>NC_134204.1:47985542-48301221 GCF_964188355.1 Buteo buteo | reverse complement strand
CAATCTAGTGCTTAGCTGCTGACTGCACAACTTTTCTTATTGTCTGCTTGTCCCAGGATGTTTCCAGACAGAAGAATACCATACAGAAAACTTCTAAAATGTATCTAAAATATACCAGATTTCCTTCAGATGACCACCTCTGGCTTTGGAACCTTTTATTTCCCTTTATGAACGTTCTGCCTACTGGAGGATGACCTGTTTGCTCCATTTATATTTGTAGTTTTTCTCCATGATTCAGGGATCAATCTCTTACAGTTGAAATACCACCACTCCTTGACTTATGGATTTTTAAGATGTCAGATACTTGACAGTTCTTAGTCATAACCAAGTCTTGCTGCCTGGCTGCTCCATACACTTCTGCCAGTCTCTCCTGAGGTTATTTATTACCATATTCATCCCTCATTTAGGACTCCCTTCTTGATATAGCCTAATTTCTTCTACAGATCTGCTGTCATATGATTCTTGATCACCTGACAGCCTCTAGCCAGTGCTCTGAAACAGGGCGTTGGCACGTGTGTATGTGCCCCAAGAAAAATAATCATAGCTGTAGTGCCTTGGCCTTGCAAGTGGGAAATTATTGCCAGCATGTATGATTCAAAAATAATGCAGTAAGTCTATGTTTAAAGGTCATAAGACTTTAAGAAGTAATGTTATAGGAGAAATACTATTGTGCTGCCAGCCTCTGCTGGCCTCGCTGCTGATTGAATGTCCACAGGTCCTGCCAGGAGCCTGTTCCAGCGCGGGCTTCCCAGGGGGTCACAGCCTCCTTCAGGCATCCACCTGCTCTGCCATGGGGTCCTCCACAGGCTGCAGGTGGAGATCTTCTCCACCGTGGACCTCCATGGACTGCAGGGGGACGGCCTGCCTCACCATGGTCTTCATCATGGACTGCAGGGGAATCTCTGCTCCGGTGCCTGGAGCATCTCCTCCCCCTCCTTCTTCACTGACCTTGGTGTCTGCAGAGTGGTTTCTCCCACATGTTCTCACTCCTCTCTTTGGCTGCAGTTTGCTGTGAAGGTTTTTCTGCTTCTTAAATGGGTTACCACAGAGGTATTACCCCTTGGCCTTGGCCAGCAGCGGGTCTAACTTGGAGCTGGCTGGCATTGGCTGTGTTGGACATGGGGGAAGCTTCTAGCAGCTTCTCACAGAAGCCACTCCTATACCCCACCCCCCACTACCAAAACCTTGCCACACAAACCCAATACACCAGCAAGGGCACTTTGCTGGCCTATGTTCAACCTTGTGTCCGCCAGGCCCTCTTCTACCAATCCGCTTTCCAGCTGGGTGGCCCCAGCATATATTGCTCCCTGTGTCTGTTCCTCCCCAGGTGCAGGTTTTTGCAGTTCCCCTTGTTGAACTTCATGAGGTTCATGTCAGCCCACTACGTTCAGTCTTTCAAAGTCCCTCTGGATAGCAGCATGACCCTCTGCAGTATCAGCCACTCCTTCCAAAGTCTTGGTCATGTAGGCATCCAACATGTTTGATAAGTGGTGGAAGTTTACAGTTATATTTACACAGTGATCACTGTTGTGGCTGTACCGAAAGAAGACCTGACTGAATCACCTTTAAATTGTGTAGACCAGATAACTAGCTCAGCACAACACTGTAATGCAGAGCTATTTACAGAATTAGCCACGTCAGTACTGCTTTCTCAAAGACATCTGTACAGTCTTAGAAGCAGTCAAGCCATCTACTGTTAAGCAAACTGGCAATGCCTAGATAAGCCCTAGTTAAAACTGGGATGTATCTAAACTGACAACAGTCAGTATATTGTGAATATATGCTAAAATATTTTTAGTCTGGTAAATATTTTCATTCTTTGAACACAACAAAATGTAAGCCCTGGGCTTTTGTCTCTGAGGCTGTGAGAGTAAGTTTTTCAAATATCCTCCAATTAACATCTTTTTCTTTCTACAAATATAAATTTAGAACTTGCTGATATCATAGAAAGGGAGAAGTCTAGTATCTTTTGAAAATGTTAAGGTTATGCCACCCTATGAAATACTTTTTTCTTTTCTCTCCTGGATATCAGAGAGCTAGGGAAAAAGAAGAGGAATTAGGCATCCTCTCTTGTTTCATGTCTTTTTTCTTCAAGATACACCTTTCCATTGAAAAGTATGGAGAGAAGACAGAACATATTACTTTTTCTCTCTGAAGAGCAGTTATTTCAGACTTAAAACTGCTACCAGTTATATATTATATCTGAAAGCTTTGGAAATATATTTCTTACCTATTTTTATGTGAAACATATGATTTCCAGCCTGCTCCAGCAGGTATGCATTCTAACTTCTAGTGTCTCAGTGTGACATAATACCATAAATTTTAGAAGTTTCATTAGAAATTTTTGTATGGATGTTGCAATTATAAGTGTGAATTATAGTTAAATTGTATAGGATGCTCAGCCTATTTAGAAGAGCTCAGAGAGCTAAGTAAGAATTCTGTCTGGAATACAAATGCTTTAAAATTTTGAGAGAATTTTAGGAGGGTAAAGTGATCTAACTTGAAATTTTGGACTTGATGAATTACTTATTTCATCTATTCAGCATCTGAAGATAGTTTTCACCAAGTTTTTCCTGTTTAAGATCACCTTTATATATTTATATATTTGCTTTCTGATTTTTATACATTTCTTTGAATGATCTTGTAATCAGAATTACAAGACAAACAAAAAGCAATCAATCACACATAGCTAATAACTGAAGCATACCTGACATTGAAACAAAATTCAAATAACATTTTACTGAAATAAATTTATTCTGTTTCATTTATTACAAGCACAATGAAATAGCAGAATTTGAAATGCAAATAGATACATTATCAAATTGCCTGTACAATTTAATCCCTCCCCCTTCTGCTATCTGTAATCTCTACTAGCTATGCCTGACAAGTACGAAATTTGATGATGGTCACATGAAAAATTCTTTGGAACATGCAGTCCATGTAATAATTCTTAACTGAATGTATTTTAAGAATACTTTATATTCAATCAGCCTGGATAGCACTTGCAAACAATGTCATTAAAGAAGTCACCTGTTAATACATTTATGTGAACATTATGAAAAAATCTCTAGCCAGTTTAATTAATAGATTTATTTTGATTAGGCAATATTTTCTGCCAAAGCAGGGATAACAATCTGGGCTAATCAGTATGAACTTGCAGCATAATCTTTCCTCAACTTTCTGTATGAACAAGTAACTGAGACCAGCTTTTAAACATACCCCAGTGTCCTTAGTGAAAGACTGCAAATATTAATTCATGACTACAATATAAAGCTAAGGCACGCTGTTGAAACAACAGAAATATTCTGCTTTTTACAGTCTTAGTTGTTGGAAGCTTTTTAAAGTATTGTCTGATAAATTATTTATAAACTGTCTCTAGGTTTTCTTCCTCCTGTGATGGCTTGCAAACACAAACACTGATATTGGACATTGATGCCATTATGCAAGTCTGACTTTTCCAGAAACTGCTCACACTGTTTTTTGGCCTGCTGGGCTGACAGTTGTGTGGTAATGAATGCAGTCAATATGTTTACGATCTGAGAGATTGTCAGCGTAACAGAGGTCTTATCTAACAGTGAGGTTTAATAAGCAGTAAAGTAGAGTTGCGACTAGGATAAATTCCAGCTTCTTCGTGAGGGCCTGCTGCTGAAAACTTGGAGCTCCAACAACAGCAAAAAGAAGTGCGTCTATAAGAATCTCTATAATTTAACAGTACTTGATTTCTTCTCATGCCTTGACTTTCATGCATTGCATCTATCACCCTTCTTCCTTCTTATTTGAGATGGTTTATCTTTATGCTTCATATCTTTTAGCTATTATCTGTTTCACATATATTTTCTGTTGCTGTGCTTGCTTGGCAGAATCTTTAAGCTTAATCTGCAGTACTGTAACATTAAGGAAACATCCAGTTTTATCATTTTGCTACAAACAATGCTGACTGGATGCACCACACAGAGATGTAATAGTCCTGGGAAACTTCACTTCTGCTCACCAGATACATCAACTTGCTTATGAGAGTGCCATTAACATGATTTCTGCTGTGTCTGAATATATAAATTCTGAATCTGCTGCCTGTGACCTAACAGCTGTCTTTGGGCATTTCTGATTAACACCACTATTCAGCTGCTTAACGTTTGTCACAGATATGGGTAGTAGTACTCTGTAGTACTCTTGGTAGTGAGATGAGACAATTTCTGCATAGCTTTTCTGTAACTCTTCTCATTCTATTGCTGGTAGTTCCATGATCTGAAATTGATCTTTACTTGGGAATATAAACTACCTTGATTTTTAGGGTGATGGTATCTCCTTTTTCATGGACCATTTTAAAATGAATTATATAAATGGACTGCTTAAGATAAATGATTCTAATATCATGGCTGGCTGAGCTAGGGACTGTGAGATCCCTTTTCCACTAATGCAAGGAAAAACCTGTGACAATCATTTAATACCTGATAATGAAGCATTAAAATGAATAATTACTTATCAAGTAAAGGTAGTAGTATTTTTTTTCCAATTGTTTTTTAAAGTTTTTAGATTCGAGGGGTGATTTTTCTCTACTTAACCTTTTGGAAAATTTTTTGGATGAGAAAAACTGGAAGAGGTAGGACACAAGACCGAGCACTGATTTTCTTTAACCTACCTTTTAGATGGGTTGCCACTGAGCTGGTGGATTGGAAGAACCAATGAAACACAGACTTACTGGGGAGGTTCCTTGCCTGCTGTACAAAAATGTGCTTGTGGATTAGAGGGGAGCTGCATTGATTCCCAGCATTACTGCAACTGTGATGCGGACAGAGATGAATGGTGACTTTTTACTGTTGCTTTTACACAATACTTTTTCCTGGAAAGTAAATAAATAAAATATAAAGGCCTTAGTACATTTAGAACACCAAGGTTGTTGTAAATTTAAATTACCATAGTGTCACCTGTTTCTTTGATATAGAATATATTTTGTCACAAAATTTATAACTATATACATTAAGTATTATTACTAATTCTTTCAGTCTGAATCCTGGGGAATGTTTAATTTTATACAGATACTTTCTAGTTTTGTAGTATATTGCTTGTTATATATTAAGACATTAGCTGTGGTTTTATTACAACTTCAGGTGTTAGTTTTAGAATACTGAAAGTAATTAAAGCTAAAATTAAAGGTTCTGGAAAAAAGTCAGTTATTTTTAGCATAATTTTTATCCACACTTTTAAGTTTAGGCTTTCTAGCCTCTTTTTTTGTCATCTACAACTTAGATAATTAAAATTGGACACCCTTGCTATCAGTGAAGCGAAGCAGTCATATGGAATCCTATTCTAAGGGGATGGGAGGATTTCTAACAAGTAGCTCTTCCACTTGTACTTGAAATTCTCTGACGTTATTTATGAACCCGTTCAAATAAGTAATGTAAGAGATGAGTTCCTCTTGCAATGTCAAATTCAAACCTGACTTTTTCACTTAAGTGGATCAGATACAACTTTTTCAACAGTAGCTCTAGTGCAGTATAGGACTTTATAGAGCAGACAGGGACTTTTCAAATGGAAGCTTTTCTGCTGAAGGAAATTTTAAGCTTTTAAACTTGTAAAGCATATTTAACTTACATAAATCTGATTCAGTGAGTAGGTTAATGTATGCGTAGTAATAAGAGTAGCAGCATCTGTTTTTTGAAAATAGAAAAATGTAAGGAAGGTACTTAACATCATGATGTGTACAAAATGGAGCAATACATTATTTTCTCCTCAAGCTAGATATCCACCCTTCCTTTAAAGGAACAACTAGTGAATTTGTTTGGAAAATGCTTACTCTCTCATCATGAGTAGGGAACTGACAGATAGATACAGAAGTAAAAATACAACAGAAGGTTAGTCAAAGAACAATTCTTCACAAGCTTCAAAAGTTTCTGTAGGAAAGAATTTGCATCTGCAATAAACCTCACAGAATGATATCTGCTGTGGTCATTCCAATAAAGAGATTAAACAAATACACAAAACACTAGGAACTTCCCTATTATTGTGCTGTACAAAAATACAAACAATTTTTGATTCCCAACAGCAAAATAAGCGTTAAAAGATGAACACATTTTGATACAGGATTTTGAGTGGTTCCTAGTATACATAATACATTCTTGCTCAGTTTTGTCATTCATTTAATCCATACTCACATGCAGGGGGTAGTTTATAATGGTAACATACTTGTAAATAAAGTAGATAGAGGATGATGTGCATGTCTTCACTATAACCACTCTGAGTAAATTGCATATATTTATGAGTGCATTACACTGAAAATATAATTACTCCTGTTTTATATTTCTGTATGTATCCACTTTTGACATTTTAATTTTAATTTTAACTGGAGATTTAATCACAGTAACTCCAATGTTATGGAGGCTATGCTTGCACTTATTTTGGTAGTTGTACTTAATGTTAAATTTGGTTCCCTAGGGACTACTCATTTGAATCAGCTGACACAATACTGTTCAGTGGGTGGAAAAAGTAGGTAGAAGCTGTACTTGTTTGACATGCTTTCTGAGCACAGAAAACCAGAGTTACACACAATGCAGTTCTGAAAATGTGGTTTTGATATTCTATTTTCATAGTGAAATCTATCTTATTTCATAGATTGGACACAGATTTAGCTCTAAAACTCCTTTTAGACTAGTCAAAATCTTTAAGTCTTTAAAAGTCTAAAATAAAAAATATTTTTTTAAAAAAATCTCCTAAAGATCTACAAAAATGCAAATCCTCTCTGCAGAACAAGTAAGCTAGTTTCTATTCAGTTTCCCTTTATTTGCAAGATACTTTTACTGAAACAAACACTTCCAATGTTTTGAGGGGGAGCATCAGTTCTAAATTAGAATCTGCAATATGTCACCTCATCAAACATTAACTTTTTTTTTTTCCAAAATTTCTGCATTCCTTACCTAAAAAAAGTTTCCTCAAAAAAACATGTACATTTGTGTGCATGGTGCTCCAAGACAGATAAACAGAAATTGTAGACAGGGGAAAGATGGTGATGTTAGTAAAGGGGGGAGGTGGGGAGAGAGAAGAAAAAAAATCACTAATTTCATTCAGCACAAGGGTGGAATCTCTTCCTGTTGTCTTAGTCCCAGAGCATGGTGTACTGAGAGGGGGTTGCTAAGTCCCACCACATTCCCAGAGAACTGTGGCTTGCTTGCTGAGGTGTGTGTCTCGCGTTTAGTCTCTGAACAGTGTGAGTTCCAGATTGCCTCTCCTCTCTGAGTTTGTACTGCTGTCTCTGAGCTATTTGCTTTGCCCATTAAAGGGAATATTCAACTATAAATTGATTGAATGGAGAGATTGAATTTTCCAGAATTGTCCTGAGTCATTAAATATTTCCATGGGTTCAGGGGAAGAAATTTTAGGGCCAAATGTGGTGTTTATGAAATTTAGAAATTCGGTTCTTACACTAAGTTAACAAAGATTTTAAACAAGCAATTTCGTCTAAGATTGTAAGTACTGGGTATGTGCTCTGAATGCTAGGTTGCGTATTTCCTTTTCTGCAAGTTACATATGTGTAGCATATGCTGCTTTTCCTGAACACTCAGCATGACTTCACATTTTTCTATTTAATTTTTTAAAACTTTTGTCAAGCTGAAAAAGGAAAAAAAAAAGTTAGAATTATTTGAAAATTATACTAAGCTATTTAATATTCCATAATGAGAGACAGGCCATTATAGATACAATATGTCCTCAGCAACATAAAATTGCTGACATGGGCAAAAGCATTAACTTAGACAGCCAGTTAGGTACCCATTTATGTGAAAAAGAGTTTTCTCATGCTTATGTAGACAAGCACAACCATAAAACTGCCCACTTCCCATGAAATTGTTTCAGTCCTGTCAAATAATCACAATATCAATATCAAAGCATACATTTTTGTTCACAGTTGCTTGTATTACCCATAGAGTTATGCAACACTTTTTTTCAGAATTTAATTCTTTACCTTTTCCCCAGCAATGTGTCGATGATAATGAAATGTTTATCAGAAACATTTAGGAGAGCTGTGGCTTTCATTTTACCTTTTCAGGACTAATGATACTGGATTCCTCTCCTACAAGGAGCATCTACCAGTAACTGAGATTGTGATCACAGATACTGACAGACCAAATTCTGAAGCTGCTTACAAACTGGGGCCTTTGCTTTGCCGTGGTGACAGTAAGTAACAACTGCAGAGTTTTGTGAAGCAACAGTGGGTTTTGACAGCAATAAATTTTAAAAGTTGCTTGCTAAACAACCGAAGATACATTTTTTTTGAAAATTTCATCTAGTTGTTTTAGTAATTAGAAAGGAAAAAGACAAAATGCCATGGTCCAATGCAAACCAGGTAGAATTACAAAGATATATCTTTTAATATGGTACACACCAATAGTGAAGACAGAAATAGTTAGTAGTTTTCAAACAGATATTTTGAGTACAAAATCCAGTGGTTTTATGCAATTTGAATTAAGTTTTGAATAAAGCATTAATGAAGGGGACTTCATAACTGGTTACCAAATCTTGGGAGAAACATACCCTTCACTAGATATGCATGATTCCATCACCAAACCTTATGCATATTAACTCCTCTGAGTATTTGTGCAACTAGGAAAACTACACTATGGGAAATTAATCCAGTATATGCGATATCTATAAGTAAAATTTCAATTACACATAAGAATTTAAAATTTAGAAAGTTAAACAGGACTTCAAAACGTAAAGTTTGTACATCCTGAATATCTATGTAGTAACCAGAAATATATAATGTGTGAAGAAATCATTTAATAGTAGTGAGAGAACTGGAGCAAAATTGATACCTTACTGAAGATTTGTTATGACATTTCTGATTTCATTAATTTCAGTCTTCATTGGCAAAAAAACCAGATTTGATCTATGTTCAACAGTAAACTATTGGACAAAATTCTATGGTTGCTGCTGTTTGTAATCAAATGTCAGGAGAAGCAATGGATCATCTTAAATACCTTAACTGAAGAGTTGAATGGGCAGAATTTTGTCTACAGTTGAGCAAGGCATTAAAATATTTAATAAGCTTAATTTCTTTACATCAAATGATACCCTATGAATTTTCATGAACTTCACTATTGTTTCAAATAATTAAAAATTACTATTTTCATTTGTTATGTGATTTTTCTTTCTTCATCCTATGATGTTGTGTTTGTTTTTCAAATTTCTTCAGCCTTTATGAATAAGAAGAAATGAATACCAGTAAATAAGTACTGATCTGTACTTTTAGGCTCACTCAGAAGACTGCATAGATAAATCAATATAAATTAGCATATTTTTATGTCATCTCTGCTTTCATTCCTGTGACTTGTCAGGGTAATTATGCCTGGAAGATTTGTTAACAGATGTGTGTTACAGCAGTGCATTCTAATTTTCTTATGAAAATTTATAAGACATGAAAAAAACCTGTTGGGTGCTTCTTTTTTATTTGTCTGACATCCTACTGTGAGCTGATCATATATGCTATTTAGCAAAGAAATGTTAAGTCATGGGGTTAAGATATAGGATTATGGTGTAATTCAGAGTGGAAAGGACCTAAGGAGGTCTCCTGTTTAGAGCAGGATCAGCTGTGAGTTCAGACCAGGTCTCTCAGGGCTTTGTCAAATTGAAGCTTAAAGCCACCAAGGATGGAGCCCGCACTGCTTCTCTGGGCAGCCTACTCTGCTGCTTGGCTGTCCTCATTGAGAAGTTTTTACTTAGATCCAGCCTGAAGGTCTGTCGTTTCAACTTACACCTTTTGTCTTTGATACTCACACCTTACACCAATACAGAGAGACTGGCTCCATTTTCTTGATGATTTCCCCTTAAGTTTCTGGGGGCTGCTGTTATGTCCTCCACAAAGCTGTCCCTCCTCCAGGCTAAACCAGCCCTGGACCCTCAGCCTGCAGGGCAGGAAAAGTGCTCCAAACCTGAACATCTTGGTGGCCTCCCCCATACTCACTCCTGTTTATCAATGTTTTTCTTGTACTGAAAAGCCTAAAATCGGAGGCAGTATGCTGATGTTGTCTTACAGGTGTTGAATAGAGGGGATAACACCTCACTCAGTTGACTGGCCATGCTAGTACAGCCTATGATGCAGCAGGTCTCCATTGGGGCCAGGGACAATGACACCAGGGACAATGACAGCGATGAAACAAAAGTATTTACAGCTTGTGTAGTAATAATAAGTGGGGAGAATTTCAATTTAACTACTCACCAAGTTCCCAACTACTATTAATTACATAACCTGACCCCAATTATCACAAATCTTAAAACATGGAAGCCAACTAGCTTCCCCGGGTGAATCATTAAAATATACAGACAGTTCTGAAACCCATTGACCTCCACACCTTTATTTGATGTTCAGTTAGTCTGAGTGATTGAATTGCTGCAAAATTTCACACTGATGCTAAATGATCACAGTATTTCTAGAAAAACTGCAATAGTCAACTCTAAAATATGAGGACAGCACAAGAAGTCAGAGTTTGAATGTCACAGAAATATTTTCATAATGTCAGACAACATTATAGAATTTGACTTCAGAAAGAAGCAATTTGGGACAGAAATAATCTCAGTGAAAAGAACTTTCAGAATATAACAGTTAATGGTAATAATACAGCAAAAACCTTGAAAAGGAACATTCACTTCTATTGTTTAATAAAAGCAGAAAATGCAATTTTTCTCAGCCATTTACCTCATAAAGACAATGATAGTAAGAGATGGCATGCTTTTAGGGAGGTAGGGACTAAGATTTGAGAAATCATACAGAGTTGCTGAAGGAAAAATTAATGTAAACTCATAGAGTTTTGACATAAAAATAAAGTGCAAGGTGTTGAGTAAAATATTAATTGTATGATATGCAATAAAAATATGAAGTATCGTATACATTATATATTCTGTATCACATATTTTATATATTATATCTTATATAATGTCTTATCTATATTATACCATTATCATACTACATTATTCTATATATTTTATAGTATAATAATATATAATATAGGACATATATATTATAATATATAATATAGGACATATAATATATATTTTATATATTGTATTGAATTATATTAATATATTTTCTCATGTAACATAATTATATTATATATTACAATAAACTGTTCTATTTTATTCTTTTCTGTTAATCACTACACTGGAAATGACTGAGTGTATAACTAGAATTTTTTGCAATGGTCTTTATGTATCAGCAGTGGTTTTTATAATGAAAGTTTTCTTTAAAGTTCAGTTTTCCAGAAAACACAAAAAGCTATGAGTTGTAGTAGTTTCTGAGTTCTATATGTTAAATTTCACACTAGAAAACTCTAAACTCTGTTGTAAGATCAGCAGTAACATATTAGTAGCACTCTGAAGCTGCAGAAAGGAAGCAGACCATTATTAAGTTTTTTTTTAATCTGAGGTTGCAGACACTCATGAGGGCCTAATTAAATGCACTTTAATGACATTTATTTTCTTCTGCACCTTTGGACAGGTGGAAAACATAAAAAAGGTCTAGTAGCAAATACCCATTTCTCAGAGGTGCTGTCAAACAAGGAAAAATAGATATTCTTGCATTCATAAGTGTGATTTGAGTAGTCCAGAGAGATTATTGCCTATTTCTGCTTCTGTCACTCTCTAAAACTAAATTATACAATTCTATTTCATAGAGGATATCCTTTCATTAAACAAGTTTTTTGTTCTTTCTGACAGACCAAGTTCTTCAGAATAACTTGCTTACATACCATATAAAAACATGGGGGAGAAAGTTTACTTGTATTTGTGATACACTTAGTACTTCATTAAATGATTCAAAACCAAAAAAATCATAAATTCTAATTGCATCAATAATCTATTCCTTGCAGGACATCTACTTAGAGATAAAAATAATTATTAATGTCCACAGCAAAATAAAGTAGACCCATAAATAGTTTGTTGAATTGAATTGTCATAAACCATGCACTCCCTTGACTAAGTTTCCACATCAGCGTTACTTCATTAGGTACTTTTAAGAAGTCATGTATCATAACCCAAATGCAGTATGGCAGAAGTTGCCTATTCTTCATTACATAATTTTTAATTTCACTCTTTTATTTAGCATTGCATTACTGTACCTGGTTTCTTTATGTTAGGTTTAATGGATTGACTCTCTTCAATGAAGTGTGTTACTTATAGAAAACCAAACCATATTTACTAGAACGAAGCAGGAAAGAGTAACCTAATATAAGAAAAATAATAGCAAAAGCAATACCAGTATACTTCTTTTTATGCATAAAGTTCCATTCAGATATTAGTGATTTTTCTCAGCATTTGTGACGGAGTTAGCTGTATTTCTAAGATGTCAAAGTGCAATTAAAGTAGTAATGATATTCTAGAAGAATATGACCATTTAGAGAAATTAGGCCATAGGATTTGGTGACACTCAGCTCTATACATATGAGTAGCACTCACCCGTTTCTGTCACCTTTAAAATATATTACTGATTCATTTCTCTATTACCTTTTCTGCTGTACACTATGTCTAATAAATTGTATGCCAGCACTGCCTGTATCAAATTGAAAAACATATCTAAATATAATGAAAGTTAAGATTCAAATTAACCTATATCAGCTCAGTAGGGTAACAGGAAAGATTTTGAAGTATATGAGGACAAAAGAAACCTTTGGGCCATTAATAGATAGAAATACTATGGTTTTCAAAAAAAAAGAAAAAGGCATCTCCATTATTTTTGTCATTATTCAAGAAAAAGCCAGATGTTGATTAAATTCTAATAGAGTCAGTTAGTATGGGTAGTTCTTAGTATTAGAACATATAGAACATCCAGAGCACTGAAAGAACATTAATGTCCCAAAATTATGTGTACTAAGTGGGTAATTATAATCTGTCAGCATCAGACTGACTCTTGGCCCCAAAATAAAATTAATTATATTGATCTTAATTGAATAAAACATAATATAAGGATAGTGCAATGCAATGTAAAGATGATATATCATTCAGCATGAGTTCATATAAAGTAAATTTGGCCAAAATTTTGAGGGACTTCAGTACTGGCAAAGCAATACTGGTGAGGTGAGATAATTGGAATCTAGCAAGGTATTTGAAGGAGTGTCACACAGTTGGTTGAATGAAAAAAAAAAAGGGGGGGAAACATACAGATTCAACTGCAAAATGATAGTACAAGCAGATAAATGCTAGCAGATAGTCCATTCAACATTATTTCCTAGTTTGACATTTAAACCAAAAAAAACCTAGTGTGAGGTTTGGATGTAATAATCTTAGAGACCAACTGTATTAACTGATCACAAGTGATACTTTCATTAAATCAGCACAACAAATTTCTAATTTTAGCCAAAAAAAATCTGTTTCACAAATCTGGGGTAGCCTTACAATTCAGGGCATGTCTTTGACTGTTAATAATAGAATTATCTGTATACTGAGTGTTCACTTCTTCCTTTTATTTATGTTTACAATATTAATTTATTTTGTCCTAACCTTAGTCTAATTAACATTATTTTGATCCTCTTTTCTGCTTCCTGCATAATCAAGAAGTTTAATACAACTCTGGTTATAGTTTCACACTGTATAAAAAGGAATTAAGGTTAAAGGATTGCATTAAAGAAGTTAAGAAATACATTTTTTAGTGAAAGGCTCTTAAGCTTAATCTCCTTACTTAACTCAGGCAAAATCTGAGGTGATATGCTCAACTTAAACAGAGTTTCATAGAGTAAGACTTTCAGATAATGTTCTTGTAAGCAGGATTGAAAATCAGGAAAAGATCCAGTGGTTGGCATTTGAAGCTAGGTCAATGGACTGAGTGTGTGTGCCTACATACATATATATATATAAATTAACAGTAAGCAGTAAGAGCATTTATGAATTTTCCATAAACGGACAATTTTTAGTTGAATTGATTGAATATTTTTCCTAGAATAAATGTTCTTTTTCAAACAATAATTGATTCAGGGAATTAATATAGTCTGGCATATCAGAGATCAAACTATGTGATCGCAGTTTTCTGTCTGGTCTTTTAATCTACGAATCTTATAAAAAGCTGCAACGTAGCAGAGCTGGAATTAGTAGTGCAGCTGAACTCTACAAATTCTCAGAGGCAAACAGATGCCAGCTGGTCAGACTTCATAACATTAGGAGGATAGCTTTATAAGAAGCAATTTGCACACTTCCCAGTAATTTTGGCCTCCTCTCTGCTGTGCTGGATGAAGATAAAATTCTACATGTAGCAAAACCGACAGAAATATTGGGCAAACAGGGAAAGAAATAGATGTGACTAAAACATGTAATAGGTAGTGATGATTTTCCTGCTTGGTTTTGCACAGGAATAAAGCAAAGCAATGCCCCTCACACACACACATGCACACCAAATCAAAACAAACAAAACAAAACAGAAATACTAAAGAAAACAATACCAAGCCCAAAGAAAACAAACAAACCAACAAAACTATTAGGATACAAATAATAGATGGTCACATAATTTAAAGATCAGTTTAAGAGGCCAGATAGGGAGGAGCAGTCCAAAGACAACAAGCAAAATCCTGATCATCTACCGGTAGTTTAACTAAGATCAGATAACCCAGTAGTGTAGATCAGACAGGCTAATAGGATCTACATTTTACAATAAACAAGCTTTCTACAATATTGATGTTCTACATTACTACTACTGTGCATTTATAATCCGATTACAGTGACATTCCAGTGGAATTCAAAGATCGTCTCGGTGTGCGAGAGACCAGAAGATGGCTCTTACAGAGAAGAGCACTCTCTGCTGGAAGCTCTCTTGGTACCTTTTAAGTGTTTCACAAAATCCCTCTAAAAGGGATAATATGGGAAAGATGGAAAGTACATTAAATTTGTCTTCGTAAAGACTACAGCTGCTTTAGGGACACAGCTAGCACCTCCAGATTAATAGCAGTGTGCCTTAGCTATGTCAATCCATAAGAGATGGGTAGTATTTTGTGTGCCATGTCAATCAGAGATTTGTTCTGTTTGGGGGAGAGGAAAGAGTAGTCAAAAAAATATGTATAGAAAATATTGTTCAGCAACATAAGATCTTTATTTTCTCTGCCTCAGCACTCACTATCCCTGCTGGAATTTCACACTGAAAGAATGAATAATGCAACACTTAGAGATATCAAGAAGAACTGATACAAATAACAAACAGATTTCAGTTTTGATTAAAAACTTGGAGTGCTACTATTTGCAATTGCACAATTGTTTTGAGAATCACTTTTGTTATCCTTGCAACATTAAAATGGTAAATTTATCTGTTTTGTTCTTACTTGCCCCTTTTACACTTTACAATTTCCAGTTGGTAAGACTAGTTGATATATGCCAAAAACTAAAGTAATTTTTGCAATCTAAATATGGTGCTGTTTTATTTATAACAAACAGGACCTTCTTTTTTTTACTCATTGAAGACTGCAGTCTTACTACTCAGATAAAATCTTGAATATTATTGATTGCCTAACTACATGGTGTTTGGCAGTTCCAGAAAACTAAATAGGAGACTGTGAGCCAGATGATAGTGTAAAATGAAGAAAGTCTTTTCCCACCCTGATTTACAATAGTATAAGCTATTTTGTTACATACTTTTGCTAGATCTATATTTAACCAGCTTTATTGATACAGTAGCTTAACATCCATAAATCACACCATTTTCAGAGCTGAGAAAGGGAACACCTAGATAAGAGAAGACAGGAAATTAAGAGAGGAAGAATAAAACTTCCTATCCTTGCCCTCCCCCAAGGACTCCATTCTGATTTACAAAGATCATTCAAATGCTTCATTGAAGCTAACTGTATCATTACTCTACTGGACTGTTACTGCTGCTATTGTCTCTCTTCTAATTACTAGCAATGTTTTACCAATTTTGTATAAATTACTAGCATTAAACTTCCTATTGTGTTTGAATTACTAGTAACAGCCAGCCCATTGTTTTTTAAATAGCTGTTATATACTTGAGTCATAACTGTGGTGAAGTTTGCTCTGTGGGAGCCATGACCTGAAACAGTTGAGGAACACAGGCTTAAAATTGATCCCAATATGTAAGGCCACTGCCTTCGGCTGATGACACTTTGCACAGGATAACTCCGAGAAGCCCATCAAACAGTACAGGAGACCGAAGTGCAAAGCTATGCTTTCCTCTCTGAGCCTAAGCCATCTGTTCACAGCTCTGCCCTACCAAGTAAAAGTTGTCCTGGTGGCTGCTCTAACTTGAGATGGCTGGCAGTAGTCCCAAATGGCAAGTGTCACAGCAAGCAATTGCCAGAATATGTATGAATGTCCTGCTATGCTGTTTTTCTAGGTGTAGGATCCAAACCCTGATTAAAACTCTGCTAAAAAGTCAGGAGGAATGAGTGAACAGACTTTGATTTTACTTCACTGGGCTGTGGACCAGGCCTCTGTACACTCTGTGCATCATGGAGTTTGATTTTGCAGTAAAGAAATTTGCAATTTTTATTTTTTTTTTAAATCCCTCTTCCCCTAAAACCAGAGAGTGCCTGGAGCAAAAATCATGGTTTTGCATAGTATTTAGACCCAGATCACAGCATTATCAGGAGAATGTGCAATGGCCTTGTTCACTTACATAGGAAGGTATTGAATGCTTCATTTGATTTAGAAAACAATACAGCTTAATAAAGTAATACAGCTACATCTCTAATAATTCAGCAATAATAACAAGGTACTTCTAGTTGAAGTAGGGTACCTACTTTAAGTACCATAAATGCAGATTATGTTCTTATTAGAAGAGGGTGTTATTAGAGATTTTACATAAGCTTTTTAACAATCAAGAACAAAAATCTAACAAATTATGATTACATGCCAGCTGAGAGAAAAATCAAACCAGCAAAATATCTGTTTGATCTTATAACCTTTTTTTGAGTAAAACTGACTTACATTGGATTTATCATGCAAGTAAGAATGCACGTGAATTTCTAAACTGCAGTCAACTAAAGAAGATATCTTAATAATTAATTTTTTTTTTAATTCCTTCCACAGTAATTACTAGGAGCGGTATCCTACCTTCTTTGTGATATCTGGTAAAACTTCACTGGACTACAACAATAACAAGACTCTTTTCCTTATTATGTGAGAAATAGATATAACTGTCATAGTTATAGTTTATACTAGCTAATGGAGGTATATTACTTCATTCAAAGCTGCTATGTTTGTTTACTTCATAAAAGGATATATCAGGCTCTAACTTGACTCTCTAGCTGAGATGCCAGGCATTTTATTTCCCATTAACTGTCTTTTTGCTGTCTGAACTGAGCACCTTAATTACTCTTACTGAATCATTTTTCTGTGTCCCCAGGAACCCCCACTTTTCGTTTTATAGACTTAAAGTGGGAGGCTTCTATGGAAGTTAGACTCTCTGAATATTGCAACCCATTCCTAGACCTGGACATTTTCCTTTGTTTAATTGATTATAAAACTTATACTAGCAATATTAGATAACACTGTATCTATCATTTAATCTTTCACTTTGACAACCAGGAACATTTTGGAATTCAGCATCCTTCAACACAGAGACATCCTACCTGCATTTCCCTACCTTCCATGGAGAGCTCAGTGCAGATGTCTCGTTTTTCTTTAAAACTACTGCTTCCTCAGGAGTTTTTTTAGAAAACCTGGGAATTCAAGACTTCATAAGGATAGAGTTATACTGTAAGTAACATGAGTGATGGTTTATTATTATTATTATTATTATTATTATTGCTTTCAGTTGGACTGAATTAGAATTAACTTTAAGGAGAATATTTTAAAACTGTTGTGTAGTTTTATTACTGTTACTACTGAGCTTTATTACTGTTACTATGGCTATTGGAGCTTTACCATTCCCCCTAAAATCCCAGCACTAAGACTGTACAAATATCCATTCAAAGATAATTTCTGCCTGTCCTGGTTTCAGCTGGGATAGAGTTAACTGTCTTCCTAGTAGCTGGTACAGTGCTATGTTTTGAGTTCAGTTTGCGAAGAATGTTGATAACACTGATGTTTTCAGTTGTTGCTCAGTAGTGATTAGACTATAGTCAAGGATTTTTCAGATTCTCATGCCCAGCCAGGGCACAAGAAGTTGGCACAGGACACAGCCAGGGCACCTGACCCAAACTGGCCAACAGTGTATTCCATACCATGGGACGTCCCATCTAGTTTAGGAACTGGGAAAGGGGGGCAGGGAATCGCCGCTCGGGGACTGGCTGGGTGTCGGTCGGCGGGTGGTGAGCAATTGCCCTGCGCATCATTTGTACATTCCAATCCTTTTATTACTACTGTTGTCATTTTATTAGTGTTATCATTATCATTATTAGTTTCTTCTTTTCTGTTCTATTAAACCATTCTTATCTCAACCCATGAGTTTTACTTCTTTTCCTGATTTTCTCCCCCATCCCACTGGATGGGGGGGAGTGAGTGAGTGGCTACGTGGTGCTTAGTTGCTGGCTGGGGTTAAACCACAACACTGCCTCAGGGAGTTCTTAATCTAAGAGCACAGCACTCAGCCCCTGACTGCTCAGACTGTTCCTACTTCCCTTGTTCACTGCATCCCTGTCACCAAATTCTCTCCCTCCAGATTTTAAGGCCAGGCAGTACATGTGGCTGCTGGGAGATTCATTCAGTCACATGTGACTCAGTCCTTCTGTGGCACAGTATCCTAGCTTAGTCACACTTTCTCATCATTATTTTATTTATTTATTTATTTTAATTTTAGGTACACAAATCTTTGAACTTTTACACATGAATAAGTTTTTGTTGCACAAGAGAAGATGAAATCTCATTAAATTCAGTAAGATGACCCACGTAGGATGAAAGTCTTATCTTAATGTATTAGTCTTATATGGTTCATTATTAAAAGGGAGAATATTTAAAAGGATGAAGTATTGTTTCAAAAGACTTTTGGATACATTTGAAATGAGTGGCAGGTTGACCCTGGCTGGAGGTCAGGTGCCCCCCAAAGCTGACCTGTCACTTCCCCCCCACCTCAGCTGGACAGGTGAGAGAAAATATAACAAGAGGCTTGTGTGTTGAGGTAAGGACAGGGAGAGATCACTCACCAATTACTGTCATGGGCAAAACAGACTCAAGTTAGGAGAAATTAATTTATTGCCAATCAACCAGAGTAGAGTAATGAGAAATAAAACCAAATCTTAAAACAACTTCCCCCCACCACCCCCTCCTTTCCAGGCACAGCTTCACTCCCAGACTCTCTACCTCCTCTCCCACAGTGGCGCAAGGGGACAAGGAATGGGGTTTGGGGTCAGTTCATCATACATTGTCTCTGCTGCTCCTTCCTCCTCAGGGGAAGGACTCCTCACACTCTTCCCTTGCTCCAGCATGGGGTCCCTCCTACTGGACACAGTCCTTCATGAACTTCTCCAATGTAAGTCTTTCCCAGGGACTGCAGTTCTTCACAAACTGCTCCAGCATGGGTCCCTTCCATGGCATGAGTCCTTCAGGAGCACACTGCTCCAGTGTGGATCCCCCGCAGGGTCACAAGTCCTGCCAGAAAACCTGCTCCGTGGGCTCCTCTCTCCACAGGTCCAAAGGTCCTGCTAGGAACCTATTCCAGTGTGGGCTTCCCAAGGGGTCACAGCCTCCTTCAGGCACCCACCTGCTCCGGCGTGGGGTCCTCCACGGGCTGCAGGTGGAGATCTGCTCCACCGTGGACCTCCCTGGGCTACAGGGGGACAGCCTGCCTCATCGTGGTCTTCACCATGGGCTGCAGGTGGAATCTCTGCTCCATTGCCTGAAACACCTCCTCCCCCTCCTTCTTCACTGACCTTGGTGTCTGCAGAGTGGTTTCTCTCACATCTTCTCACTCCTCTCTCCGGCTGCAGTTCCCTCCAGCAGTTTTTCTTTCCCCTTCTTAAATCTGTTATCCCAGAGGCACTACCGGTCGCTGATGGGCTCGGCCTTGGCCAGCAGGGGGTCCATCTTGGAGCCGGCTGGCATTGGTTGTATTGGACATGGGGGAAGCTTCTAGCAGCTTCTCACAGAAGCCACCCCTGTACCCTTCCCCCACTACCAAACCCTTGCCACACAAACCCAATACAAAGTGGCACATCAGTTAAAAAGTCTTACACTTGACAGGTGCCTTTGAGAGCTTTTTTAAACTCTTTTTACCTTGGGATTAAATAGTTCCTCATTTTTTTCCAAATCCATTGTGTTGTCACACTCAAGTATTTTCCAGTGAAGTGTACAAATAAATATATAAATAAAATATATATCATATAATGCAAAATATTACTATAGAAACTTTAATGCATCTTTAGGAAAACACCTACTGTGTTCTTCTGTAGGCAGTTTAATTGTAGAATATTATGTAATGCTTAACCAGTTTGGTTTGCGTTATCTCAAATTGTAGTGCTGTATTTGAAAGACACCCTGTTTTCAACACCGTATTTGCTATGGTTATCAAGAGTATGAACTGCCTGCTATTAAAGTTCTGTGAACAGGTGAAAACACAGTAGCATTATAACCTCAGTGTCGTGCAATACAGAAAATACACTGGGTCATCACTTCAGTGGAGAATCTCTGAAGCAATGATGATATTCTTGTGTGATAAATGATTTTCCATTTTCAAAATGAACAGTTAATTCATAGAAACGTTAAAGAAATGCTTCTGAGAACTAAATTTATTCAGACAGTTAGCAGAAGACCCTAACTCTTTCTTCAGAATAATAATTTACAGTCAAACTCATGTCACTTGTCCCATTCATTCATAAGCATCCAAACAACTGTATACTTATGGTTTTTATATGACTTCTGACTAGTGAAGCGTGAGAGAAAGTAAAGGGTTGAATTGGTCTGTATTTCCAGCATTTAAAAAAACAAAGTTTATCTCATTATTTTGTAGTATGTAGAGAAATTTCTTCACTTCCAGAAATTTCCTAATTTGTTGAATAGACAGTCGTATTCTTTCTGTATGTCATAGGTAGATTTCTTTATAGTGGAGTCAGAATTGTGTGTTTACACCGAGGGTAATACCAGTCAGAAATGAACAATATACATTTCCATCACAAGTACTTTTCTCTCTCTCTCTCTCTCATTAATCACCTTGAACATTTACTATTGTGTAGGAACATTTAGATTTCATCATCGTATACTCTTTTATAATAGAAGTGAATGTAAATCACCAACCTACACTTGATATTTTATTAATAGTTCCACATAAATCAATGTCTTTATTCTATTTGTGTAATAATAAATAATAATGAAAATGTGAGGTGTCAGTGTTTAAGATGAGGATGTGTTAGAAATGATTTAAAACTCATTATATTACTAACATTTGGCATTCCATACTTGCGAACACAATGATTTTTCTTGCATTTTATTGATTGTTCTCAAACTTTATATCTAATTATTTTATTTATGATATAATGATCTTTAGACCTTTAAGTCTAACTTTGCCAAAACAAAAGCATCAAATCAAGACCCTTAACAGGAAATGTGAAGTTTAGTGCTGTTTGTTTGGTTTTATGAAGTTATAAACACTGTGGTGCATCTGTGTATAATATGCTAGAAAACTATTCAAAAAAAGAGGTGTGCATCCTAATTGTATTTTAAAACACAGAGGAAGTGAGACATCTTGAAGAAGATATTTGATCCAAATTTTTTTTTTTACAGAACTATAAAAAACTCAAGTCTTTAAATTTTTGTCTGAGTTCCTGTAATCTTTCTGCAGAAGCAGTGGTTGAAAGCAACAAGGCTGATTCAACTCTGAATAGTACACTCTATTAAATACTAATATGACCACAGGTTATATCTTCTAGCTGAAAGTCTGAATAACTATTTTATACCATCCGAGTGCCCACTGAAGGATTATTTCTTATTTAAAAACAATAGGTTAAACAGAAATTTAAAGTAGGGTTGGGAACTCTATGGTGTATTAATTTGGAGGGTCTTCTGCAGTTGCTTTGGAAATAGTTCTGAAGAATACAATATGTAGCTGCCATTGGCCTTTGCCCAAATTCACAACTTCTTATCTAGGCTGAGTGGAATTCAGTTGTTTCATCTATGGAAAGCACTTGGGTTTTGTGTTCTGTAGTATATTAATTGGTAATCACTTTCTGCTTCTTCATGTGGTGCTTAGCCTTGGTACTCTGAATGGTTCTCAATGACTGTGCCTTCTGTTAGTCATTTTAGCTATGGCTAGCCACTGCACACTCGTCAGGATTACCATCAACTTCATCTTCCACTCCACTTTGCCAATCTATAGCTGTGCTCTGCCTATGAGTGCACTAGGGCCGCAAGAGTCCCTGCAATGTTTGGAAAATTTTTTGAGTAACACCAAGGTAGGTAGGGCCCACAAAGTATTTTTGCACCACAAGATAAATCCTGGAAGTACCCTGCCCTGCTACCTAAGAAATCACCAAAGTGCTCTTTGCCTTGGTCCTTTGTCACAAAAGGACACATTTTAGAACTCAGTCAGCATCTCTCCACATTCTGTGGCATACCTTCCACAGGTGGTTTGACCACCGTGTTTATAAATGCCAAATTTCTTCCGAATTTGTAGTGTAGTTTGGTTTAGCATAATTATTTAATTTATTATAGAATGTTAATGAATTATATTTTTCACTTTTTCTGACATATTCTGGTCAGTCTTCAGACACTCCAACAGATGACAATATGGTTATCCTTGCTATCTGACCATTGATGTCTGGAACTTCTCCTGTTCCCTTTTTTCAAGATTATATTACTTTTTTAGGGGTACTAACATAATTAATTATTTCACTGGTTATTTCAAAATCTTTATTATGTGTTTTCTTGCCTTTAAAATCTAAACAGCAACATTAATTATCAGATCTGTCATTCTGCTATGCTGTTTAGTAGGCACATTAAGTGAGTTCAAAGCAGAATTTATGTCTTCAGACTTCACTCCAACAGTATCCAGAGGATTACAGAGACCTCCCTACAGAAGGTAACATTCAGCAGAAATTCTCTTTACTCAGTCACATGGAGTTTCTGTTGCTTTTGTTCTCTTACTGTGTGGTTGTTTGGGTTTTTTTCTTTTACCCCTCAGTAAGAGGAGACTGAGCTCTCAACCTTGTCCAAATGAAACAGATTTATCCTAAAATTTATTTTACTGAGGAACTGGTTTTAGACATCAATTATTTCTTATTATTGTATAAAACACTTGATTTTTAAGCTGAAGAGATCATTTATTACAAAATGCATTCTGCATAACTGCATGTTACGCCTTGTTTTATTTGGAAAGTCAAATGCTTTGTGTATTTGTCATTTTTTTTCTCTCTCAGGTTCAACTGTTATAGAAAAGTACTTTATAACAACCAGATTCAGGGCTTAAGGGATTGTAAGCATGTAGCATTACTCAGTCTAAAGGTTGGCCAAAGTGGATCTAAATTACATAAAAAGTCTAATGTATCCTTAAAAAGTTCAATAAATCCATCTTTGAAAATGTTTGAAGCTGATTTATTTCCCTTGACCACTTATGATTGTTTTGCTTTTCTGTCAGAGTCCAATGACATAAATGGGAACCTTTCTCTTGGGTTCATGGAATCTTCTCAGACCTCTAGTCCTTTAATCAAATCCTTAATAATTCATAATGCTGGTAATCCCTTGTTTTGGGATTAATTATTTTCATATGTTATTGTCCTTGAATATGTGAAAGAAACAGTTTCAGAGAGAATATTCATAATTTTCAGATCTTGAATTTCTGGTGTATTCCTCGTCTTATTATTTTGACTTGCAAAGATTCAGTTATGATTTTCTAACCAAACTATAAAACCATATAATGTGAAAGTTTAGGGGATGACTCAATTAAATTCACCATAAACATAGTCTTATAAACTACATCAAAATTTGCCCTCTGATATTTGTAGAGATTATGTGAATAAATAACAAAAGTAAATAGACAGTAGAAGATGTTGATAGGATTATAGTGGTGATAATTTAAATATAATTAACAATGGTAATCAATTAGCGTGTAAACAAGAGATGCTTTTTATCCAAACTGAAAAATAATGAAGCTAGCACATTTCACTGTTTCTTGACTACTGTGCTCTCTAGGGGTCCACAAACAGTTTGATTTCCATGCTGTCGACAAATCATTGTTCTCACTGTCACTAAGTGTGAAGAATGAACTTTGGGGATAGGCCTTCTGAAATAAACTTTTCCACTAAAACAATCGGTCTTATCCCATTAAATGGTAGGCTAGACATTAAAGTAACTTGTTCTGCCACTTAATGAGTTTGTGGTCCATTTAACTATGAAATAATTTAAATGTCCTTTATTACTGTCTTCTTTGTAGCTCCATCTGAAGTAATTTTTTCATTTGATGTTGGAAATGGACCTAGAGAAGTTACAGTGCAATCACTTACTTCCTTAAATGACAACCAGTGGCATTACGTGAAGGCTGAACGAAACATCAAAGAGGCATCCTTACAAGTAGATCAGCTTCCTCAAAGGTCTCACAGTGCTCCACCTGATGGGCATATTCGCCTACAGCTCAACAGCCAGCTTTTTGTAGGTAGGCACTCATTTAACAGAATCTTTCCTAGTTATCATCATGAAATTATGAAAAGGAAGGAAAAAAAAAAGGGGGGGGTGTGAAGATAGCAACTGGGTCTTTTGAAAACAGTTTGTATGATGGTATGAGAGCCTTTGTGAAAAATCCATGGAGATGTAGCTCTATTTTGAGATCACAAATTCAGTGCTTTGCCCTATAGTTACTGCTGGACAGGATTTCAAGCAAAGTTTTCTTCTTTTGAAGTTTGTTTGAAGAACAACCAAAGGATCTTCATTTGCACCATTTTTTTGAGAGGTTGTCATCTGCTGAAAGAAGATATATTATTTTTGTAATTTCAAGGAAATTTTGTTGTCTACCTTCATCCACAACTTCTCAGGTTGCCCAGAAAAGTTGTGAATGCCCCATCATTGGAGTGTATAAGGTCAGGTTGGACAAGGCTTTGAACAACCTGATCTAATGAAAGATGCCCCTGCCCATGGCAGCAGGGTTGAACTAGATGATCTTTAAAGGTCCCTTCCAACCCAAACCATTCTGCCATTCTATGAATCTGTGATCTACTCCTCTGCCCTTTGCACACTTTTTTCATTTAATGAAATAGTCAGACTGTGTTTACTTAGAATGGGAAACAAGAGAAAGGTACTATTCTTTGATTTCACACAACCAGGAAAAATCCAGATCTATGGTTGTTTCTGTCTAAACCATGAAAGCTTCAAAGGAAGATATTTACCTGAAAATTTTCACCTTTGTACTTTAGCAAATATGACATTAATGTGTTTACATAAAACTCTGGGAAAGCAGAAAAAGAATAACAAAAAATTAAGTTTATTTAGCTGTTTCATAGATCTACGTAGAGCTATGTGTTATGTACATGGTAGTGTCCTTACTGTAATATTGCCATATTACAAATTTATAAGTTTCTGCTGTATATGTATGGAATACAGTATAAGAGCACATAAGGTCTGCCCTACTTTTAAACAGATCTTTATCTAGAACTGCTATGAGACACATTGTACTAAATGAATATGTGTTTTATTGGTTGTGTGTTGGGGAGGATTGCAGTTAAATGAAATACTGTTCTGAAACTGTAGCTACAGAAACTGAATCCTTAGGAAAATACTAAATGGAGAGGGAACCCTTGTATGCTGGGATCAGAATTCCGACCTGTGCCTCAAAAAGCATCAAGGGTAGAAGTTGGACACTACAGCAAACATTGAAGAATTTTATATTTTGATTAAAACCATGGAGGAGGATTCTATAACAAAGAAGATATCCAAGATATTAGCTATAGTGGAGTTAGGAGAAGTGTTAAAATTAGTTTATATTCACAGTAATGGACTAGAACTATTAATGGAAGGACTAGGAGACTTCTGTTTACTATACTATAATAAAGTATATTGCTGTCTTCTGACGACTTACCATGTAACTGCTATTATATGAACAGTTGAAATTAGATCAGTTTGAATTTGCAAGGTCTGATCTGTGAAGTAAGACTAAGAAATAGTCTAATTCTACTGGGGTTTATGGTAATATCAAGTCTAAATTGTTTTCTAATGATTTTGACAATTAATTGATCTTTAGTTCTTCAAACGCTTCTCCCCAAAAAATATAATACTGTACTAACCCGTATTGACAGCTGCACTTGCAGGCATTTTTTTAATGAATGAATTGGCCATTGAATAGAGTGTGGGGGGTTGTCAAACAATTTGACAAATTCTAGCAAATTTATATACATCCATCTCCTGTATAGAGCTGACAATTTAAAAACTGTTTTGACTTACTTACAAGCAAGCTGTCTAGCTTGTTTTCTCTGGATAATGTTCAGGTGAATACTTGTATTAGAAGAGTGATTCTGTTGTTTTGCTTCTGGTGTTGTGGAGTTTTTTTCTCTCTGAAAATTCTTCAAGATCTTGGGAGTAAAATGAAATAACATTCACTATAATAGTGTGTACTTTGAAGTCCCTTATGAGTTTCTTCAATTAATTTGAAATAATTTGGAGCAGAACTGATAAAAATGGCATTTTTTAAATTTTATTCAGTCAAAACAGTGTTTCTGAGGTGTGACATGACAAATGACAGTGATTAATTTGAATAATTTGTGTCATGTATTTCCTAAATATAATTTGTGAGGGTTTTCTATAACTACAGAAAGATTTTTTTGGGTTCTCAGTTTCTGCAACTGCAATACTGTCATGTGGATATGTATGGTGTCTAGTTTATTTAGCATTTGAATTAAACCAGTCTTTTCAATAATGAAACTTGTTATAAATTCCAACTATCTATAAGATATTTTTGTCTCTTCAATTAAATATGTTTTTCTTCAGTGGAGGGAGTAATGAGACTTACTGTTTGACTGCTTCCAGTGACTCCACTGGTACAGGCTCAGGCTTGTCTGCTCAAGCCAGTGAAAGGATCTAGAGAAAAATTAAACATACAGTGTCCTAAAAATGACATTAACAGAGGCATTCTTTACTTAAATGTCATCTTGTATACCTAGTACCTTCCATAGTCACCCATCAGTCAGTTACTAACATCCTAGGCCTATGATTTCTTCAGGCTAAAACACTCTTTCTTTACTTCTTAGATGTGTATACTCCGGTTTTCCAAAGAAGCCAGAACAACTAAAGCCTAAAGCTGCCATCAAAATGCTCATTTTAACAGAGATAACATAAAATCATCGTGTTGTTACGTATGTTAAAAATAAACAGTGAAAACAAAGGAAGCAATACTTGTTGTTAGCCTTA
Organism: Buteo buteo; assembly: GCF_964188355.1. NCBI lineage: Eukaryota > Metazoa > Chordata > Aves > Accipitriformes > Accipitridae > Buteo > Buteo buteo. Next base: position 48,273,990 of record NC_134204.1, on the reverse strand, counting down.
GGATTGTCCTGTATTTCTATCACATATGCTTGGTAGTCAGGTATCTCTTGACTAATATTCCTCTGTAGTGAGGGGGATAAATCTTCCTATTACTCAAGAATGAACACAGCTTCCAATATGGGACAAAGTATGTCATGCTGGACACCAAGTCTGTGTTATCATGATTTATCACGAGACTGACAGATGGACAGACACACAGATCAGTTGATCAGTCAGAAGGATATTAAAATAGTAAAACTGTACAGTTCATCACTCTCCCATAGCCTTTTATCTTTTTTCCTTTTTTTTCTATTTCCCATCTTTTTTCTTTTTTCTTTCTTTTTTCTTTCTTTTTTTCTTTCTTTTTCTTTCTTTTTTTTCTTTTTTCTTTCTTTTTTGTTTTTCTCTCTTCTCTTCTCTTCTCTTCTCTTCTCTTCTCTTCTCTTCTCTTCTCTTCTCTTCTCTTCTCTTCTCTTCTCTTCTCTTCCCTTCTCTTCCCTCCTCTCCTCTCCTCTCCTCTCCTCTCCTCTCCTCTCCTCTCCTCTCCTCTCCTCGCCTCGCCTCGCCTCGCCTCGCCTCTCCTCTCCTCTCCTCTCCTCTCCTCTCCTCTCCTCTCCTCTCTCATTTTGAAAAATAAAAAAAAAAAAAAAGAAAACTACTTAATTTCTGGATGTTACTCCTTTGTGAATTAACAGAATTATGCGTCATTGCTTGGTATCTTACTGTACAAAGTCCTTGTTTCCCATTAAAAGCTTCAAGGGTTCACTGTAATTATTTGACAAAAAAGAAATCAGATATGCTTTTAAAGCTATTTATAAATAATTTCACATGCATAGGCTTGTATCTTGGAATCTCCTAATAGTCTGTTCAGGGTCTGTAAAACATAAAGAGGTTTTTACACATCAATTCTTTTAATTTTTTAAAAGCTCCTATGAATTTTTTTCAGGTGGGACAGCATCCAGGCAAAAAGGATTTTTGGGATGCATTCGTTCGTTACGGTTGAATGGAATGGCCCTTGACCTGGAAGAGAGAGCAAAGATAACACCAGGAGTTGAACCAGGCTGTCCTGGACATTGTAGCAGCTATGGTAACCTGTGTCACAATGGTGGAAAATGTAGAGAGAAATACAATGGATTCTCCTGTGACTGTACTTTCTCTGCCTATGCTGGGCCATTCTGTAAGAAAGGCAAGGATGTCTTTTAGCTTTATCAATTGCTGAAAACGGGACCATAGAGTCCAGAACAAGATCTTTACAGCCTTTTAAAGAGATGTTTAAATGCTTGCAAGATATTTAATTTTTACTTAACGTAGAGAATCATTCAACTGAATTTGTTCAGTAAGTGTACATTTTGCTAAACACTGTCTTCCAGAGATACTTTCAACACTGTTTAAAGCAAGAACCACACTACCTGAGAGGATCAGCATCTTTTCTTTAATGTTATGCAACTCCTTTGATTCTTTTATGCTATATTAAAGTTAGGAATGATATCTTTATGAGTAATCTTTTGGATTTCTGTCTTTCAAGTCTTAATCTCAAAACTAAGACTAAGACTAAATTTGGAAAACAAACCAAGATCAGAAGAACCTTAAACTTCTTTTTACTGTAAGAAGAAAGTGAGATCATCAGAAACAGGACTGATCCCAAGTCTTCAGCCATTTTAAAGGAGTTCTTTGGTGATGGTGTCATACTGGTAGATGATCACAAGTCATCAAGTTTGAATTTTAAGAATGGAAGTTTATCTAGAATTTTTGGTATTTGCATATTATTCTGATTTGCTAAAAATGGCTTACTTCCTCCACGTATTAAATTCATTCTGCAACATACTCAGTGGCTTAAATGCCATAACTCCCTGTTCCTCTAGATTAGTGAACACAAAATCTGTCCAGCCACCACTGCCATCACAAGAATATATGACTCATGTGAAGTCCTTCCATATCTATAGCCGTGGAGCTAAAGCCACTGAGTGAGGAATGATACTTTCCCACTTCCCTGCAAATAGCAGAAGAGACTAATGGTCACACTCCATGTTTATTATTCTGCAGGAGCAGAGCAGCTTCTATTGCTAAAAGTGTGGGATGACCTATATTAATAATTTTCAGTCATCTTCTGTCACAGATACTGAGCCAGATTACAGAAATTTCCAGAAAAAGTGTGGAGCTTGTGTGTGACAGGGTAGTCTAAGACAGTTACATTTAGCAGAAAATGGCTGTGAGATATCACAGAGATACAGAAGCCCTCTATGAGTGATTCATCCATAAGAAGAGCACAACTCAGTTTGTATTCTCCTTTTCTTTCTGTAACCTGACCAGTGTCCCACATATGTGTTTCAGGTGTGGCCAAGTTTAATCAATAAGTTAGGATTCAAACTGCTGCATGCATTTCTCTGTAGGAGCAGTATACATACAATACAGGACATATTAGGCTTGAGGACATGGATAAACAGGAAAAAAGCAGAAAGCATGTTTAAAACTAGACAAAAAGAAACACTTATTCCTGCAACTGATATTTAAGACATATGGCTAACTGGACATTTGCTCTAGACCAGGTTGGGTCTTATTTTTCTCTATAGTTCTAAACACTAGTTCCATTTATATGACTTCTTCAGCTTTATGACAATAGTTAAGAATACATTTTATTTTTTTCTGGGGCAGAAAAGGGAAAAAAAGGAGCTTTAGTCTTGTTTTGCATGATATTTAAAAACTGAATTATTTTTTGTTTCAGAGATCTCTGCCTATTTTGGGACTGGCACTTCTGTGACATACAATTTTCAAGAATACTACACCTTAGCAAAAAATTCTAGTTCTCATGCTTCTTCTTTCTATGCTGACATGACACTGAACAGCGAAGCAATTACATTTGCCTTCCGAACAACACGGACACCAAGTTTACTGCTTTATGTCAACTCCTTCTACAAGGAATACCTCTCGGTCATTCTTACCAGAAATGGTGAGTGTTCAGATAGGTCGTCTGGAAACACTAATGAACATCATAGCTGCCAACTCATATTCACTCTGATTCCCAGACCTGAGTCACAAACTAAGCATTGTCCTGTTGTTTCATTAAATGGTATATTTTTTTTTCAGCTGCACCAAGCAATGCTTTTCACATGAAAAACATTTCTCCTACTGTAATTTCAACTTTTACTACTGGCTTTTTTTTGTCAAGTTGGCAAAAATACTTATTTCTGGAAAGCCTTTAGCAATGCAGTAAATTATTTCACTTCTTTTTTTTAATTTTGAAATGAAACTCAAAATATATCTGATCTGCCTGCAACTCACGTGATATATTAATTGCCATCCATATGATAAATAATGAAATAAACTACTTTTTGAAAGTGCATTATCCATTTTCCAAATTAATCAGAGGTCATTTCTTTCAACTAAATTCATAAGCTACTTGTATACCTATGAAAATACACATATATGACTGAAAATACACGTAACATAATTGATGTTTACATTTAAGATGAACATTAAATGTTGGTTGGATCTTACTTTTTCATTCTTTCTTCTATGTCTAGATTTTTTTTTTAAATTATTTTTATTTTTTAATTAAAAAAACCCACAGACTGAGTTGACTCTTTGGGTTTATCAAAGACTCTTTGCAGTCACAGTGGTTCTGTGCTCAAAGAAGTTCCTGTGCTTTCCTGGATACAGATTTGGGTGTAGGATAACTGTAGTATCCACCCTATCATGTGAGGTGGAACACATTTTACTCATGACTGGCCTGGGTCTGGCCTGGGCCTGGCCTGGGCCTTGCTTTCCAAAGGATGAGTAGAAAGCTGTCATCCATCTACAGCTGGGACAGAATCCCTGACAAGGAAAGCACACTGCCTCTGTGTTCCACTGTGAAAGAGTCTCTGTGTGATTATATGGGTGCAGAGATTACACCGGGAGTTAACAGCAAGAAATGGAAACTGAACTAGAAGCAATTAACTACATCCTACTGAATTGTCATCTGGTCAGAGGTTTACAGGTCCAGACAGTGTAAACATTATTCAAGAACAGTACTTGTAAGGTACTGAGTTTTATTTGATAAGTCACATTGACATGAGCTACCAGACCAAGTCTTTCTCAGCTGAACTATATAAGTACTCACTAAAATTTCTGCACAAATTTTAACTCATTATTCATCTTTGTGACAGTTTATGGCTTTGTCACTACATCCTACTTCCAACATTGCTATTACTTTTCATGTTGCCTTCTTTCATTTCTCACTTATGTCAATTCCTCATAGTCAATTCCTTAAATAAATCAAACATTTGTTTTGCTTTTCAAATGCACGTGTGAAGCAGGAGACATTGTATATGATCTACACTGCCTTTTGTGTATGTAGTGTACTATACCTTTTGCTCTATTTATCCCTGCAGGAAGTTTACAGATCAGGTACAAGCTAGATAGCCATCAAAATCCTGATGTCTTCGGCATCAATATCAAAAACATGGCTGATGGACAACTGCAACATGTGAAGATTAACAGAGAGGAGGAAATGCTCTTTGTAGAGGTAATTCAGTTAGGAAAAAAAAAAGTGGATTATCATAAAAAAAATAGAGGATCCAAAGCAAAATGAAATAAATAGTTAAAACAAGGCAACTACCCCCAAATAAACTTATTTTAATATCTCAAGTAAATAATGCAAAGGTTAGCAGACTCATGATGCACAGTGAAAGTCTACATTACACAATCTCTTTGTTGTTCATCTCATCTATTTCAAAAGGTCAATAACTCCTCATCATTTTATATGAAAATACAATAAATTGTTTGGTGGTTAAATTTTCACAATTTATGAAATGTGTATGACTTCTGTGTTCTGTATGAAATATGTACTGCCACATGCTGTCATTTATTTTGGGTCTCACATTTTGGTTTTTGTTTCAAATTACCTATCAAACTACAGTACAAATATATTACCATCTAGATGATAATTTAAGCCTATTTGTCTAATTTTCATTGTTCCTTTTACATCAAAGCAATGTGACTATTAAGGAAAAGATTTTTGTTATTTTTAGGGGAAGTCTGATGATAAAATAGAAATATTTGATTTGCTAATAGTAGATCCTAGCATGTAAAGAAGTCTTCATTTTTTAAATTTAAAAACCTGGATGTTACAAGTTAGTATTTTGAGGCTAGAGCTGAGTTTGCTTAATGATGCATTGGTAGAAGGCTTGAAGGCAAGTAGTTCTAGAGGTACCCTAGGGGCCAGACGATTTACAGTACAATATTTGATCTTTATGAACTAAATGTTGAGTGCCTCTTTTAATGAAAAGAGCCTTTTTCATGTTTTTGAAGGTTTACCATTTTTATTCATCTTATAGATGAAAAAGAAGCAATCAACCAAATCAGTAAGATAAATCAAGGCTTATTAAGTGGGATGCTTAAGAACTATCACAGTTGTAATCAGTGATGTGAGGAAGCCGATCATCTATTTCTTGATTAGTTTTTATGCTAACAAATGTTTCCCTCAGCTTCTTCTACTTTTAACCTTGATCTTATCTGCTTTTTTGAAAACTTTGACTAATATTTCTTCCATTAATTTACTTTGTTTTTCACCACACCGTTCTGCAGGTTAACCAGAATGAAAGAATGAAGTTTATTCTGTCTTCAGGCACAGAATTCAATGCAATCAGGTCTCTCACACTTGGCAAGATTTTAGGTAAGTGGAACACCACAGGGTTTTCTAGATCAAAATATCATCACAGCACATGAAAAATAATAAACCTAATCTCATTGAAAGATATTAGTTGTCTCGGATTTAGTTAGACACTGAGTCACAATCAAGGTAGAAACTTCAGTCTTGTTGAAAGACAAATATAATCATGGGTAAGTACTTCCTGAAAAATGATCAAGTAGGTTCCATTAAAAATAATTTCACACTTCTCTCTCTCATTTTGCAATCAAGCATTATGAAACATCACTTTTTTTTTTTTTTTTTTTTTACCCTCAGGAAAAAATAAATCACTGTGAAATCATACAAAAATGCCATAGAATACTACTAATCATGTACTGTATTGAAAAACATTCTGTGATTAGATTTTTATGTAAACAGTTAGGGATAAGGTAATGTAAGCAAAAACTTTCTTGGAGTTGCTCTTTAAAAACAAGTTAAGCTATGTCAAAATAATTTTTTCTAGTGATGACTTATCAAAAGCTGTCTGTTTGTATGTAGTAATGTTCAAAATGGAATTTACCTATCTACAATTACCATTTTGTCAATTTTGTTAAAATAAAATATCCTGACCTAAAATTCTCAATATCATTTTATTTTCCTATTCATCACATTGAGAAAACTCCACAATAGAGGAAGATGTGGTGCTGGTGAAAAGTTAAAGGATATTTCTTTTTCCTCTAAAATAATTTCCTAGAATCACAAAATGGTTTGGGTTGGAAGCGACCTTAAAGATAATCTAGTTCCAAACCCCTGCCATGGGCAGGGACACCTTCCACTAGACTAGGTTGCTCAAAGCCCCATCCAACCTGGCCTTGAACACTTCCAGGAATGGGGCATCCACAGCCTCTCCAGGTAACCTGTTCCAGTGCCTCACCACCCTCACAGTCAAGAATTTCCTCCTTACATCTAATATAAATATACCCTTTTTCAGTTTAAAGCCATTACCCCTTGTCCTATCACAACATGCCCTTGTAAAAAGTCCCTCTCCAGCTTTCTTGTAGGCCCTCTTTAGGTACTGGAAGGCTGCTATAAGGTCTCCCTACAGCCTTCTCTTCTCCAGGCTAAGCAATCCCATCTCTCTCAGCCTGTCTTCGTAGAAGAGGTGCTCCAGCCCTCTGGTTATCTTTGTGGTACTCCTCTGGGCTCACTCCAACAGGTCCATGTTTTTCTTGTGTTGGTAACCCCAGATCTGGATGTACTACTCCACGCGGGGTCTCACAAGAGTGGAGTAGAGGGGCAGGATCACATTCCTTGACCTGCTAGCCATGCTTCTTTTGATGCAGCCCAGGATACAACTAGTTTTCTGGGCTACAAGCACACATTGCCAGTTCATATCCAATTTTTCATCCACCAGTATCCTCAAGTCCTTCCCCTCAGGGCTGCTCTCAATCCCTTCATCCCCCAGCCTGTATTGATACCAGGTGTTGCCCTGACCCAGGTGCAGGACCTTGCACTTGATCTTGTTGAACTTCATGAGCTTCACATTGGCCCACTTCTCAAGTCTGCCAGGGTCCCTCTGGATGGCATGTCTTCCCTCTAGTGAATCAACTGCACCACTCAGCTTAGTGCCACCCACAAATTTGCTGAGGATGCACTCAATCCTACTGTCTATGTCATTAATAAGGATATTGAATAGTACTGGTCCCAGCATGGACCCCTGAGGGACACCACTTGTTACTGATCTCCTTTTAAACATTGAGCTGTTGCATGCAACTATTTGGATAAGGCCATCCAGCTAATTCCTTATCCATATCAGATATATGGTTGTGTTTTTCAGTTCTGAGATTATTATCTGGAAGAGGTGGAAAAAAAAATTTAATATATAAAATGCATACAGTGGTAACTGTTTTCAAAATGATGGTAATAAAATGCTAAGTAGCTTAAAATTCATTAAGTAATGAAATTTAAAGATCATATTTATAGACTTAAAAAAAAATCCTAATTATTGTTTAGTTGTGATTATTTGGAAGAATCACAGTGTAGCTAATATGTTTTCTTACTGGAAAAATAACTATGGACCTCTATCATACACAGAAATGTATATTACTTTTGAAACATTGATTTTCTTTACAGAACTCACAGTCCAGAAAAGGACTACTATGTAGGTATGCACAGAGAATGGAAAAGAGAATGATCATTTAAGCATAACTTTAAAGCATTATTAGCTGAAATATAAACTACTAGAAGAGAATAATTTAAAATATTTCAAAACCCCACAAAGAGATGGTAAAACTGAATCAGGAATTTATAGTGTTTTGAAGTGTAGTAGTCAATTGCAGTCACACTCATATAAGGGTAATACCAGACCAGTACAGAATTAAAGTTTTTTTATCTTTGTCAAGAAATTCCATATCAAAGCTTGCACAAATTTACTTTAAAATGTATTTGATGCAATGTATTGAAATGCACATTTTTAGGCAAATAAAAGTCTCTTTTTATCAGGACTAATGTCTCTTCCAAAGAAACGACACTGTTATAAAAGTTCAGAGGTGGGAATTTGTTCAGTTATATGATGGCTTTGCATCACTACGGTAGTGTGAAGCATGGAGTTACAATGACCTGCAGGGGCACTCAGCCCAATTTGGCTCAGTTTACAGAATCTGTCTTGAAGAAAACATATACTTCTCTCCCTTTCAAAGGAGAGATGCTATTGAAGACCTGCTGTTTCTTTTATAAATCTGACTGCATTGGGTCCTGAATCCTGTGAAGTCATGTCTAGAGGTGGAAGGAGACTTTACGAAGGCAGTGGAAAAAAAGTAATGAGTGTTTGCTTCAGCAAAGAGGTCAAAACAGAAGGAGCAACAAAATATGAAATCATGTATTTCTTTACTTTGCAATGATGTTCAGGAAAAAAACACAGGTTTTAAAATAAGCCAGAAATCTATGGGTTTTCTACAAATGTTCTTCAGTTGGAGAAGTATTTGTCTGAGCTCTTCTGCAGTTGTACATAGCTCAGTTTTTTTGTTGAAAGCAAATGTGAGAGTTAGCTGCTGAACTAGTTTTGAATTCCCAGGGAAAAAAAAAAATAAGAAAAAAAAAAAAAATCAGTGTTCTTCCTCACTTCCCAGAACCTTAGCCTTCCAATTTAAAGACTTCTGAATTTATGTTATGCAAGATTGTGACAAATAGTCAGGAAGCTAAACTGTGTTGGGACTCAGCAAAATATTGGAAGGTTAAGTGGTAAGGGAAAAGAGAAGCGGCACACTCAGCCACATAGTTCACAGGATACAGTCCAGAGAGCTCCTTACATTTTTTTTTTCCTTCTAAGAAGATAATTTCTCTCAAAGCACCCCACACTGTAAGAAGGCTGTAGAAACCTCTCTTTTTACAGCAACCCACTAATGAAGTAATTTACTTCCACTGAGTAAAGCCACATTTGCCCAGGACAAAGCTTCCTAGGCTTCCCCAGGGTGAAGGTGGAGAGCTATGGCAATGTTTTTTTCCTCAGTGAGAGCTGTTTACCTTTCCATGCCAACTGAGACAAAGATAGGCTTTCAGCAAGATTTACTTAGGTCTGATTTTATACACAAATTTTCACCAGCTTAAGAAAATGTGTGATTTGAAGTCCATTCACTTAAACAAAGGTATCATACTGAATATGGACATCTCCAACAATGTAATAATTGGTTATTTCACTAATAAATAAAACCAAATTTTCAATAGACTTTTAATAAGAAAGACTAGGTTAAACCAGTAAACTATTTTGTATCCACATTTGAAATGGAATTTCTGTGTATTCAAACTGTTCCATTCTATTTGTAGTGAAATTGTCCTTTCTTACATTGGTTTATTCATCTCTGAAATTATAAGATTGTATAATTTAGTTCTGTCTTTATGGGAATATCTTTGAGGATAATTAATAATTACAGAGCTTGCTTAAGAGCTCTAATTATTATAGTTTTACTGATAAAAGAAAGGTAGAATTGCAAAACTCTCACTGTGCTCCACTGATATGTAAAAATATAGTGATAATTCAAATTGTTAATTTTACAATCAGCTTTTTAAAACAATAATGTCTGGGTACTCTGAAAAAGTGCAGCAGTGAAGCACATGCTAAATAATAGTTGCTTTAAAAATGTCCATTTCTCTCTATGCAGCTTTTTCTACTATATGAATTTAGGATTCATATAGTAATAAAACAATAAAATTCAGTCCTTTAAAGCTGGTTTAGAAAAGCCTTTAATATAAGTCTGTTAGTACAAAATATGCATTTTTATGCACAATCTAAAGTACATATAATTGTACTCCAACAAATTTATATGAATTTTTTTTTCATCAGATTTTTAATTTAGTCAGCCAAGTTTGTCAAGTTTTACTTCCAATACCGAAGTTTTTCAGGATAATTATTTGGGGAAAGAGGAAGTTTCTAGAGCCTTGCAATTTGGGGCAAAATACCAGTATTTAAAATATAAATATTCAGGGATTTAATGGAGATATTTTAGTTTGATGAAATAATTCTGTTTGAAAAATATTTGGCTTCTAATGTGTTATTTTTAAGTTTTTTTTCTACTCAATCTCAGCAGTGCGATAAATGACAGTTCCACAAAATATATCCACTTGTGACTCCTGGTTGCTGGATTTCTTTTGTTGAAAAAGCAGCAAAAAGTATCAAAGACAGAACTATTACTTCCTGTTAATTAAACTGCTTTATTTACTGGCATTTTTTTCAGCAGTAAACTGCTGAAACAAATACAAAAATAATGAAAAGGGGCCTAAACCATTTTGGAGTGTTTTTAAAGGGTATTTTTTTATACACAAAAATTAGAAAAATAATTGTTTAATTGCATATTTTTCAGTAATTTATCTTCTTGTGGTCACTTCAATATGAACCATAAGTAAATGTCAGTAAAATAATGTATTTCTTCATATTAAAAAAAAAAGTAACAACATAGTGGCATTTATGTGGTCACATATTAGCCATAGGAAAAAAAAAAAAGAAGCAATGACCATATCTGATTCAACTGAAATCAGTGGGTGTATAGGCATAATTAGTTTCAGCTGTAATAAATTAAATTTATTTAATGTAAATAGCCTGGCCATAATAAAATTTTCATACAGGCTTGTTGCACAAATGTGAGATTTTATGGCAGTCCATTCCAAGCACATTGTTAGTACCCACAGCTGGTAATTTAAATGTGAAAGTCAAATATGCATTATTTTTTTCTACTGAGCAGATTCATTGAATCATAGAATCATATAATATCTTGAGTTGGAAGGGACCCATAAGGATCATCAAGTCCAATCCCTGCTCCTCACAGGACTACCTAAAAATAACCATATGAGTAAGAGCAACATCCAGACTCTGCTTGAACTCTGACAGGCTTGGTGCCATGACCACTTCCCTGAGGAGTCTGTTCCAGTGACCAACCACCCTCTCAGTGAAGAACCTTTTCCTAATGTCCAGTCTGAACTTCCCCTGACATAGCATCATTCCATCTCCTCATGTCCTATTGCTGGTCACCAGAGAGAGGAGATCAGCGCCTCCCTCTCCACTGTGCCCCTCTTGAGGCAGTTGCAGACTGCCATGAGGTCACCCCTCAGCCTTCTCTTCTCCAAGCTGAACAAACCCAGTGACCTCAGCTGCTCCTTGAGACCTTTCACCAACTTGGTTGCCCTCCTCTGGACACACTCTAATAGTTTGATGTCCTTCTTATATTTAGGTGCCCAAAACTGCACACAGGACTTGAGGTAGTGTCACACCAGCACAGTGTGGAGTGTGACAATCATCTCCCTTGACCAGCTAGCTATGCTGTGCTTGATGCACCCCAGTACATGGTTGGCCCTTTTGGCTGCCAGGACACACTGTTGACTCATATTCAACTTGGTATCAACCCAAACCCCCAGATCTCTTTCTGCAGGGCTGCTCTCCAGTCTCTCATCCCCTAATTTGTATGTATAAATAGGATTACCCCATCCCAGGTGGAGAATCTTGCAGTTGCTCTTGTTAAATTTTATACTGTTGGTCATTGCCCAGCTCTCTAGTCTATCCAGATCTCTCTGTATGGTCCCTACCTTTGAGGGAGTCCACAGCTCCTCCTCATTTAGTATCACTGGCAAACTTATTTAATGTACGTTTGACTTCTGCATCCAGATAATTTATAAGAACATTAAAGAGCTCTGGCCCTAAAATTGTGTGCTGGGGAACTCCACTGCTGTCTGGCCACCAGCCTGTTGCAACCCCATTTTCTATAACTCTCTGAGCCTGACCTGCCAGTCAATAGTTCACCCAATGTATTATGGACTTGTCTAATTTTGAGACAAGATAAGATTATTCAGGAACATGAAAAATTTTGAAATCTTCACCATCATAAAAGTAGAAACGTCAAAGCCAGTCTTTCAATTGCACAGTCCTTATCTTAAAATGTTCTGCTAGAATCTGTACGTCTGCTGACTTTCAGTATTACTTCACAGAGGAAAGATGGTTGAAACAGAATTCAGGAAAGAAGGTTATTGAGTTTGTGTTTTGCTTTTGCTTTTTTTTTTGAAGGCAATGTAAGTGGAGTAATTTTGTCTTTCTTTGCTGAAAAAAATTGAGTACCCTTAGCAAATGACTTGCTATAAAGATGCTTAAGGATGCATAGCTGCAGTTTACTATAAAATACAGTCACTGATAAACAACTTGTGTGTGTGTCATTTTTAGTCAGTTAAATTTGACTTAAGCAGTAAAGTGGAGAAGGGTCTGTGTTCCCTAAGCTTTATCACTTTTACCAGGAAGATTGCTTGATCTAATAAAAAGTTTTACTTTACACTAGCAGTACTTTCCAATTAATGAGTCAAGTAAACTCTAAGGATTTTAAATATCTAATTTCCTTTCATATTGTACTTTGTTTATGAAATGTTTTGTATAAGAAACTAGAAAATAATAGAAAACCTTCACTCTTAAGGTTTTTGATCCTACTTATAGTTAGAGATACATACTTTTATCACAGGGAGTTTGGGACATTTTTTCTTGCCACCTCAGGTTAGTCTTTTTCTTAAGACATCCAGATCTAGTAGATCCTTCAGTGCAGTGAGGCAATCATCAGAAACAGTGTATGATACATAGAGAACAGAGGCAGTTAAACATCCAACATTTTATGTAATCCGTCAGTGTAGGTGAGCAGACTCTTGGTTGGCATCCATCTATCTAACAATACATCATCATTGCAAGAAGTAGAGAGTAGCTGAGGAGAAAGATACAGTGTTATTTTGCAACATTCTACTAAAAGCCGTTAGCCCTATTTTCACTGTTAACCTAATTGTATTGAGGAGTGCATCATACATTAGTATTTAACATTGTTATGGTAGCCATTGTAAAGATCACAAGTTCACTCATGGGTTTTAGGATAAGTTGGAGGTAGAAATGAATGAGATGAAATTCCCATTTTATTTGCACAAAACTTGAAAACTTACTTCCCTTAAGAGTCATCTTTGAATGATTAGAACTTCCTGAGTTTTTGCTTAAATTAGAACTGTCAGTGTAAATAAACTGTTTTCCATTTCCAAAGTACTGCATTAGAAAGCATTAGCGAGCATTAGCTGGTGAATAATTAGAGAGTTCTAACAGGGTACATGCATTCAGAAAGGCAGCTGAGGAGACTAAGAGGGGAGGGTTTTTTCTTCTTTTTTTTTCTTTTTTTTTTTTTTTTTCCTTGGTGGGAAAGATAATGGTATCATGTTTAAAATGTAAAGTGGAACAACATTCATTTTTTTAGAATTTCATAGAAAAGATCTTGATGGATTTACAGGATCTGAGGTCTTCAGAGGTTTTTTGTTTTGACAGACTTGATGGTGATGGGATGGAGTAGACATATGAATCTGTGGAAATAATATGATCCAATAATGTACATATTTATGAGAAGAAATCTAATAAAATATGTATTTTTCATGAAAGCATGCTTCATCTTTATCTTTTGCAGAATGAAAAAGTGTTGCATTTTAATTTAAACATTTTAGTTACATTTGAATCTTTTTGCTTTGGAACTTGCTCTAGTAAGTTAAAAGCATTTCCCTCAGCAGACTAGCAACTGTCACCTGTCAAAAAAAAAGAAAGGGTTGAATGTATCTGACTGTCTTTTCATTAAAGACAGACAAGAAAGGGATTCAGTGAATCTACATATGTTGCTGTAACTCAAATATACTCAGGGAAACACAGGTTAATTATTCATTTGTTCTTCTGTCGCTTTATTTTGTACATTTGCACTATGATTAATTATGTTCTGTTCCTTTTGATTAACAGAAAACAGCGATGTAGATGAGGAGACTATGAAGGCAAACTCTCAGGGGTTTACTGGATGTCTCTCTTCAGTGCAGTTTAACCACATTGCTCCTTTGAAGGCTGCATTGCACCACAGCAGCTCAGCCCCTGTCATTGTAAAGGGACGCTTCACTGAATCCAACTGTGGTACTTTAACTGGAGCTGACTCAACATCAAGTGAAACAACCCATTCATTTGCAGGTAGCATATGGTTATCACTTGTTCTGATCTCTGAAACAAAATCTAAATAGAGTACTCATGATGTGATTCAGAACTTCTTTTTTTTTTCCATGTGGATTAACATCTCAGGAGTATTTTGAAAAATAATTCTCTTTTATATGTACTTACTTCCTTTTCTCTAACCTTTCTCTTCTCTGAATGTTTACTTCTTTATCTCTGCAAAGTATCATCTACATCAATGTTCTTATTTGCGTGCTTATGGACCCGCACCACTGCCACTTTACCATACCGTACATGAGCTGTAACCATGTGAGAATTTCTTGAAAACCCTTCTTCTATTTGTCTGTCATTTTCCTTTTTTTCTGCTGCAGATCACTCTGGACCAATAGATGAGGGAGAGCCATTAGCTAATGCAATCAGAAGTGACTCTGCAATTATTGGAGGTAATAGGGACTATAACAACTCCACGGGAACCTTTTTTTTCTAGTAACTGTGAGTCTTTCAATGCTGAAGTGAAGTCAGTTTAGTTTTGTTTGCATAAGGAAACTAGTCAAAAGGCTTCATTTTATTACAAGTGGTACACAGTAAAAAATCAAGCGTAGTTTTAAAATTTAAACAATAGCTCTCATATTTTCTTCTTACATATATTTATGCCATGACTGATTCTATACATTGGAACATTCTGCTGAAACACAAGATACTAAGAACAGGTTTCCAACTTGCCTAATGCTAGTGTCTATGACTTTAAAAAGTAAGTGGATATGTTGTGACAAATGGCATATATTTAAGAATGAACAATCTTTGCTCCTTGACTATGCCAAAAAAATCACATTTTGCTACACAAGTTAAAAATCTTCTTTAATAGATCTGAGCAACACAGTTTTTTCTTGAGAAAATGGGGTCTAACACTGCTTGAATCAATCCTTTGACAGACTGAAGCAAGTTTCATTTTGGTTCTACATTTGGAAAGCAATGTACTCTTGGACAGATTATCACCTGCATTACTTAACAGCTTAAAAATGAAATGCATGTTAAAATAATAATAATAAAAAATAATTACTGTTGGTTTGAAATACCATTTCTCCTCCATTTTCTTACTATTTCTTTTGGCTACTTTTATCAGCTTAAATAGACTACAAATGATCATCCACAAACTTTTTTCAAAACATTTTTAACAAAGGAATAGAAAATGAGCCATCTACAGTTCAATTGCTCCTAAAGTGAACATGTTGACAGTCCCTTTACTTCTTATGCCTATCAGAACAAATATGGTATAAAGCTTGGGACAGAAGTCTTGTGCTTAAAGTACAGGACTGATAATCAGGATAGGCAAGTTCAATTACTGTGTCTTTCTGATTGACCATCCTTAAGCCAAGACCCATCTCTGTTGTAGTGGGGAAGTTCTATCTCTTTAGCAGGAGTAAAGAGTACGCAAGTCAGCCTTGACAGGGAGAGCTTGGGATTGGGGACCCTCAGGACAATTTCAATTCCTGTCACAGGTATCAGAGCAAGTGTATGACTATGTCAGTTCAGTTTTTTTCTTTCACAGAATAGTATTGTCTCTTGTGAGAATCTTCTCCTGGGAGAATTTCTGGTGGTATTTCTTCTCTTGGGTGGATGTGAGGGAAGGAAACTTCACTCATGAAGATGGTATTTTCACAGTATAATTCAGTGTTTCAATTTCTGTTAGATACTTCAACAGAAAGAGGGCAGGGGGAAGGAAAGGTCAACCCCTCCATCTTTTAAATTCTGAGTAGGTTTCCTTTCTAAGGGTTTTAAAAACCTCAGCAGACAAATGACATAGTGAGATTTAGCTGAATAAAGCTGTCAAGGCTTCTCACTGAGGAAAAAAGCATTTAGGTCTATGGAAGGTGGAGTTAAGATAAGAACCTGCAGTCAGCTCTGTGTCTGCCATTTAAATAATGGTAACTGCCATGGTCAGTGCCTGGCAACACCACACTGCATGGTCAGTGACCTTTAGCATAGTAGTGCTAAAGGTACTAAAATAAGAGGTAATAAAACCTAGAAGCTTCCTTGCTTGTAAAGTCATACTTATCTCTGTATATTTTTATACATACAAACTGAGAATTTTACCACTGAATTCAGTGAGGTCAGAATTTAAATATATGGTTTCTAAGTTCTTCTACATATCTAACTTTGTAAAAAATTACTTTGCTGTTTCAAAAGATAAGTATTATTTTACATAAGTATCTGTACATAAAGATCACTTTAGGTACTAGGTAATTTAGTGTGGGTGGGGATTTTTAAGTGTACTAACAACAAAGAAATTTTTGAACTTCAAGGTACAATAGTTGCAGTCTTTTTAAGATACTAATAACCTCACAATTTTATTGTTATTAAACACATTTGGGAATATGCACTCACAATTTTTCTACTGCTTAACTATCGTTGTTTAAATGTCAAAATAAAGCAAGCTGTACAACACTCAGTAAAAGTTTAATGTAAGTACCCTTAAATGAGTATAACTGAGAACTGTACCAATTCAGCTACCTCAGACAGGCAAGTTTATAGACAAGCCTTTGCAGGGGGCATGGAGTTGACTGTGAAACAAAGGTATAACTGTTCTATTTAACCTAAATAAGAACAAGATTTACTCAGATTATAGACTCTATCATGGAGAAGAAGGTACCACACAAAAAAGTTTCTATTCCTACCATTAAGGATGGCTGCTCATATCAGAAAATGAAAAAAATGACAAATGCTGAATTTTGGTTGGTCTGGTTTTATTTATAGCACTAAGAGACTATGTATTTTTATTTTTCTTGCAGTAATGGCCAAGTTATGCAGCAGATTTTTCCTTCATCTAGTACAGCTAAGCCATTGCATTACAACTGTTTCCCAGACTCTTAGTACTTTTTTCCTCCCTACAGCCTGGTCTTGCTTTCTGCCTCTTTGACAAGCACTTTCTGCTTCCCTTCTATTTCATTTCTGCTCAAATTCATCTCCTGCCCAACCCCTGACTCATGAACTTGAGGGCCTGAGACCATTGTAGAGGATGAATGAGGAAGAGAGGAGATGGGTAGGAATTCAGTAAGGTCATGCTTATCTCTGTGGAAAGTATCTCTTTCCTCACTGTTCCTAATCTGCTGCACTAGGAACAGCATGCCCTGGTAACAGTTCAATAAATCTTAAATAGTCACCTTTAAAACTAAGTGCCCATTCTATTTAATCTCTTATATGTTAGATATGTAGCACATACTGTACTTGATGAGTCCCCTATATAAGGCTTATGCTCCTGTCCCTTTTCTTTCTAACTGATCAGCTAGAATACCATAATGGAGGTGTCTGTACTGGTGATGATTTTACCCTACCATATGAGGCTATTAAAGTTGTCGGGAAAGGAAGCCTGCTCACTATGACCTGTGTAGGCAGGGACCTTGTTTACTTATGAACCAAAGGTCATGCAGCCATGCAAAGTAAAAACACACCCAAGATGTCAGAACAAGTGCCACAAACCTGAAAGGAAGGAGTCAAACCTATATTTCACCCTGAACATGAAGTGAGCCTTGATTTTATTATTTTAGTATTTTAACCAGTGTCTATTCATTACAATGATGCAGTTACAAAAATATAAGCCCTAGCTAATGTAGATCGTAAAAATCTCTTCATCCCATATGATGTACCAAAGGCGGTCAGAGTTGGGATTTTCTTCCATGAGGCAGAATAAACATTAGAATTTCTGTCCCATTTGACCTGACAATAGGTGGCTATAAACACTGGCCAATTTCCACTGGAGTCCCTATAATGAAATGTTTTATATTTTCCTTTATAAATTCTTCTTATCAACTGCACTTTTTAGTCAGAACCAGTTATCTCATCTGTGGTCTGAACTAATTTGTGTGGAGTACTGGATATGAATGGGACTAATTCTATGCAACTATTTTTACTACAAAAGGTCTGAGGCTTGGTGGTTTTGGTGTGCACAGGCAGAGTTGATAGAGGACCTGGTTCAGAATTCCAGATTCATACCTTTGTTCTTACCTTGTTCTGCTCTGCCTTTGCTCTCCAGGTTCCCTCCCCAGACCTGCAGCCATGTTAGGAGAGCTGACTGGCAGGTGAAAGCTGATGATCAGACATGTTCCCTTCCCTCCTGATGACATGTGGTGTGAGAAAGGGTCATGAGCAACATGAGTGACTGAGGAAAGGGACAGTATTGTCTAATACTCATAGGAGTTGGGGAAAAGGAGAAAGTCATAGTAGTCCCCTTTGTGCTGTCCCATTGTCTGGAAGGAAAGCCCCTGAAGAACAGCTCCTCAAATCCACCGTGGCTTGACTTCCCAGCCTGGCAGAATGGTAGAGGCTGATGGTGAAGGATGGAAAGACACCCTCTTACCTACAGTACCCTAAGGCCCTTACTGGTCTTCCATTCAAAAGTTTCAAAAATTATAGTATTCTGTGGATTTTTTTTTTTTATTAGTACTCTGCAAAATTTCAAAACAATCACCATGAATCTTATACTAAAATGCTGTTTCTGGTTTGAAATGAGCCATGGCTTCTTATTTCTCAGGCTTCCCTGCAACTCCCTCCATTATGTGATGGAGTCATTCCTTCTTTGTCCTGCTCTCTGGCCCATGCATTATTAT
This sequence comes from Buteo buteo, assembly GCF_964188355.1. Taxonomy (NCBI): domain Eukaryota; kingdom Metazoa; phylum Chordata; class Aves; order Accipitriformes; family Accipitridae; genus Buteo; species Buteo buteo. The sequence goes on along the minus strand of NC_134204.1, from coordinate 48,255,323 downwards.
GTGTCCATCCTTTCACTTGAATTTTTTCTCTTTTCTTCTCCTAGGTGTGATAGCAGTCGTGATATTCATCCTACTTTGCATCACTGCCATAGCCATACGCATTTATAAAAAAAAAGGCATATACTCAAAAAATGAGTCAAAAGGATCTGAAAATGAAGACAGTGCTGAATCTGCACTGAAAAGTGAGCTCAGCATGCAAAACACAGCCAATGAAAATCAAAAGGAATACTTCTTCTGATTGGCATTCATGATTTAATTTAATATAATAATGTGACAGTCTGACTTTCTTGCTAAGCCAGGGGCTCTCAATGGATAGAAAAAGCTCTTGCACTCTACAGTAAATGCAATGGATTTGAGACTTATTATACTACATATGTTCAGTCTCAGTGATTGCTGTAGGGGGCCTCTTTAAATTACATGCATTCCTTAGCTGTTATACCGTAAATGCATTTTATGTAACAGTGAATTAGATATTGTAACCAATTTCATTGTTGGTAGTTTCCAACTGTTCTGATGTGACCTTCTACAACTGAAGTTTAATGTACATACTGAATTTGATTTTTGAATGGGGAAAATTGTTATGAAGTTATTCCTATCTTTTTCTTTAAAGTTTGATTCTGGGATTTTGTTCAAGGTGAAAGGTGGATTCTAATACTTTGTGTTGCTAAAGAATGTGTTTCATTGTAGTGGTCCCTCTTACTTCCTCAAACTGAAAATGCCTTTTGAACTGCTCTTGGCTGGTGTCAGCATCTGCTTGTGAGCCATGGATTTTGGTGTCCCAAACAAACTGTATTTCTCTCCCCTGGGATGTGACCAGTGTCATCACTATCCCTTCTTTTTGGCAAGCCTAGCAGGCCTTAAAACTGCAGGGTGCACAATGTGTTGAAATGCTGTACAGTCTCTTTTGCAATAGGTTTTTACTTATGGTCACGTGATGGCACCAAGAGACTCATGCACATTCTAAGCATTTTAAATAAAATTGGGATCACAAAAGGCAAGACATTTGCTTGGAAAGATCAAGTAATATATTAACAATAGTTAAGTTGCCATGAGTGAACACACCAGAAGATGATCAAGTTTATTTTCCCTGGACATTACTGATGCTTATTCTGTCAAGAAGTAATGCTCTGTGCACTATCTGGGACATATTCTCTGAAAACATTGTATCTATGATATGCTCCAGACCTCAAGATTAAGTTGTTCTAAATTATAGAAATTATTTATGATTATTATGACAATGGAAGTAGGGCATTTAGAGTCTAGTACAGTGGCTGCTACTTGAATATTTTTGCTCTTTACCCTTAATAGTACCTACTATATCTTTGTGAAATAAGGTCTGATTATACCACTCAAAATTAAAGAGGTGCTTACTATCCTGACAGAGTAAATAAGAGCTTTCTGTGATGTTGTATAAACAAATTATCAGATATGAAGGGTAGGTTTAAGTTGTCTAAACAGCAGATTGTAAGGTCCCTTCAGACACCATAGGGTATCTAAATTACCCATGTGATCTGGTGGAAAATGCCTCATGTTCTATGGAAGGTATGTGTCTTTTGGAAGAGACATCTGGTAATCAGGTAGAATACCTCAAGGCATAAAAAATGGCACTAGATACCAATATTTAGGTAGTTGACCCATACACAAAGAATTTTTTGTTTTTCCCCAGACAGCAGACTGTGTGCCTAGAGCTTGAATCTGAGAATAGAATCAGGAATTCTGTACCCTTGTAGACTTGAGTTTAAAATTTATACATCTTTCAGAATTGATTTATAACTGCTCCCATTGAAAGCAATGATAACAGTCACTGCTTTTCTCCTCTTTCAGTGAGGAAAATAAAAGCTAGACCCTAGACTCTGAAGTTTAGAAAATGTTTATCATAGATGCCCAAGAACATTATAAAGACATGGAAACCTGACATGGTGTGCCAAAACTTTTAATGTGTAAATTTCTTTACATAAATGGAAGTTGTAAATATAAATGTCCAGCAGATACTGTCTTTTAAAGCTTATTTTCTTCCGTCAATCTTTACTGTCTATTTTCAGAATTCTGTACTTCCTTTTCTGCTTCCTCCTGTATGGCTTTACTTCATTTTTAGAAACAAATTATTTCCTTTTTTTTGGTACCTGGAGGCTCTGCAATCAGAAATTTTTCAGACTAAGGTGCACTGCTTTCTTGTTCTCATTTTTTCAATTCTGTGTGCATCTCTGGTAGATTAATCAGGCTGAGGACCCAGGATCAAGAACTGGGTGTCCATGTTCGTAAGTGTATTCACTGATACAGTTTGGGCCATGACAATAGGTCACCTTTAGAAAGGACAGAACATGGTGAGGGAATGATACTGGTCTGTTCCCAATAAGTGATATGGATAAGAATACCCTGTTTTGTGGATAGGGAGTGGAGGAGATGAAAGCCTCACATGGGTCATGAGAAGACCTTGAACTGTTAAGTTTGCTATGTTGGGCCCTCCCAGCCTGGCTAGTTACTTTAAAGTTAAAATCATGACTCCTTCTTTTCAAGGATCTGACCTAAATTGCATTGAATTCAAGAGGAGGCCACAATGGACTTCTCTGTAACTCAAACCCTCTGTGTTTCAAGAGGCTTTCCCTTCCCATGATAGATATGCCAGTGTCCACCTTTTTGTGTCACTTACATCAACCCATCTATCAGTAGTGATGAGTCCCAGTCAACTACATTTTTATCAATGTGGGATGTAGTAACCATGGAGGACAAAACTTGTATGATGATATTATTTATAATACATTAGATCAGCAAAATGGAAATCTTGATTAAATGATAAAGGACAGCCTATTCATATGAGAGTTACCCATATGTTAACCTAATAAAACCTAAAGGGTACCCACACCAGGACAAGTTGGAACTATGCAAACCTAACTTTTCAGTCACTTGCTTTTACTTCTATTTCCTTGTAAATTTTTCTTGTGTGTCTTGATAGAGAGAAAGGTGTCTTCCCTTGCTTCATTTTCTTCCAGATGAATAATTATTTTCTTTCCCTATTCCATAGAATTTTTAAAAGCAACAGGAAGGGAAAAGATGATTAAAACCCCTATTTCACAGACTAAATGGAAAAGAGGAGGGAGGATATAAATGCCTGTGTGAATGGCACATTATTTCATTCAAAGACCTTTTTAAGGCATTTTGTTATGTTAAGGATTATAAGGGGAAAAACAGAAATGTATTTTGTGGAATGCACATCTATCTGCAGATTTGTAGCATACAATAATTATGTCTCTCTGAAGATGCAAATGCCCATTTTCATCTGTAGGAAGAGTGATCGTGTGTTTGTCACCTAAATGCAAAATATACTGGTTCATAGTCAATGAAGCATCATTTTCCGTTACTTGCTGCATTTCTATGGGTACAAAAAAATGATGGCATCAAAGTGCGCTGAGACATCATAGAACATTGTGCTGTCCCTTTTTTGAATCTTTATTCCAATGTGTGACCTTTCTCCTCTCTGTTAATAAACACTTTTTAAAATAAAGTGAGGAAAATATTTTTTAAAAAGTTTGTATTAAAAAGTTTAAAACTGACAACAATATACTGATTTTTTTAAAACAGTAAAAACATGTAGAAGCGCACATAATATATTGGTGAGTGTGGTTATTTATAGATATTACTGAGTGCTAATCTAACAAATTTACTATTCATTGACATATTTTCCATGGCAACTATATTTTATCTTAAGTACATTAGAAAATAAATAGCAGCATGTATGCTGGTACATTTTTAAAACTTTTTGTGGGCGCTAGCTACAAAGGGCTCATAATTATTTATGTACTCAACATTTAGTGCATAAATATGATTTAGTTAGGTTTTGGGAAAATATTTTGCAATACATCCACTGCTGTGTAGATGAAGAATATGTAATAAAAAAGTGCATAACTTAGTATGAAATGTACTAACAGTCAAAATAAATTTACAGCACCATTATTCATGGCAGTGATGTACAAGTAAAAAAGTGTGTAAATGACAAAACAGACAGAATTTCTGGGAGGAATCAGCTGCATAGAATAGAGTACACAGATTTAGATTTAGATGCCAGGAAGCCTGCAGCACCAGTGCGAGATAAAATCAGAAGGTGCAACTATTGCAGGTCAGTAGAGGATTGATAGGAAAATATCCTTTTGAAATAAAATTAATTACCTTGAGAAGTAATTGTAATAGTTTACACTCAAGGCAGAGTTGTAGCTGTATAAGCCATGTGATGTCACAGGGGAAGAATGTTCTTTGTAACAGAAAAATATTTGCTAAGTCAGAAAACTTAATGCTGAAAAAGCATGTGACCTAATCTCTGGAGTGCAATGCACGTTCTCTGGAGTGAGCATGCAGAAATGCCACATAATATTTGTCAGATCAAGCTCCTAATTCTGCAGCCAAAATTATAATGACTCCATAGTGTTTCTGATCATTTAATGAGATTGTGCATTATGAAGAAGGAATAAAAATGAAAAATCCTACAGAAATTAGAGCTGAATAAAAAGGTACACGTATTAAGGTGCTGAAGTAATTTCAGTGCTTTCTTAAAGTATACACAAGAACATGCTTCAAAGAATAAGGATAAGAAAGGAACTTGCCCATAAATTTATTCTTTTCAGAACCTTCTCTCGGGGCTTTTTGGTGGTAGTGGGAAAGAAGCGTTTAATGGGTTTGTGTACAGAAACTGTTAAAGCTGCTAATATGAGAAACAGATGGAAAAAAACCAAAGGTGCTTATAGACTGTGCTTAGCTAAGAAGCCATGCTTATCCTTATTCTTGAAGGGCTGTTTGAAAAGTAATTTCTGACAAAACCTGGCACAGTTCTTTGGATACATTGTCCAAACCTCTTAATCATTGATCTTACCGTTGTTAAGAAAGGAATCATACAGCACAACTGCATTTCAGCAAGATGGATGCCTTTTCTTAAACACTGACATAAAATCTCATTTAATTTAATATGAATTGCTAATGTCCATCTATTATGAAATTATGATGTTGCTAACATTTTATATAAATAACACTAAATAAATCATGCTTAAAGTAAAGCCACAGTAAAATTTTCCATAAGAATTTGAGCAAATGTCTGTCCACACACACACACCCCTATGCATGTAAATAAGCTATGTGATCAGAGCTAAGATTCTCTAGACTTTATCATTCTCTTTGTATTGTGTCAAATACTGAAAAACAGTCCAGAGCTCAGAAACACTGCCCTCCATAATGTTGGGAAAATGTCCAACCCATTTCACAAAATAATTAAGATTTCACAGAGTTTTTTCAAGGAAAAGAAAATTAGAGCTTGTAGTTTCTTCCAGAACAGTAGGAGGTAGACAACCAGGCTGCTGATGGGAAGAGAAAGGGTAATAGTATCTCTTGCATAGAGGCAGAGCTGTACTAAATTCCTTTTTCTTTTTTTTCTTGTGGTTTGTTTTTGTTTGTTTGTTTGTTTGTTTTTTTTCCCCCTTAGTTACATCCGGGATTTAAGAAATCATTTGACTGGTACCAAAATAAAGTGTTAATTCACACATACACACACACAAAATCACTACATTGAACAGCATATTTCAGCTGCTGTCTAATATGTGTCTTGGAAAAACACTAATCAATTAATAATCTTTTAACCAGCTGATATGTCCTTTACCAATTCACTTGAAATGTACTTCTCCCAGTCAGTTAGCTGGCTTTTAGGAAGCATCAGGACTCATGTCTTCAGATTAGATGAGGCAGTGGGCATCAGTGAAAGACTCCTAAATCTGCAGAAGAGAAACAGCTATTCAAAAACCTTCTGAAGTCCAAGAAAATTAAAGAGGAATTGTCAATGGGTTACATCAGATTTCACAAGTATGCATTTGTCATCAAGAACCTAGTGATAACAGCATAAAAAGATCTATTAAAATAATACATATATTATTTAGCATACCGACAGATACCAGACAGGACTTGGTAATGTTTGTATGTTACACTTTTTAACACAACATAGTCTTTGGGTCTTCTAACTTATTCTGATATATGCAAGAACTTATGATTTCAAATACAATGCAATCTTTTGGGAGTCTATGAACTGATGATTTTTTTCTTTTGAAAAGCAGAAGTGCCTTGCATGCAATTTATAAGGCCAATGTTAATTTAACTGAAAGCAGCCATCATAAAATCTTCTGGACTGAAAAAGTAAAGGTTGTAAAAACATCCCTTGCTACACGATATAAATTCAGTGATGGATGCCTGTTTAAAATTATTTAAGTAATTAACTTACTTTCAGTACACTTCTCCAATAATAGAACTGTGTAGATTTAGCTCTGAGGAGCCCAAGAATATCTATCCCATCCTTAAGTGTATGGCCTTGAAAAAAGCTGTTAACCTTTACGCTCCATTTGTACAATAGGGAGAAAATATTGAAGTTTTGACTAGCTTGCTTCATTAATATTTGTGAAGCCCTTAGAAGATGGAAGCCTTTATATCAATAGACAGCATCATAATAGGGATGAGAGTCTATCTTTTATTAAGCAAATAATGTTATGATAAGAAACATTCATCATCTGTACTTATTTTAATACATTTATTTCAGGAGATGGTCTTTTTTCTTTCAGTCAAAAATAACAGCATTTTCCTTTTCTTTTATGCATAGAGAGATACATGAATAAAGAGGAGAAAAACAGGCATTGGACTGTTTGATGTAGTATAGATTTGATTGCATGTCTTCTTTTCTCAGCAAACTAGATGAGTAATAGTTGAAGTAAACAAGATACATGTCATAAAGATAAACACAAAACATGGATTATAACAACATATCTACATTCTTAACAAAATGTCTACTACTAATTGATTAGTTCAAAGGGAACATCAGGTGTATATATTTTAAGTGTAATTCCTGGTTCCTTCTTAGTAGCTTCAACTGCTTCATTAATCCTATTTGCTGTTATTTTCAGTTGCCACAGAGTTACTCTTCTAACCACCGGTAACTGCTAGGCTTACCATATTTTGTTTTTCAGATGACAAGATAAAAAAAAATTACTGTTCTAATACCTTTAAATCTATTACACATATAAATACTCATTATCTAGATAAAATAATATTGTGTATTTATTAACATGCATGTTCTATATGAACAACTCTAAAAGTAAACATCTATTGGTTTGGGGTTTGGATTATTTTTCTGTTTGGGTTTGGGGGTTTTTTGTGTGTGTCCCCCTCCAGGTAAAAAAGAGGGGTTGTTACTTGTAGCTTAATCACATACTGGTTGTGAAAAAATTATTTTAAAAGGGTGCTACAGGATGTTAATATTTAATTTCAAAAACTATCAACACTCTTAGTAAGAAAACATTCAAGATTTTTTCAGTAGTTGCAGTCCCAAGATATAGCCTCTCTCTATTCTAATTCAAAATATTAGTAAACACTCTTTATATGATATAACTTTTTTTTCCCGACTACATTCAGTGGCACCATAAATAGAGGTTTACACCATCTCAAAAGGAGTAACCACTCAGTCATGGTCCCCTCACTATGGAAATTCAAAAATTTTGCTTGCAAAATAATTTGATATTTACAGGTAGGGTCAGGAAGTCCTTTAGCAGTTAGTGTGTTTTTACTATAAAACATACAGGGCCTTATTCTTGCACAACAAAAACTCCGCATGAAATTAATATTTAAATGGATGGGTTAGTGTTGTGATCTGTAAATCAGCAACTCATATTTGAATTATTGGTGTTGTATTGCTATGATTTTGTCTCTTTGATGTTCAAGTTCAAGTTCATAATATGTGCATGTCTGATTCAAAGTCATTTTTCATTAATTCATGTCATAAGCATAAAAGTGCTTGTTTCCAGTGTCTTACAGATAAATCCTACTAGAAAGTAGCAGTCAAGTATATAATGGGACTTTAAAAATGGTCACATATTCCTTTACATTACACATTGATAAAGTTCATTTATTTTTACAGAATATATTGTGATGGATTTGTGATTTATTCCCAGAATACATCTTGAGAATAAAAGGGCAAAAATCATACAAAAGGAGAAGGACATAAACCAGGAATTTTCTTTGTCAATAAAACTGTTTTTATAAAAGTGCTGGAAATTTGTTTTCATGATACTCTTATACAGCTATTTTTCAATTCATATGAAGAGTTTATTTGGTATCATGTTATCAAGCACATCTCCTTTCAGTTATTTCTTTTGTAAAAACTAGCTAAAAGTAATTTTAGTTTCAAGCTGATATCTAGCTGTCTGTCTGCCTCAATGAAGTATTTCAATCTATAAATTAAGCACGGCATGAAATATCTAGTATGTACCTTCTTTCTGCAAAATAATAGCAATAATTAACAGCCCCCTGAAACAGTAAGATGTTTACATGTCTAGAGTTGCCTTGACAGTCTTAGTTTATGATTACAAGTAAACTTATTTAGTTACAATCTAATTAGGAAAACATTGGTAAATGTTTGTTATTTAGTACTCTAGAATGGTTAAGTGTTACATTTGAGAAATGAAATGTTTTTTTCAATGAGTCAAATAATGCATATTATGGTAGTAATGCTGCCCTTGTGCAGTACCTGCTTCCCCACTGTGGCACTTACTAGTGATTAACAGCCATTTCTCCATTACCAGATTCACCATAGGGTTCTGTGGTATATTATAATAGCCTTAAAAACTAAGTATGTTTGCAGTAAACATGTCTTATTGCTTAACACTAGCCTTTTATACTTCATCTAGGAATTTCCTTATTTTTTGCACCAGTGTTATGCTCATAATCATGTAACTTGTGGAGACTCTATAATTGTAATTACATATAAGGTTGCTGCAATAGAAGTTGCTTTTCCATCAGATGGCTGTTGTACCATCTGTTAGCTCGCACAATAGGTCAAGTCTGTGAGTATTCCCCTGCACTGTTAGGCAGCACTACTGTCCTATTTCCATCTTACTGAACTGCATGCCACCAAACTGTGTGTGTTTCAGTGCCCCTGGGCTGAATTCCTGGGAAAAAAAGTCCTACCATCTATCTTTGGTGCACAGGTCTCCCAAGCACAGCACGATCCATTCTGGCTGACCAAACATCACCGGTCACATAACATTTCTCTGCCGTTCTAATCCCAGCTAGAAGCTGGGAGGAAGTATACATACTGCTGTTTCTACAGGACATAATGCTGCAAGGGTACCTAGAGCAGCCACATATGGATATGCCTAGCCTGGAGACTTTTTCTTATTACATGCTCAATAAAAAGAATAAGAAAGTCAAGGCTGGCAACTTCTGCTCAAGCTCTAGAAAGGAGGCACCCAACCTGACAGGCTGTCAGCAGGGAGGCTGCAGTGCAGGCTGTGGCTGACAGTGACCTAATCTGCCCAGGGAGCTGAGTGGGAAGGTGCAAAGGAAGAGCAGGAGCTGATGATTTCTCCTTCTGTTAGTGGAGAAAAAAACAGTAATGTGATTTTTGGTACACTCTTTGAAGGCATTTCTATAGAAAATATAAAAAAAAAACCCTAGGAACTACATACCTCAGCTGAGCACAGCTCTGTCCCTGTAATTGACAACCAATGGAGGCAGGGCAATTATGCAATACAGCCTCTCATGAGCGTGTGACACAGTAAGTATAGTACATTTGGTGGGAAGTTATAGTTCTCTTACCACCCTGGAATTTCCAGACTGGGGTGGTATTTTTTACGAAATCTGTTTGTAATGCTCTCTATTCATTGGGTTAGGTCAACAGCCTTACAGCATGCCAGCTACTTACCTCCTGCTGAGAACTGACACAGCTCACTCAAAACTGTTGGCTCTTGCTCCCGGAGACAAATGTCAGACAGTACCTGGCTGTCCTCCAGAGACAGCAATGTGAGACAAGAATATAATACCTCATAATGCCTTAAGAATGTGCTCCCAGAAGTCAGTCATCCTCCCTCAGACAGGGTAAACAAGATTTTCAAAAGCACTTATGTTGATTCAGGGAGCACGTGCCTGTTTGGCATTCTGAACAAAATTCCTAAACATTCAGTTCACAGATCACAGAATGGTTGAGATTGGAAGGGACCTTTAGAGGTCATCTGGTCCTACATCCCTGCTCAAGGAGGGCCACCTAAAGCCGGTTGCCCAGGACCATGTCCACATGGCTTTAAAATGTCTCCAAGGATGGAGACTCCACAACCTCTTTGGGCAACCTGTGCCAGTGCTCAGTCACCCTCACAGTGAAAAAGTGTTTCCTGATGTTCAGGAAGAATGTCCCATGTATCAGTTTGTGTCCACTGCCTCTTATCCTGTAACTGGGCAGCACTGGAAAGAGCCTTCTTTACATCCTCCTTTCAGGAATTTATATACATGGTTGAGATCCCCCCCCGAGTCTTCTCTTCTCCAGGCTGAACAGTCCCAGCTCTCTCAGTCTTCCCTCATGAAAGAGATCTCCAGTCCCTTAATCATCTTCATGGACCTGTCCTGGACTCTCTAGTGCTGAGGAGAGGGGCAAGGATTACCTCCCTCAGCCTGCTGACAATGCTTTGCCTAATGCAGCCAGGACACCACTGGCCTTCCCTGCAGCAAGGGCACATTGCTGGCTCATTGGTTGTCCAATTGGTTGGTGTCCACCGGGACGCCCAGGACATTTTCTGCAAAGTTGTTTCCCAGCTGGATGGCCCCCAGCATATACTGGTGCATGGTGTTATTCCTCCCCATGAATGGCATTTGTATCTCTAAACTGATCATGTAAATTGTTTAGATGTTTTGAAAATCACACCATTAACGTTATAGACGTCATTAATCAGCCAAATTCCTTCAGAAATCTGAAAATGTACCTGCTGGTACTTCCCCTTATTCCTGCTCGAGGCACTATCTAGCACTGATTTTTTTTTTTTCCTTCTTTTTTTTCTTTTACTCAAAATGGCAAAATTCAGTTTGCTGTAGAGTAATCAGAGCCCATATAAATACCTGACTAGGCTATATAAAAAGATAGTGTTTCGGCAAAAGCAATCAAAAGAGATACAGTAATCATTAGATTTCAGAGATATTTTATGCTATTGTTTTCCTACTAGGTTTGCCATACATCTGTGTGAGACTGAATGGTAGAGTGAAGAGTAATGTTCTGCTTTTTATTTTGACTGTGATCAGACCTCTAGCTTTTTATTTCCCTTAAAGTGGGAGCTTCTCAGTATTAGAAGTGGTGTGGCTGCATGAGATGCAGGGAATAGTGTTAATGAAATGGCCACTACCTTTTTTCTCTATGGTGATTCTAGATAACAGGCTCTCCCTCACCCATAGCTATTAAAATAGAGCTACAGCAATGACAGACCAAAGCATATCACATAGTATTGCTTTTTTTCAGTATAATTTGTAAAAGTGGTTGTCTTGCTGTAAATTCTTGATTGAGTTAGTTTATGAATACATTGCATATATTAATTTTTGTGGCATTGTTTCAACATAATATAAAATTATATAAGCTACAATAAAAGGAAAGGTGGCTTAAAAGCTAAGAGAGAACACTGTTGAAAATAATCAGAGCAATATGTAATAATAGACTGTCAAGTATCTACATAACTTTAGGATATAGTCAGTAATATAAGGTCAAAGAACAAAAGATTTTTAAATAGATAGTCAGTACTCCAACAAGTCTCAAGTTTATATTTTTTTTTTAAAGAATATTTACTCTAAATAGACAGCCATATAATTTCTCCAAAAACTGCCACAACAGAAGCACAAACTATCTGGTACAATGTAAATAGCTTGCAGTACAGTTGATACCCATAGAGAGCTAAGGAGATTAGTATATCTGATGGCTTAAAAATTTTAACAGTGCATTTTCCTAGATCTTGTATTCCTTATTTAACACATCATTCCTTCCAGATTTTTATTGTTTGTTTTATTGCCTATAGTCTGATAGAAAATTCAAACTGTCTACATTATTATTTTTATCTTAGTGGTGCCAAGAGAGTCCAACTTATACAACAAACCTGTTGCAGTAGTGAAAAAATACACACACATGCAGACATACAGTATGAGATAGATACTGTCTAGAACAGCCTATCTGCTAAATGGCAGAGTAAATGAATTGACCAAACAGGAAAAAACTGACAGGACTGGCACTGATCCCATTACTCCATGTCTTCTCTTTAACCACCAGCTCAATTTGCCTCCACACAGAATGTTTTTTATTTAATGTCTTATACAGGCATCATCTCCTCTAATCCTATCAGTAAGAGATACAATCCAATTGCATCTCCACTAATGCAATATTTTCAAATACAAAGTGAGAATAAAACCCTCTAATTTTTATTTTGTACCTGGTTCTTATGGAAATATTGCAAAAGTTTTTCAAATTATAAAACTAAAAGACTGTCCTTAGCCACAGTTCTTTAAACAGTAGAAAATAATACTAGAAAAATATTATGTGCTGTCCTTGTGTTTTTGTCTCTATTTCTCACTTTGTCAGAGTGTTGGGAGTTACTTTTCAATGAATTGGATTCTTTGATGACAATGTAGACCCAAGAAGCATTGAAGAGATTTATGAAAACTGAGGGTAATAATGAGAAAACTTTATATGGAATAATTACAAGCTGGTGCCCACCGTCATCAGGCTATGCCATTTAATATTTGGAGGTCGAGGGCTAACTCACATATGTACCTTGGGAACTTACCCCAGTGTTTCCCTTATAATTCAGGATTTGTTCCCCTGAAATACACTGGAATAATGATTCTGGGATATAAAATTTTTATGCTTGGCCTTCTATGTGAATGAGATATTAAAGCCATCAAGAAGGTGTCAATGACAAAACTGTAGTTGTTAGCACAATAATATCAGTTGTTCCCAATTTTTTAATGCAGGCCACAGATCTTGTTTTGCTCTGTGGATGTATTTTTAAATACATATTTCTAAAAGTGATTGTTTAAAAGAAAAATGTTAAAATAATTATCTCTGAAGTGCATGTGAGTTTGTATGTTACATAAAAGAGGATCTGTTAAACAAAGCATTCTGGATAATTTATTTTATGAGTAAAAAGTTTACATTTCCAAATACAACACTGCTGGGTTAGCTCTCCTACATTCTATAATAGTAGTTTTCTTTTCCTAACATAGTTCACAAGCAGTTGTTGCGCTGGGGAGCTGATCTTGCCTATGGGCATGGTCTGAGACCTGCTGGTAATGATCTTCGGAAGTGCTCCCTGATGAAAAGCACTGGTGAAAGCTAACGAACGTCTTAATCAGCGTCACCCTAAGCAAAGCAAGACAGGCTCTGGATGCCAGTGCTCAAGCAGTCAGCACCTGGCCTTTTTATTTGAAAAGTTATTCTGGCCATCTGCACATTCAGGGAAAGAGAAGGAAGGCTAGAACAGATTCACAGGGCTACTTTCCTTACAGAGTGGTGAATATATCAATAAGAACACTGAAAACACAAAAGGTATTTACAGTAGTGCAAGGCTGATGGAAGTAACATATATTTAATAAATTGACAAGTATTTCTATTTGAGATCTAACACACTTTTATTGTCTCACGTATTTGTCTTACGTTTTTAGTGGTTACTCCTTTAAATTATTTAAATTTATTAATTTTGATCTGCATAATTATTCTTAGACTGATCTCAGAATTATTTGCTTACGTGAAATTGCTAAGCCTTAGTATAAACCTGGCACTTACAGAATTACATAAAGCATCTCTAGACATTCAGTCCTTGAGTTTACACAAATATCTTTTTAACTTTGGAAAAGACTTCCACATGTCTATCAGATTAATAATTATTTCACCAAAGAAAAATGCAAGATAGCTGCTACAAAATAAAATACATTCTTCCATGTTATATTCCAATAAGTATGGAAGCTTAGAAAAGATCATAATTTTTTCCCGTTTGTAGGTAAAAGAGGTAAAGTTTCCATTAACCATGATTTCAATCAATATTAGATGGCATCCTTTTAATATGCTGGTAAAAAAAAATGAAAGTTCAACTTACAGATCATGTATAGATGACTACAATAAGTTGACTCAGTCTGTGAGACTGTCATTTATTACTGTCTCTTTACAGCTTCCTGTCTATACACTGTGCTTCAAATGGACTGTAAGGTTTCTGTTTCCTATAAACTAAGCATGTTTTAAAGGAAATACACAGCCTGAAATGAGGAAAATTTAAAATAAAATTAAAAATGCTTTTTAGGTACTTGTCCTTTTTTCTCTTGACAAAGCTAGTAATTTTTTCCTCGCATCTCTCTATCAGTTTATTATGTTCTCTAAAATGTTATTCAGTTCTAAACCAACAAAAATAAAAGAAGTGAAACTGATGGCATTCAGAGGGTTATCATATGCACAAAGCTAGCAATGAAAAAAAGCTAAATAACCTCTGCCTTTTTTTTCATAATTTTATGTGAAATATGTAAAAATTTTATTATCTTAAGTGAAATCACTTGTCAGGAAGCAAGCCCAAGTATGATTTAGTTAACAAAGTACCTTCAACTTCAGAATAAGGGAAAGCACATTTTCATGGGGTATAAAGTTTCATTTAAAGAACCTACAAATATTATCTGGGTGTATTTAAACTTGTAAATTTCATAAGTAGACATCATTATTTTAAAAAGTGAAGTTCTTTTCTAAATAAACCACTTAAGAAATGATAATGACACACAGAAAAGGAAATGCATCAGAAAAAGAACAAAATATATATCCTAATGCCTAGACTTGTTACAAAGTCACTTTATATACTTTAATGCCTAAACTTGTTATACTTTAATGGTCTGACCAATAAGCAAGGAGACTCTTAAAAAATTGCTGCTTCCCTCCTTCTAAAACATGTATATGTGTATCTATTCCTGCCTATTTGTGTTAAGGTTAAACATTTCTTTTAATTTAATTTTCTACATCTGTATATAATGTTTCATTCATAAGTATAAATGAAAAGGTAACTGCAGGCATAAAGTAGTCTAGAATATGAACACAAAAAATTCCTATACTTTGACAAAAAAGTAAGTCACAATATTGGTTTGACTAAAAATTACAGTTTATCAGCCTCTAAGAAGTACATACATAAAGGGGTTTAGACTAAGATTTTTGTAATGTGAAAATCTTCTTTATGCATGAAAATGAAGTTGTCAGGAGTCTATGCATCCACCAGCTAAAAGAATTCCTTGGAATCAAATTACCGAAGCAGTTTTAGTGACACTTACCACAGCTGTAGCACTGAGAAGGAGGATGCAGTCTGGAAGAACCTCTTTTCTAGGATCTGAGGCCTTGCTCAGTGCCTGTACGTACCTAATTGAAGAAAATGGACTCCTGTGGAAGCATGCCACTGAGATGATGGGTAGAAAAGAGGAAGAGGTGGTCAGGTGGCTGCTGCCATTCTTCATTGGGCCATTGGAGCTGGGTATCACCCTTTCCCACATTAGAGCTGTGGCTTTAAAAAGTGAAACAGTTTTTAGTGGGCATGCAGGTGCACATACAGGATAATCTGTGCTCCACCAGAAATTATGAAAGCATATTTCTTTGTTGCTGTATTAGAACTGAATCAGTGCAGAGCAGAGACAGGCAAAGATTTGATTTTGAGGATTTTTAAGGAATAGTTAGTACAAGAGATTGTAAGAACCAGCAGTACTAACATCAGAGATAGAGATTAGAATAAAAATGTAAAAGTGTCCTAGGGCTTTCTAAGGCAGGTTAAAAGTTCACAACTTTAAGAAAAACTTGCAAATGACACAAAACATAAAACTGTCTCTCTTTAGGATTTAATTGTCAAAGTTTCTTCAAGACCTCAGCAATACATAGTCGTTTCAATTTTATATATATATATTATAAATATATATATTAAGTAAAACAGTTTGAGTCCTATAGTGTCTTGTTTTCTTGCCCCTTCTGTGCTTTTCTTTTGCCTCACTTGCACTACATCAAAGGCAAAATGTTTTATGTTTCCTCACTTAAAATTATTTTGTGGTTAGAGCAGGAATGACAATTTTGTAACTTTCCATCACTAAAAAAAATCCATCCCTGCCTCACACCCCACAAAAAAAGAGAGCTTTATTTTGAAAAATGCATTCTTTCCCTGCAGCGCTTAGTGTGAGTTCTAATGGAATTTCAAGTTTCTTAATACCATTAGGATTCACTGTATCTTAAACAGAATGAAACTGTGAAAAACACCTTGTGAGGTTAGGTTAGAAAAAAACCACATGTAAAACCAGAAAGTGATTGTTTTGTGAAGTAGCACCAACAAACGCCATTGTAGTGCATAAACATTTAGACGTATAAACAAAAATATTGTAGTGGCATGACTATAATATTCCCTTTCCATTTAATATTGGCTTATTGTAGGAAGAGCTAGAAAACACACATGGTAAAACTATGGCAGTATAGCCTGTAGAGATTCTGTTGGTAGCAGTGCAGCATGTGCTGCCAGTATTCTCAACCCAAAAATGTGTTTTTCTCAGTACTGTTTCCCAGTTTTCAAATATACAAGAGCAAAAGCCAAAGTAGCATGTCATGGTACAAGGCAAGAGGGAGATGATCAAGGTAGCCATTCAGCTGACTGCTTCACTTGCTTGCAGTCAGAACCTTTTTCCTGTTATCAGAAGTGTTGTTCACTGCCCCAGAGCAGACCTTGGAAGTAAGAATAGAGGTCACAGGGCTGCCTGCAGGAAGGAAAAAACAATCTAAAAATAAAACTAGGCTTTTGAACGCAGCTGCTTCCTGGTGGAGGTTTGTCTTTTAATCTTACATGCAGCATAGCTATCTTTAAAAATTATCTCTTCTAGTAATTTTCTCCTGTTTTACTTGCAAAATCTGGGGGACTTTGAAAGCTCATCCTTCATTATGTTGAAAGACAATGTTTAAAAAATAAAGCAGGACTTGCAAACTTCATCACTGATGTGAATTTTGGAGAGAAGGTCTGAGATTTTGGTCTAGCCAAGTAAGAATGGATTTGTCATGTGATGCTACAAATAAATAATCCTACACACAGACTAAGGTTAATGGACTTCAGAATAAAACCTGTGACAGAGAACAAGTAGAGAATGCAACCAGCTGTGAAGATGTGTCTGCAAGTCAGTAATGCGTCCCTGCCTCTGGACTTTCTACAGCTACTAGGGAAAAAAACCAAACCACCATTAATAAAGGATGCCAGGGGTGGGGATAATATATGTTAATGCTGAGTCAAAGTTCACATTACACACACAGTGGTAGTTGCAAATATGTAATAATAAGTATTTTGGTCAAAATTAAGCAGATACTAGCTTATTTCCAGTTGTGCAGTGTGTAGTTTACAAACTCTTAGGCAGTAGGAAAAACAAATAAAAAATATCCTGCTGTGCTGTCATGGGTCAGAAGAAAAAACGTTATGATACTTTATACCTTAAGGAGAGATACTAATATTGAAAATCTCTTTCTTGGATAACCTTAATAGTAAACAAATGGCACTTGCCAGCAGCAATGTCCCTATTCCTTGTCTCTACACTCCAGAAACATTACAAGGCTCATCTCAGTCTTTGGTGAAAAAAAAAAAAAAAAAGAAATCCAGAATTCATTTTAAACAAGGACTCAAAGTCACCTCGAAAATACATTTAAAAGTCCTTCTATTTATTTTGCAGCTGAGAATCTGAGAATACATAAAGCACATTTGTCTATAGAAGAATGTTACTTGGAAGAGGAGATATTGTGAAATATTAAGTGAGAACTAGTAGCCAAAGGTCAATCAATTTTTCTTCTTGTCAGTGAGGATTTAGTGACTTAAATGTGAACTGGAAAGAATATGGTTTTGTTTATTATTTGCTGCCCCTTTACAAAACCATCTCTATGGTGCACTCAGGAAGAAGGGAGAAAGAAAGATAAAATGGAGAAGAAAATATGAGTCTGAGGCGGTAAATAAAACTTCATAGGAATAAGAATGAAATGCACCTTGGTACCCAATCCCTCCCACCAGCAAATCCTTCCTGTTCCATTCCCAGAGGTGAGGTGTTTTCTGGGGTAAACTAAGAAGAACCTATCAGTGGCCAAGGTTAGTTCATTCAATTATCTTGTAAATACATTGAGATACATAGGACAAAATAGCTCTGAGCAGCAGAAAGTAATCCAAGGTAGACAGGGCAATCAGCATTACTGGATTATGTCATTCCTTCTTTCCTAACCTTCCTCAGATACTTGACAGTAGTTTTCAGCATGCAACATAATACTATGTATTTAGAGTAAAATACTATATTATCTACTATATATTATATAGTAGTTATATTATATAGTAAATGGTGTGATGTTATAATACTATATACATTATATATTACAGTGTAATATATTATGGTATTGTAGTATATAGTATTATGTTATTTTGCTTAAAGCACCGAGCAATTATTTCTATTGCCATTATCAGAAGAAAATGTAACATTTCATACTGCAGGAAAACATGCACAGTCAAATGCATACCTGAAGCCCTGTATGTAAATGACATCCAAAATTTAAGGCCCTGTCTCCTGGGATTGAGTAGACTATTTGCTTAAATCATAGACATATTATTCCACAGCTGTTACAAATTGTTACAAAAAATGGAAATGTGTTTGAATCTTTTCATTTCCTTTCTGCAAAGACCTGGTGTATGATTTCCCTTGAAAAATATACACTATGGTCTTAGACATTCACAAAAATATTCAAGTTGTTTAAAAGAATACTAGTCTAACATTTGATAAACCTTTCATTACCTTTATAAAAGATGAAAAAAGATTGGGCCCAGCTAAGATATCTGGTTACAAAAGAGGTTATGTTTCTGGCTAACCTAATCAATTTTTAAAAAAGCATTCACTGTTCATGTCTGTCTAGATTCAAATTTCACTCTCAATAAGTTGCAAATGCAATGCTAAATATGAATGTACTTTGAATTTACAATGTAAAACTTTGTCCCTACAGGTATACAAAAAAAGAACATTCTCGACAAGGATATACAGTTTCTCCTAATCTATTTTTCTACTAAGTTAATTCCATATTTTGTCATTCCTGCAGATTTACTGATTATCAGTTTGCTCCTGCTTTTATACATGACATCTAGTTCTAATAATCTACACCCATATCTGTAACACTGACAGCTCTTTAAACAAGCAACTTGTGCAATGTGGTGCAGTCTAGTATATTCAAATGCTGAACTGTTTCTTGTTAAGAACTTCCCCTACAATGATATGAAACTGTTTCACTGACTGAAATGTCATGTCTGTACTTAAACCTTTGTCCTGATTTCAGCTGGGATAGAGTTAACTGTCTTCCTAGTAGCTGGTACAGTGCTATGTTTTGAGTTCAGTATGTGAAGAATGTTGATAACACACTGATGTTTTCAGTTGTTGCTCAGTAGTGTTTAGACTAAAGTCAAGGATTTTTCAGCTTCTCATGCCCAGCTGGAGGGGCGCAAGAAGTTGGAACAGGACACAGCCAGGGCACCTGACCCAAACTGGCCAACGGGGTATTCCATACCATGTGCCATCCCATCTAGTATAGGAACTGGGTGTAGTGGGGGCAGGGGATCACCGCTCGGGGACTGGCTGGGTGTTGATCGGCGGGCGGTAAGCAATTGCACTGCGCATCATTTGAACATTCCAATCCTTTCATTATTGCTGTTGTGATTTTATTAGTGTTATCATTATCATTTTTACTTTCTTCTTTTCTGTTCTATGAAACCTTTCTTATCTCAATTCATGAGTTTTACTTCTTTTCCTGATTTTCTCCCCCATCTCACTGGGGGGGTGGGGGGGGAGTGAGTGAGCGGCTGCATGGTGCTTAGCTGCTGGCTGGGGTTAAACCACGACAAAGTTAAAAAAAAAAAAAATCCTGTGATTTACTTGGTAGTTATCTAAAATTACAAATAAACGTATGGCAAGCCCTTATTACTGTCTACCACCTAGAAGATAAGGGAGAGGCAAAGCTTTTGAGGAGCTCCCTAGCCTTAAGCACAGACCTAAATACATTTATAGTGAGAGCACATTACCTATATTTTTTTCCAGAGCTGTCTTAATTCTGGCGATCTGTTTCGCAAATGGCCCTTTTCTTATGGTTCAAGCCTAATTTAATGCAAATGCAGAGGTCTTACCTATTCACACCTGCTTTTGGATCTGAATTACATAGTGTGTCCCTAGAAAATTCAAAATACATCTCTGGAATCTTAAAAAAACACAGATAAAGGGGATTTCTCTCCTTAGTAAAATCTCCTTTCAGTGGCATTTCAGTCATTCATTTAATTATTGATTTGCTAGTCTGGTCATAATTAAAAGATTTGAGCCTGAGGTAGTAGTGAACTGAAAAGGAGGATCCAGAAGAGAAGAGGGTCCAGTGGTGCTGGGCTCTGACCATCAGCACTGCCACCAGAGCCAGGACAGCAGTCTGGTCAGAGAATACAGAAATGTGGTTGTTGCCTCCTTGCCTGAGGTACTATCACTGCTGACAGTTCTTGTAATTTAGAGATGAAGGCCAAGATTGGGAAAGAAAGGTGCACCAGGATCATGCTCCCTGCCGTCAGCTGCATTGCAACCTAGGTCTAAATCTAATGACTTTATGCCTGATTTGGTTTTGGTAGTGTCAGAAGTAAAGGCTTTCACAAGTCACTAACTAGAATTCCTAAATTACCCCTCCTCTAACTACCTTGATTTCTCCAAGCGTATTTTTTTTTCCAATTTAACATGATGTCCCAAAGCTCCCCCCACAAATATAATAGCAGAAAAAGAAAGTCTATAAATGGAGAAAACACCCTGAAGGCTCTGTAATGAAAAACTGTAAGTCAGCTTCATTGGAAAATACACTATGTGTCTGAAAATATGTTTGTATAAACTGTGCATAAGCAGATGTGCCAATGAGTTCTGCAGGCAGTAGGAAATAAATGTAGCTTGGAAGTTTTGAACTCTCGTGTGTATGCTTCAAAATTGAGATCTGAACTTTGGTAACAATATTACTGCAGGAAATGAGTGTAACATAAAAAGATTTTAATAGTTCCCTTAAAAGACAGATCATTGCAGACATCTTTTAAACAATAGACTATTATAAACTTATCACAGTTACTTGTCCCACACCGTTACTGCTCAGTAATGGATTATATCAATTTTCACCAATATTATTGTTGTGTGCCTTTTTATCCTTGATGTGAAATAGAAAAATAACCTGATGTTACTTGCCCCCCAGATAGTATGCAGTTTTAGGGATCACACTGAGGACACATATATAGGATAAAAGGGCAAACAGAAAGACCCTGCTGTGTTCAATCTCTTTTTTTTTTTTCTTCTTTTCCTCAGACATGTGAATGTACCCAGCTGAAGCCAGTGGAGACCAAGGATACAAGACTACTGTCTATACCATTTACTCAGATTGCCTGGCACTAAGCAGATTGTGTGCTGCAGTCTCCTTTATGGGAACAGATAACACATAGCAGGTTAACACAGTGACAACTCCTCTGATTCTCAAATGTCCTTAGAGTTTGTTAGCTGAAATGGCAAACCTGAAAACATCAGCTTCCCTTCT
Source organism: Buteo buteo (assembly GCF_964188355.1). Lineage (NCBI taxonomy): Eukaryota > Metazoa > Chordata > Aves > Accipitriformes > Accipitridae > Buteo > Buteo buteo. The sequence goes on along the minus strand of NC_134204.1, from coordinate 48,233,914 downwards.
TACTTGGCCATTTGAAAATTTATTCCATAAACTTATGTAATTCTATAGTTTAAAGTCTATTTAACAAAACACTGCAGTGCCTAGGTCCTAGAAAGCCTTATGTCTGTACCAGAATTTAACTCTGTGTAATTGACTAAAGCCTCCTCAACAGAAAAACTGACATATATTTAATTCACAGTTTACTGAATTTTCAGAGAAACTTCTGACCATAAAAGAGAAATTACAGTGCTGTCAGTGGGTGATTTCTCCACAGCCTAGCAGCTACAGTAATTTCTCTGGGCTTAAAAACCCAGTCTGAATGTGTTCTTCTGGCCCCTGGACAGTTAGTTCAGTTAACAGTTTCCACATCCAATAATATTGCAGTTTCCTTTATTTTTATTACCTCCACAAATCTTTCCAGGAGATATCTAAGGAACAGATTCATCACCTCTTGATTTAAATGTATCACAGGTTCTTCTTTGAAATCCTTAAAGGCAGAAGAGTCCCAGTGGAAAAAGAGCTGAAGAGCTTAGTCCCAGGGATGTTAAAGTACTTCATACCATTTACCATCTCTTTGTACAAGGGAACTCTGGCCATGATATAAAATACAGACAAACTACATCAGCCATGTTCAACTTCGTTGATCACAGTGGACAGAGTTTATTTGTTTAACTGTATATTGGTTTTATTTATTTACTAGTCCTTGTATGCTGACATGTAAAGTATGTAAGTATATGAAGGTGGGTGGAATTCAGCTGCCGACCCAGCAAGGTCTGAGACACACAGGACTGCATGATAAAAGATGGCCCAAGAGAGACCCTTGCCTTTCTGGAATGTCATTTAAAGACCAGTCCAATCGCACTAAAGCATCTCAAATAACCTTAATGCATTAGCATTTAGGTAACCAAATGCCACCTCTTACTTGCATACTAATATGGCTCTCAAATATTAAAGACAACCTCTTTCAATTCACATGAAAACTCCTCCTTGCTGAGGTTTTTGGAAGTCTTTAATGCCTAGATATAACAAGAACTTTTACTCTGTAAGTACCTAAGCACCATAGCTGTATGAAACTTTAATGCTGTTTACTGACAATGAGTTTTTTCTATATTATAGTTTAGACAAATATTTTATTATTTCCTTACATTGTTTCAATTGTTTAACTCAGCTAAGGTTTGCTTTTCTCCCTTTCCACTTAACACTATTCTAAAAATAGATTGATACTGCTGTTTCATTCTTTGCAGGACAGATAAAAATAGCAGATAAGTACGTAGTCAGTAAAGGTTAATACAACTGTTTTGTTAAGAGTTTCATTTGCTGTTTGTTAGCCTAAACGTCTAATATGAGAATATTAGTGTCATCTCTTATGAGGGTATTTGTAAATTAGTTTAATGCTCTAGTTGCTTGAAATAGCTGATTGAAATATCATGCTCCCAGATTGCTATTCTTGGGGTGGAAATATTTAAATATTTACCCAATAAATATTTAACCTATATGATTATAAAGCAGAGCACTTTCACCTTCATCTACTCCTTTTTAAAAGAAAAAAAAAGTTTAAATATTTGCTCATGGACATTAAGACTACTGACAAGTACTGAAAATGTGACAGACACTAGAAGCAAATATAGGAATAAATGATTTCCTTGATGAGCTCCTCCAGTGACAATAGCATTCTGCATGAAATAGTTTTCAAGGTCTACTTTTCCTAGCTAAGTAGAAAATAGGGCTATATAATTCACATCAAGGTGTAAGATTTGGCAGTGATATACTTGTATGCACCTGGCTGTCTGGATGTGTTTTTCCAGAAATGGCTGAGGGAACTTTTCTGCAAGTGTATCACAAATGAGTGTTCAGTTTATCAAATGCTTTTTTGGTCCCAATTTGAAAAATGAATTAGTTAAGAATTTTTGCTATATGTGTATGCACATATTGCTTGTGTGTCTCTGTGCGTGCACGTGTGTGCGTATATGCACAGTGCACAGCATTAAAGAACTGTAATCTCTAACTGAAGATTTGATGTTTTATTGCAATACAAAGAGAAAATTAAAAAAAAGTTTATAGACTTTAGTAGCTGGATAGTAAGAATTGAACATCCTCCAAGAACAATCACAGTAGTCCAGTTTATGCACAATGTAAACTTAGAAGGGCTAGGCAGGAGTGAAAGCCAATCCTCCACTGCTTTAAGCTGTGTAGTTAGACGGATAACAATTTCCAGCAGCTGAGAATCTGGTTCATTATAATTTCTGAAGCCTTATTACTTCTGTAATAACCTGATGCCATGCTTGCAGGTTTACCAAGCCCCATGCTCTTCTTGGACCTGGGGCAAGGCAACTGTGAGATGCCTGTGCGGCTGTTCCCGGAGGCAGAGTTGTACAATGCCAGGGATTCTGGAGCTGGTGCAGTCCCCTCTCTGAGCTGGAAGTGCTGTCATGCAATTTCTGCAAGTAAATGAAGGATTGAAGTGCTAGAGCTTTTGGCTTGTCAGCAATGCTAAAACACTGTCGTGCAGAAAAAAGGGGACAAAGGTTGTGTCTCAACAGAATGTGTAATCAGCCAAGCATCTCTAGGGGCCTAAATATAAATTTGGGTACAAGCAGATTTAGGCAACATTAGAGTAATACTGTAATGCAGTTTAATGAACACTTACTTAAATTTAACAAGAGAGTGATTTTACCAAACAGGATCAGAGACCTTATTATGCCTAAATAGAGGGAACATCAAAAAGAAGAAATTGCCTCTCTGGATCAGATCAGTGCTGCGTCTGGCACGGTGGCATGAGCCTGACAGTGACAGATCCTCTGGAGGAAGGCACAGCAAACCGCCGACCTGGCTGTTGGCGGATTTTCTTGCATAGGCAGTTTCCTTTGACAGAAGTGGCAATGACTGGCTTATGCTCTGAGGTATGAGGATTTACATTTTTATCCTATCTAAAGTATTTATTTATGTTCTCAATGTACATGTGAATGCCAAATCCTTTTTCAATGCCCTTAGTCACAATCCGTATCATCTCTTATGGCAGCAATTCCCACGGGCTGGTGGTACATGTTCCAGGAGCCCTCCCTCCTCCTCCCCTGGCTTCTGTTTTGCATCCAACACATTTGCAGTTTCACAAGGTAAACAAAGACAAAATTATTTAGTCAAATAAAAAGAGAAAGGCCAAGGTCGTGGAGAGGCTAGGTTCAAAGTGATGCTAGCGTTTTGGCAACCCTGTCACGCAGCAGTGTTGCTGTGGCTGGGGAAAAGACTGGGGCTCGTTGGAGGGGCTGGGGAGGTCTTTCATGTCCTGGAGGGAGCTTTTCCAGCTCACTGCTCAAAGTGAAACTTTTTGGGTTGCCCACAAAATTAGTGTTGAGTAAGAGTGTAGGCTTAAATCTTTGTTTGACAGTCACAGCCATGAACCTTACTTCTGGGACTGCTGTTCCCTTGGATGTAGGAATAGTCAGGCTGTAAGGCCCATGTGAAGGCAGGCAGTGAATCTCACTGCCATGTTGACCTGAGGAAGGCTCCTGTTCTTCGTGCAGGAGATGTGCTTGTCGTGCCCATTAGCACATATTCACACACTTAGAGGATTTCATTACCTAAAACTTAGGATCACTAAGATCTTGCAGGGTTAAACAACTTTTGAGATTTTAGGTACTTGGCATGCTCTTCATAACTGACCCACAGATTTGTGTGCGAAAAAATGTTATGCATAAATACATAGGACTGTAATATTTTGTCCAATGTACCGAGTTCTAGCTAAGAAATACTCTGGTACTAATAAGGAAGTGAGTGCTAGAAAATGAGTCAGGATAACTGTGTGGTTTTCAATATGATGTCTTTCTTACAGAGGATGAAGATTTGGGTCAGATGATGAACCTTTAACTTTCAAATATAGTTTCTATCAATGGGTGGGCATGGTTGGAAGGAAATGTGTATTGAATTTCAATTTTCTCATAAAGCTTAATCAAGATTTTCATTGAAGCAAAATGAGTATAATATAGGCATTAAGATCCACTGTGCCACTGGAGCAAAATGAATATAATATAGGAATCAAGATCCTCTGTGCAGGTTTGAAAAAAGAAATTCTCTTTTCTGCATGGAACATAATGAAATAACTTGGAAAGAAAATTAGCATATCATTTTCTATTTCAATCCTATGAAGGAACATTATCATGAAGTTTAACATGTGCTATTTCCTTAATAATTTCACCATACCTGCTTTGTATAATGTAATATATTCGCATACCAACCCACTGAGCCTCTGCATTTGTAGAAGAAAAAATTCTATTTTTCCATACTTGAAAAAAAAAAGAAAAAATCCAGCTCCCAGTAAACATTTTCAGTAAATATGTACATATATTTTTGTGGTGGAAAGAAACAACTTATTGGAAAGCTGATAAAACAAAGTGTGGTAAAAGAAATAAGGGCTGGATGGGCTGATGGATAGACAGACAGCTCCCTTCATCTAGTATCTTTTATTATGCCAAATGATGCTTTGAAAAAAGTGAAAATGAATGGAGAATGCCTACTGTCCAAAGTAACTAATTATTTCTCTAATGATAGATGTTTTATGAAATACAAATTTGAATTAAAGTGAGATTATTTACTTTAATTGTAATTATGCAAATTGCTATCTTGTTTCCCACCTGAGAAGCAGCCACTGATAGCCATAGCTTCCAAAGCAATTATGTCCTTTGTTACTGTTCTGGATTCTTTGTACTAGTTTGTCAGTGTTTATTACTGCAAGATCTCCTGACAACTTTTAAGGCTTCTGATCAAGTGACTATGCTGAATGCATGAGACATCTGCTCTTTCCCTCCAGACTGTTAACAATAATGGAAATACACATTTCTTCAGTAAACTTCTTCACTTTTAAAGTTTTAAGGTGAGCCAGCTCCAGAACCCTGAAATACTGTTGGCTCCAGCATGCCAGCAGGTGGGTGACAATGTGCTATGTCTCCTCTAAAAAGACCAAAGCTGCTGTAGAGCCACCTCAGAGCTTGTCAGCCACACAGCAAAAAACCCATCATCTCATGGCAGAAACACTGGGCATTGTTACCCAAGACTAAGAAACAAAAAATTAAGCAGAAATGCTTTGTCAGAGAATCCCCTTGAAAATCTGAGAGCTGCATTTGCTGTTCATGTTGCTGGAGTGGCAGGTTTGGAGGTATCAGTCATCTCTAGATGGTCATCCCTATCATATGCATAAGCATGGCCTCTTAGGGACACTGTAATCCTGTGGTGAATGGCAATGGCCTGCCCAGCTGTCCATTGGTTTTTGACAAATCAAAAGAGTCAGAAAGCCTATTATATAGGAGAGGAACAGTGCTTTAATGGTCTCAGGACCCCTATTGATTTAAGATATATAAACTAGGTAGTGAGTTATCTAGTGGAAAAAATAGAAAATAATTTATTTGGTAGTATGTAGGTTGCCATACAGTCTCCATCTACCTAGGAGAATTTTAATTTCTTTCAATGAACCATGCCACTATCTGTTTCAGGGTTATATGTCTCTTCATGTCTTTATTTCCAGGTAAGAGTTCTTCAACTCCTCAGGCACATACAGTTCTAGATATGGAGCCTGCACAAGGTGGTATAATATTCAATGGCTCTCTTTTAACTCCAAAAAGCCATGTGAAAAATAACTTCAGTCCTGTCCTTGTAATTAAAATGGAAGGCTAGAAATCTCAGTTTGTGGTTGGCATAAGGAAGAACCATCTTATCAGCAGTAATTATCTAAGGTGGTTTTGTTAGTTTATTTTAGTTGGGCATTTGAATTTATTCATGATAACCAAATTTTGGAATTATTTTTTAACTAATGTTTTTATAGACTTGAAATACTACTTTAATCTTAAGGACAGGTTATCAATGAAGGGCATCTGAATAAAACTAGAATTTTGTTTTTATTGGATGTTTGGGGTTTTTTTAAGTTGTCATTTTTACCACTTAGGTATTCCATAATATTTATTAAAGAGCTTATTTATTGTAAAGATATTTATTACATTTACTAAAGATACCATAAATAGAAACTTCCAGAGGAGGTTTATATCTTCCCCTGGTAATGGGGTAATTTTCCATGGCAGGTTTTGGGTACCTGCTAAAAGAACTTGACACTCCCTGTCCTGGCAGAAACTTTCTTCCTAGAGTTCATTTGACCTTGTGTGTCTTCATATGAATCCAGGCTGATTTACTCCTTTGCTGTTTTATATTTCCATTCCAGTCCTCCTTTTCCCAAGAACATCATGGTTTAACTTTTATTTTTTAATAAGGATTTTTCTTTTCTTAATTATGCAAATACTTATTAGATAGGGAGGGTCTACTTTACTTGGCTGATTATTAAGCAGCTCCTTACATCGTCTAGTCATTGCTTTAGTGTGAAATTACTTTTAAGTAGAGCCTCATATTCCCCAAACAATATATGGACTAAAAATATACAATACAAATATGTGAAGAGGTGTAAGTGGCTGTAGTGCATATCTGGGCTCTTGGTTGAGACTACTCAACTTTGTAATCAATCAGTTTGGGGCAAATTGTTTGGGTTTTAGTTTATTATATTGAGTTTGGAGGACCAATAAGGGTTTTTTTGTGATTTTATAACAGATGGCAGTTCTGAACCTATGATAGAATACATATGTAAATGACTGCTCTAGCTTTCAAATAAGACATATTTTCATTACTAGTTCATTAACCTTTACTATTTTGAAAACAAGTTTTGAAACTGAAAACTTCCTATTACAACTGACAAAGAAAGGTCTGACTTTATCATGTTGATTTGGGAAATCAGATTTTGCCCACTGTAATCCATTATTCATCCTTGCCAAGTTATTCTGAAATAAATTTCAGTGCTCTGGAAGATTTTATATAAAGGAATATGACAGAAGTTTTTCAGCTTGTCAGATAATTTGACTCGCTATACTGTATAAATACTAAGGATTTTAATAATTGCTGTTCTGCATGCAATGATTCTTGCAAACATAATTCATCTTTCTGGAACTGTCTGTCAGATACCTGAAGAGAGTCTGCTTCTATTTGATATTGTAATTTGGTGTTAATTTGAAGCCACCAGCTTTCAGGTTTTGGTTTTGGTTAGTGTTATTAAGTGTACAAAAAATAATGGACAATCAATCTACTGAACAGTTCCATTTCTTTTATATAATTGTGGTATATGTATGTGTGCATGTATATACGTGCATGTTTTAAAAAAGAAAGAGAAAAAAACTTCTATCTCTTGTGTGGGCAAAAAGCAAACAGGAGCAGCTGGATGATATTTCACCACAATTTGCAGTTCCTTGTTTATCAAAAGGAAAAACAATTGTATATTTTGCTCCAGCTATGTACAAATGACAGTTGGCTCCTTAGGGACTGGCATAGGTTAGAGCAATCCCCAGGCCACTCTAATCTCTACAAAACTTGGATCAAAGCATCAGGGAATGCAATTTATTTCCTCATGCACGATGGGCTCCTCTTAGTGGAGAAGGCCTTAAAGTGTGATAAGGCAAAGGACAGACAAACTCAAGGTAATATTTTCTAGTCTTTTAAATAAACTAATTAGTAATTCTGTGATGTTTTACAGTATTAATATCTGTTCAGAAACTTTTTTGCAACCTTGCATTCTGTTTCTGTAGTTGCCTGTGTTACCTTTAAACCAAAAGCTTTCCTAAGAAAACATAGGCAGTGGGTATACAGGAAAAAGATGTGGTTATTTCTCCATAAGATCCCACCCCAGGGACAAAGCAGGTCTTAAGAGAGCTGGATGAATAAGTAATATAAAAAGTAAAATACAGTGATAACAAGTGCACCAAGTATGGGCTGGCTTTGCCACTGGCGGTCATGTCCTTCTCACTGCCACAGCAACCTCAGGCTACAATTTCAGTTCAGAATAGAGTTGCCAGCACAGACCCAGTTGGCTACATCAAAGTGTTTCTAACACACCTTTTCCAGACAGAGGAATAACTCATTGCTCATAAGCCAAAAAAGCCTAAACACAGATTTCTTTCGTCAGGCAGTGTGTCACATGAGAGGTGTCCATGTAATAAAACATGCTTCCAGTGTGTACCAACCTAAGCCCAAAAAATAAAAGTCCACTTTACAAATTATTAGTTTTCTATTTGTTTTTATCTTTTACCATGCCTGTCTTAATTGGTCAAATATTTACTAAGAATGCACCTACAGTCCACTGTTCACAGCAACATATAATCCATTCATACATGCATTTTTTTAGCATACATATTGCTATTGTATAATAATGTAGGTGCATGTAAACCTTTCCAGTTTATTCCTGAGTACAGATGTCCTCCTCATTAGTCTATTAAGCAGCTGCTGATCAGTCTTACTTTCAGGCACTGTCCCAATTTGATTGCACAACTGCAGTATTGAAGATACCCTATTTTCCAGGCAGTGTAGCTTTACTTTCTAATCAGCATGACGCGTAATTAGAATCTCATCTTGTCCTTGTACTTTCAACCAATTTTTGATTCAAGACTCTTACCAAAAGGTCTTTAGATTAATCCCAAGTAGATAGCACATCAAAATATAATCCTTAATTTTGGATGTATTTTTAATGTTGTTACAAATTAATGACTTAATTGTAACATTTTTTACCATAGTTTGAATACACAGAAAAATTCTCTTTGAGTTGCTATTTGTTTTAATTTGAGAGTAAATTGTTCAATTATCCCCACCCACTTCCAGATGAAAAATATATCTGTCTTTACAAACACTTCAGAAAACTACAAGTGTATTTTTAGGACTGTTATCTTATTTTGCAAAACCCACTTGTCTGAAGTAACTGAAGAACAAAACAGTAAAGAAGGTGAGGCCAGAAACTTCTGTAATTGTTGTGAATGGGAACATTTAGAGGTTATTTGAAGAAACCACAGACAAACAATACACATGAGAGAAAAAAAAAATTAAAATAATGGAGGGACAGCTCAGTTGAAAAGGATCAAAATAATCTCAGATTGTACTTTTCTCACTGACCCAACTCAAGTAAAGGTAAATAAATATATTTTCATGGGTTGCGGTTTTTGTGGGGTTTTTTTTGTGTTTTTCTTTTTTTTTTTTTAACCAATGATAATACTCTTAGTTATAAGTGTATCCTAGTTCCTCAAAGACTAATCTTTTGACAACAAGAAAAATTGTGGAGATACCAATTAAAAAACAAAACAAAACAAAACAAAACAAAAAGACATGCTTTGTTTCAATCTGTCCTGGGTATGGGAATAATAGCCCACCTACCTGTGAAAAATATGTGTGTATATATAACTATGTATCTGGGTGTAGGTGGACTGAAGGTTTCAGAACCTGGTTAAAGTTTTAAAAAGAACTTCATTTAACATTTTGTGTATCATTAAAATTTAATTATTGCAAGAATAAGGAGCAACCCAATACAACCTTAAAAAAAAATCCAGCTGAAGAAATGCAAAAAATTTTGCCTACCCTGCTGTTGATTTTCTTTTAAAATTTGCTTTAGTGCTTTTGATTTACAAAAAAATTCTTAACATAACTTATCACAAGTCATAAAGTAGTACATCTCAAAGGAAGAAAGGTTGTGAATCTGCAGAACACTAACATCTTAAGTCATTTTTTGCAGTAGTGTATCAACAGGACACTTCTACCTCCACCTTCTGTTCAGATAGTGACTTGGAGAACTATAAAATAATTGCTAGTAGGCTGCTTTATGCAGAGGACAGAACAAATAACAACCCTATGATCTTATATACCTTAAGGGGAAAAAATATTTTGTCTATATAAGTTTTAGGTGTGTGAGCTTCAGCATCTACTTAAAATACTAACTGGATTTACTTCAGCTTCAGGGAGGAAGTTTAACATCAAATCCAGATTAAACAAAGCCAAATAAAGATTTATAACTTACCTATTTTCAAGACCATATACTGATCCCATACTTCTGTAACTACTCTTGATCAATGTAGATGTTAACTCAGGGTCTGCAAGTGTGAAAGACTAAAAGAGTTAATGTCTCAAACATTGCGGTGGGGCAAGTTTTGCATAATGGCAAACTCTGCCTAACAACCAACCCTGCATAACAACAAACCACAGGACTTGCTGGAGAGTGAGCAGTTCCCTGTTCTGACACTCTGAGCAGGGCAGCTCACCATGTATGGCCAAAGATCAAACAACAGTCATGCCTGCAGAGAGGGAGAAGTCATTCCCCAAACGACCCCCAAGCCCACCGACCCATTTCCCAAAGGTTCTGGAAGTACAAACTGTGCATGACACCTAATTAGCCTAAGGAGTTTGAGTGCCTGCCTAAAGGAGGGGCAAGGAGATGATGAAAGGACACAAACTGAAGCCTTACATGTTCACGCACCCTCCAGAACTAGACCCCTTGGCTGGTGGGACCAATGCTGGACCCAGGGCTGGTGACATCCTTCTCTTTTTTCTCTCTCTGTCTCTCTCTGTCTCTCTCTTTTTTCCTGCAATCCCAACACCTCATATCTTTAGACATAAACCATTGACTAAGTCTGGGACTGGGAGTGGATCCAGCCACCCCTAGGCCCTTCTCTGAGAGGCAGTCTAGAAAGTAAGGGGGTCCGCTCTGAACCCTGTGACTCCTTTTCTTCCCTGAACTGATTCCCAAATAGGCAAGACTTGTAGTATATGTTTGGCGTCGTATGGGTCACACATGTTACACAGTTTACTGATGTAGTTTCATGCAAATTCTTGTTGTGAGCAAATAAAAGTTGAGTTTTGTGAGTTACAGTATCCCTGGTGTCATTTCATCTTAATCCTGACCTGGGAATTGGCAAACCCGAGTCGTTGTCCTAAGAAATTGGGATGTGACAGCAAGGTTGCTCACATGATCTTAGAACTTGAACAACAAGATTACAAAAGACTTTCATATTCAAATAGATTATACAAATTAAGAAAAAAATTGTGCTATTTTCTCTTTTCAGTTAATTATCTTCCTTGTACTTTGATCCTTGTAATAGAAACTTTCTCTAGATACTTCTCTCTGTTTACGTGCAGGATTTATCTAACATGACAGGGTGGTGTACTCTCAGGGAGTCCTGGGTTTTTGCCTTCTTACATTAGCGCTAGAGAACATCTAGATTTCCTTCCTGCAGAAACCAGGACTTGTGGTACCCCAGCCATTCACCATCCCAGTGATGGCTGAGACACGCTAGGACACTGGAACCTGCAAAGTGCTCTTGGTCCATCAACATAATCAAAAATCAGATCCTGAATGAACTCTTGTCTTGTGGCTGACTGAGGTTACTGTGACTTTTCACACCATGAAGGTCAGATTTTTGAATAGAGCAGATTCCAGCTAGGATTTTTCCAAACTACTAAGTACTTTGTTCTAAGTATTTCTGAAAAGCCAAACAGGTGCTTATCTTCATTTTTTGGTGCCATTTTACCTTTGAAAATCTGACCTATATTTATGAAAAATTTCTCTATTTTAACCAGATTATTCAAAAGATCTATAAGTCTGATCAAGGGTTCCTCTAGCTGGATAGTATGTTTGCAGTGTTTTCATTACAGTCAGCTTATGTTATAGCCATGTTGCTTTTCTTTATTTTGAGTGAAAAAACCTTCCTAATTTTTTCTCCAACTTTTTTAGGCAAATAAGGACTAAAACTCTGTATTTCCTTTCATTTTCAAAAATAAGCTTTAGATTGTCTTGATTTTGTACCATCATACACCTGCTTTGAACTTTGTTAGTAACTTCATGCATCCAGGTCAATGGAGAATAATCTCAGTAGTGCTTCATTTTTTATATTCCCAAGGTCAAACACTCTTCCTCAAAGTACAAAACCAACCAACCACCACCAACAACAAGATTCTTCAGGGAGCTGTATAAGAATGTAGAGAAGATATTTTTAATGTGAGTATGGTTGAACATCACCACAGGTTGCCCAGGGAGAGTGTGGTGTCTCCATCCCTGGAGAAACTCAAAACTGGACTGGATGCAATCTGGAGCAATCTGATCTGGCCAAGCCTGCTCTGAGAAGGGGTTGGACTAGGTAGTCTCCAGAGGTGCCTGTCAGAGCTCAGCCACTCTGCCACCCTGTACAGTAGAAAAACCACCAGGAGAACTGACAAGCAAAAAGTTGCCTCAAATGTAGTGAGAGATCAGTACCTAGGAAGGTATATTAATCTGACTTCTGCAAGTATTGCTGTGGTCCAGGTACTCCTTTGTGTCCATGTGCTTAGGTCTGTCTATATGTTCTGTTTCTGAATATATGCAGCATTTCTAAATTAGATATTCCAGGATATGAAGAACTTTGTGTGCTAATACACAGATTGTCCTTGTACCCTGAGGTGGGGTAGAGTTCAAGTTCCTCCTCTCCTACTTCAGGGAACAGTTACTCACATACCTTCCCCCTTGGCACTGTGAGGCACACCCATTTCTTGAGACATAGGATCCTGCTTCTAACCTTGATGGGGGTGACCTCCCCATGGATGAAGCTGGGGTCCCTGTCCTCTTGGTGTCCACCCACCGTGCCCACAGCAGGATCAGGGCCACCCTGCATGAGGAAGGGGTTTGTGAGGCCAAACTTTTGGAATGGGTGAGAATATTATGACCTACATGGCCCTTTCATGTCCTTTGAGAGCATTTTGTCATTTCTTACCATGTATACAAGTTGGAAAGTTAGGAATTCTGTTTCCTGTCCGTGCCTGTAAAAGAATAAATCAGATTTGTCTATTTATTTTAACATGGGAAGAGAGGGTTTAGGAGGGGCAGGGTGGGAATGTGTATCAGTGTGAGAATGACCGCAAGGCATAGGGGACATGTGTGTGGTATAGTGTCTGTGACAAGTGGCAGAGGGTTTGTGAAAGCATTGAGCTGAGGCATTGCCTAAGGCAACAGCAAGGGGTCCCCTTTCCTCTTCATTTTTCCTTTTCTTATTTAATCCCTTCTCTTTAAGGTGTTTTTGAAAAGCCAGTTATCTAGAATTCTCAATTTCAGGTCTGGAATACCTGTAAATAACTTTTAACTCTTTTAACTTGACAATTGGTGTCCAAGATTTAAAAAAACCCTCAAACCCCAAAATTACAGCACATGAATCAAATTAATAACGTATAGCTAATGCTAAAAAAGCATTACAAAAAGGTAAACCCCAAATTATTATAACAGCAAAAAAACCTGTTTAGCTTTGCTGTTTAGGACAAACATTTGAATATTTGTACAAAACAAAGTCACTATCTTTGAGATGTCTTAAACTTACCTCCTTCCTCTACATGGTTGTCAATACATAGTAAATAAATTAATCAGTGCAAATGAAATGACACACTGAACCACCAAAATTAAGACAAATACTTCTAGCTCTCTGACTGAAAATTTAGTAATAATAAATGTGGTTTTGTGATATAAGATATAGTATATGCTACTTGTCTAATTAAGCTATCAAATATGTAAATTTTATAGGGTAAACAAGAAGGAAGTCTGATGATGAAACAAGGACAGTGTTTGTTTTCAGAATAGCAATTTAAGAGTTTGTAAGATTAAAAATGAAAAAAATGATTTTTTCAAAGAATGTAACGCTGACATGCTCTATTACGGATGCACGCACACTCAAATCTAACAGGTGTTAAAGCTCAGATTTATTCTTCAGTAAAAAGTTAGTTAGAACTACAGTAACAGTAGTGAAGTACAGGCTCCATGATGTAAAGGGAATTAGTACTACACAGGTGACCTAAGAATCCTTGAGATTTAAAAGTGATGACTCAATATGCGCATATCACTCACCTAAAAGATGAGGGCTCTTTCCCTTGAGGAGTTACCTCAGGCAGTGCCCCAACCCAAGGGGGAGTCCTCGACTGCAGACCCACTGCTCCCAGAAGGCCTGATTCCAACGTGTCCTCTGGTGGGACCCCATTTATACCCCTGTCGAATCTGATCTGTGGTCATTTAATCCCTATTGGCCAAGAAGGTCACCTCAGTGTACCTGGCATGTCTCGATTGGCCAGTTCAAATTTCAATCTGTGGCCTCTAGGGTTTAGTTTGTTAGTTTTTTTTTCCCTTCCCCTTCTCCCTGCCTGGAGAAGTTTTGTTTCCTGCTGGTGGGATGCGGTGGGGGGGAAGTGTACTGCCACATTTTCTAACACAGCATTATCCTTTTTCTCCCAGTGTTTGTCAGATTATCGTGGGTTTTTTTCCCTAAAAACAAGACTATTCTAAAGCTATCATAGCTGTAAAAGCCTCAGTTCTTAATATATATTTAAAAACATGAAAGATTTTGAAAACTGTTGTTCACCCAGCAGCACCTCTTGACCCCAATCAGAAATATCTTCATAGCTACATTCACAAATTACTTGAAATAATTAGTGGTTTTGAATATTGTAATGACTGTAAACATCTTGCAAAAAGGCTGAGGTGAAATTCATTAATAAGCTACATGCAGTTTGTTTAGCTATTTCCATGTATTTTTGATATCCATATCCATTATAAAGATCAGTGCTTCATACAAGCTAAATATTCTTAATATTTTTAGACACATTGACCACTTACAAGTATTTAATTTTTCATCCCTTTGTATGGGTTCTACTTCAAATGTACTACCTTTGTTAATCTTTATTTGTGCATTACTGTGATCCACACTATTTTGTGTAGGCCATAACTTTTATATAAGTCAGCACCAGCCAAGGTATAACTTTCAGCTTGGTTTTGTAAGGAAACAGGGCTTGTGTGGTCACCCTATTTATGTTTCTGTCTTCAATACTTACATTCATGTTTTTGATCTTTTTTGACTGATTAGAAATAAATTTGAGAGAAAAGAAGAAATCTAGGCAGCTAGTTGGATGTAACATTTGCATAACTGCAGTCTTTGTTTTGGAATCTGTCTTCATGGTACAAAGATAAAAGGAAAACATACTTCTTTCTTATGTGTCTGTATCACCAACGATTTATAAGCCATATATAGCTGTTCTTAGAAGACAGTCCTACAAGAATATAGTTGTTACTTAATGTAATGTCAAATTGACTGGTGTAGCACTAAATCACTTAGTTTTATTTTAATTGTTGTTAATTTAAGTACGCATACAATTTATTTTAACTCCACAGACTATATGTTTATTAGTCTGAGAATAAAAAACAATGTAAAGTAATTATGATATTTAGGTTGTCCATTCCCATTTTGCCAATCCATTTTAATTACAGCTTTCACTATTCTACCAGTAATTGACCTGTGAAATCTGAGGCAATACTCTTTCAGAAATATGCCAAACAGGGCATTTATCTTATGAACAATTATAAAACTGGTTAAGAAAAAAAAAAAAAAATCACTTTGTTTTTGTCACCGAATAACCATTTTCTTTAAATAACGATTCTTTTTTTTTTTAATAGTTAATTTAACAATATTACCTGTCTTGTCAGGGACATGCATGATCTTTTCTTTATCTATGGGGATACCTTCAGAGATATAATGGAAGTTAGACACACAACTTGCTTTTAAAAACAAAGTCCCATTTCTGCTTTTCACATTGCTCCCCAGTATAAGTTGAAAATGGATGCTGAATTCTGAGACCCACTCCCACCTCACTCCACCCACCAAAGCAAAAGCCCAAGCAGACACAATATTTTCATTCTATGAGACACAAATTACTAAGTCATTTGCCTAATCAAGGCTTTTAAGAAGCCAAACACAGTTACACAATGTGCAAATTTTTCTTTTCTCTGGTAACTGTAAATCTAAGATGACATGTAAACTGTTTAACTTCATACATTATATTTTGGCAGCCAGAGACTGTGCGGGTTTTGAGTTTTTTTTGGTGTGGGGGGGGTGGTGTTATGTGCTAATGAAACTATACTTTTTGTTGATTAAGAAAAAAAACAACTAAATATTAGGAGCTTGTTTTTTTGTGAACAAATAATGACTTAAGGAAATCTGTTTACTGAAATAGTTTCAAGCTGGGAATTAAATATCCAGAAGTTGAATGTATAAAAAGAATGCTTAGATTTATGTCTAAGTATCTCCTAGCCAATCAAATTTAAATGTGAGAAAACAAACTAATTATTAAAGACAGTATATTTTTAGATATGAAAAAGTGGGCATACAGTATGCATTGATTCTATAATTGTCAAACATTATCTTCATCTAGACAGGTTATACGACTAAGAAGGAATTATGGAAGAAAGGAAACTGAAAAATTAAACTTTTCTAATTATTTTTTTTTTTTAATGATAACCAGTGATATGGTTTAGGAAGTGATGGTTAAAGATATTGTACATATTGGTACATAAGTGAATTTGAAGACATATAATATGTCTATGACAGAGTTCAGTAGCTGACAACTTTTTTGAAGATCTGGACATTTTTGGACAGTTTTTGTGATGGTTCCTTGGCATTGCAAACTTTGTTGTGGGAGGCATAATTAGAATGTAGAAGGTGTGAAGAAAAGAATATAATACGACAGGACTGAAAGACCCATAAGTTTCCAGATGAATCTGAAGTTTGTGAGGTAGCTTGGAGCAACCCAAAGAGACCATGCAGCACTAAAGGCTGCTTCTTACCCCCTGTCATCTAAATATTTCATTAGAGGGACAGGGAGAAGAGCACAGGTCCTCCCTGTCTCCTCCATCTCTGTATCTTCTGCTCCGCACTGTATTGACTTAATCATGCACACAAATCCTTACATGGACTTAACTCCTCTGTCAGCAGAGAATACAAGGGTAGCAATGTCCAAAATCCTACTGAAGGTATGTTGTAATGTGCAGTCCTAAAATACATGTATGGCCTTGCAGTCGCTTTGCCTCCGACTTTGTTTTTTTCATCTCAGTCCATCTTCAGTTTATTCTCTCATCTCTTAGCCTGGGAGGATTAACCTTCCAGAGGTTATCCTTTCTAGATTTTGCAGGATAATCAAAGGAAAGAAAAGGCTCTTATCTTCTGTTCAGACCACTGTCTGGCACAGACCTTTATCTTGAGACTGACTTTTACCTGGAATTTGTCACCAAATCTTGCAACATTTCTTTCAAATTTTTATCCTTCCCTCCTAACATTATTGCTCTGCAGTTTGTTTTAGTCACCTCACTCATTCCTTTTTCTTCTCAGGACCAAGTCCTATAAATTATTTTTTCTGGGGAGTTTGTATACCACTGACATTCTCACCTGCAATTCCCCTTTCTTCTTTTCACTGTATTCCTCTTCCCCATTGAAAAAAATAATCCTGACAGTCTTTCACAAACTGTGTCAGTATTTCAGTGTCTTCAGCTGAGAATAGACACAATTATATACATACACATATGCAAGGAAGTTGTTGCTTACTATGGTGTGAAGCCAAGATTCTGTATTTTGCATATCATGCTTATTAACATAGCTCCTGGTTATCAACAAAGTGAGTTCCATAGGACACAACAGGTAATATATAAATGCCATTTCAAGACTTTTTCTAAAACCAAGATATATTTTAAAATAAAGAACATTGGTTTTTACATTGATGCCAGGGGGAGGGTGCAGCAGGGAAAGTTGCTTAGTTTAATGTCCTGTGACTTAAAATATTTTATTTTCTGTTTCCTCACAAATCCTGATGTTGAAATAAAGTTCTTGTGTTGTTTATTGAAGGATGAAAAGCTGCAACAGCATTACAAAGCAGTTTGAGAGAAAAAAAACCTTTTAGAAGGATTACGTGCAAAAATAGACTTCAGAAGTAAAGATAGCTATAGTCAACCTAGTGACAGAATTTATCAACTCAATGTTTGAAGATCCCTTTGCTGGAGAAAGGCATTATTTTTCTTAAAAGCTGTGACAGTAGGGTGTATACTATTAATAAAAGTATCATACAACAGTGTCATCCAGTAACTATCACAATCATAGTCCCATGCTGGTTTTCACTTGAACAATTACAGACTAATTGAGCTGATCAAATCATCTTTGTCATTAAACTTCAAACTATTTTCCTCAATCTCCATAGCATGCTCCATTGATCTGCTGGCAGTATGTGAAGACCCAGAAAGAAATGTGAGGAATCGTCTGTCCCCAAATACATTCAGCTTAAGCCAGTGAGTTTAAAGAGTGGTTATGTGGGAGAGCTGCCATGGTGATTCTTTACCTCATTAAAAGTAGCAGACATTTTCTCACTCTGCTGTTGCAAATGATTGTTTGTTATAGAAGGGATGATGACATCAAATATTAAGGGTTAACCCCATCATGCAAGCAAAAAACTTACATGCATAAAGGAAAACAGCAGAGAGCTGCAAAGAGTTGTGAATCGAGGTGATTCAAAGGCAGCCAAGTAACAGGAAAAAATCTAAAACTTGTTAGGGATGGAGAACTCTCATGCATGAAGGTGTTAAATAGCATTAGCACAATAATGATAATGTGCAGGGGGGAAGGGAACATGAGTAATTGGACCTGAAAGCTGTTTGTGCAGTAAAGGGCACACCAAAGACCTAGACTTGGCTTAAGATTAAAGGGTAAATGTATAATTTTACATATGTGAGCTTGAAGCTTACTCTCCAAGAAAAGGGGAGTTAGTACTTAAGTGAAAGGACTGGCAGCAACATTTTAGTACAGTTTATATGAGTGGTCTTTCTCCTATCTAAGCAGTGTCACATTTAGGATTCTGAAGGTGCAAGAAGTCAGCTGTTACTGTAAGCCACCCAGCTGGCTCTCTTGGCTGCAAAACAAAAGCCCCCAAAGCCAAACAAAAACTCACCAAGATCTTTCCTCCAAGAAACAAACTACCTTCTCCCCTAATAGTAAAAACCCCACCATTATACTGCAATTCATATCTTTTCAAACTGCTTAATGTGATTGGCTGAAATTATTGCTAACCACACATTAAGTGTTCAGGGGAAAGGACTCCAGGTTCAGTATGATGAAAATTATTTTGATTGTGGAGAATGAATGTACTATGATTTGTCTTGGGAGAAAATTAAGTTGATTTTTTAAAAAAAAAATCATATAGAAATTATCACAGAGCAGAGAACTGGTTGTGAACACAAGGGCAAAAGCAGAATTTAGTTTTAGGAGCTAGGAAGTGGTTATGAGAGTGTAAGGTGTCTATCTTCATGTGATTATTCATATGAATTGATAATGGTTTGAGTGGATGTAATTAATTGTTATTTTTTTCTCAGGAATAAACTTGATTAGCATGGGTTTAAAAGTGAACAACTGGCTTTGGAGTTTAATTTTCAGTGACTGAGAAAGCAGAACAGTTAGCTGCTACACTGGAAGCTGAGAGAAGTGTCATCCTGCAATAAAGCACAGAATAGTGCAGTGGACTGTGTTATGTTTAAAAAGGACAACAGGAAGTCATGGTACTCTGCCATTTAAGATTAACTTACATTTGGGTGTATTTGAGATAATATCCAGCATGCTAGCTGACTCAGAAGCAATATGATTACAACAATGACTCTTCCAGAAGGCCCTGACAGAGGTAGTTTGAGGATGATTCTCAGCACTGAAAGGAGATTTACACTGTGGAAAAGGTTCTTGCTACAAAATGTGCTTTTGAGTTTGGAACTGAGGATTTTCAGAAACAAGACCAAAAATATGAACTAAGTTCTTTCTAGTACACATGATTATTTAATGTTCCACATGTGAATTTGTGCCCATCTCCTAGTTTGAGTGCCCAATGAGATATTTTTGACAAATACTACTTTAATCCATTGCATGCTTGTAAACTGCTGCTCATAGCACAGAAGCTGTTTCAAAGACTTCAGGCAGTGGTACTTGTTCAAGAGTTTTCATAAGCTTAGTGTATTTTAGCCCCTGTCCATTTCCATTCCATGAACACCAAAGGGGAAGAAGGGTCTACTACAATAACAGCCCTGCTGCAACTCCCTAATAAAATACTTTCAGTGGATTTTCTATCAAAGGTTATTTCTTAACTAGAGAAGCCCAGACAGAATATACAGTCTACAGCATCATAACTTCTACAGTAACATATCTATACACTAACAAAGACATATATGACATGTTATGACTGAACTTAACCCATTTTTGCATATGGGTGTTTTTCCCCACAAAAGCTGAGATCTCTGCAAGCGATAGGAATGAAGTTCTCCTTTTATTCAATGCTCACCAGGTTCACTAGTGCTAGATGAACTTGTCTCTAGGAATCTCACCTTTGTCCCAGAGACTATCTTGTGTCATCATTATAGCTCAACTATAGGACTTTTCTATGAAACTAGAGAAAATCGTGACAAAGTATGCATATGCCTTTAAAAAAAAGTACCCGTCTCGGGGGATTTCTGACACTACAGCTTTCTATTTTTTGGTACATACTTGCATTTGAACTGCAGTCATGTTGAAGTATAGCAATTGTGAGTAAATGTTGAAGCACTTGTGCAGTTGTTTACATGTTAAAGGAATTCACTGCTAAATGAAATCTCCACTTATGATCTAAAATGAAAATAGAAGTAAATTTTTTGTAATCACAAGTACACAAATTGATGAGATTCTAGATAGCTAATTATTGTTTACTGCTTTTTTGGGAAGAATATAATTTTGGGGAGTTGGCTGAGTAGAAAGACATGCTAATTAGTTTCTATTTTCACTGTCACCTCAGATTTAACTGACTTCTGTAGAGTAACACTTACTTTGTGGAAATATCACTGGTATGGACCCTGCATAAAATCAAAGGAAATGCTACCAGTACCGACTCCTGTGAAAGCAGGTCTAAACCTTGACTTTATTAAATCCAGTAGTATAAGGGAATAGGGATAGATTTGTATGATGCTCACCTGAAAATGAGTAGTCAGATTTCAGAAAATGATGCATATATATAATTCCTAGAATCATACAGTAATTTAGGTAGGAAGACACCTCTGGTCATGCCATCAACCTACCCATGCAGAGCAGGGCCAATTTGTATCATGTTACTTGGGGATTCATCTGGCTGATGTTTCAGTATCTCCAAGGAGTGGGAATTGCAGCCTTCCTAGGCAATCCCCTTTGGTGGTTTGAGTACCACCACTGTGAAATATTTCTAACATCAAACTGGAATTTCCCATGCTCCAGTCTCTCTTTCTTCCTCCATGTACCTCAGGATGGGTCTGGCCCTTAGTTTTCTGAACCTTCCCACAGCAGTAAGCTCTCTCCCTGTCCCTCTTTCTGAATGAGGAAGGCCTTCTTCAACATCTCCCTCTTCTGGTACAGCATGAAGCCTCCTTCTGTTCCTGTCACTAAAATAAGTGAAAAAATGTGAATTAGTATCATCCAAAACTGAGAACAAAAGTAAAAAGATGACTAGATTACTTTAAATGCTCCTAAGCATAGCATTTCTATGCTCCTGCAAGGCATTGTAAATCATCTGCTAGTTTTAAGAAAATACAAAACTTTTTTCAGGTTTAGATGAATTCTTCTGACACAAGTTATAGTTGTTGCTTTTTGAGACTCAGCCTTCCCCCTGCCCCTGAAAACAGAGAGGCATTTACTCTAGTATTAGTATTTAGCATTTACAGACTAGTAAATTTCTCCACTATCCTCATTTGGCATGATATAAATGAACAATTCAGAGGAAAATAAAGTGCAATAAAAAGACTTATCTTTGCATTAGGCTTTTAGATTTTAATTTTTATTTAAATAAACTAGCACATCAAGTTGATCCAGTGCTGACAGACTTCAAGAGAAAGACTTTAAGGATTAAGTCCTTAAAGGTTTTGAAAGGAAGAAAAATAATACAGCCATAAGCATTAATCATCATAAAAATCATCTGCTGCTTAAAAGGAAAAAAACATTGAGACTTAAATAAGAAAGTCAGGATATAAGGAGTCACATTTACAACAAGTAGCTTACAATCCAACTTTCCAGTGTATGAACGTATGTGGAGCAAGCTCTTGTCAGCACTGCAAATAACATTAAATCTGCTTTAACTTGTTTTTGAGGATAATACCTTGCCTGAGAATGTTTAAAATGTGCTATGATTTCAGGGATGCCCAACTTTTGGGACAGGTCAACCTCAGACTTGAAGCATCTTAGATGATGCTACCCTTTCTGGACCATCGTTTGAGCTAAGGCAGATGATACTTGCTATTTTTGCTTTTTGCATCTGCATATTGAGCATATTCAAGGGAGGGAAAAAAAAAAGTAACTGCAGTTTGAAAATCATTTTGGTACTGTAGTCACAAGTAAAATAGCTGATTGATTTAATTCTCTACAACATAAATCAATTACAACTTTTCAAGTTAAACCTACTAAACTGATTTTTCTCAATGCTGTAAGAGCAGAATATGGAGTTTTAAAATCTTTTGTAAACACATGCTATATGGGTATTTCTTTCCAAGGAAGAGACTAATTGCAACCAATTATAATAAAAACAGAAGGTTTTAAAATAACTGCAACAACTCCTACTTCAAGAAAATGTACTTCTATATGGTCACCAAACCTCAGTGTGTGAGTAGAAAATTTTATGCATGTGTTGTAATCTTCATTTACTCATGAAAAACAATGATGGATGCTTTGCAAGTACAGAATTGCACAAAGTGTGATTCTGCCACCTATCCTAAATTTTCGATTGTCAATTAGTAATTCAGTGCATTTCTTCTATGCCACTGGGCTGGTGAATTAAAAGTTAGTGAAATAAATGACTGCTGACTGAGTGCAGATTTTTTTAATTACAAACCTTCAGACATACATATTATATTCCTACATTGCAAGCTAGAAGGAGAAAATAAAGCTCTGGAAGCCAAGAGACTAATGGGAAATGAGTTAAGATCAAGGGAAATGCTATTACAGGGCAGTGCAGGGAAAATAAATGAAATTTATTGAAAGTTAAAAATGAATTTTATAAATCTCATTTGGAAATAACCACATGAGGCCATACTGCACTAATTTGCATATTTTTTTATTTAATATCACTTTTATTTTTATCCAGTTTTTCTTTCTGTGTTATCTTTAGGCATTGTATGTTGATAGTCATTTTAACAATCTCTCTAGAAAATGTTTTCATGAGTTTGACAGGTAGGTTTTATTTGAGTAAATATGGTCTTAACCTCTCAAACTTTACAGGGAACAATGCACCATATTATGTACAAAAATCCTTTTCAGAAGTGAGTGAAAAACATTGCACTTTTGGTTTAAGAAACTAAAACCGAAGTTAATTTTCCTGTCCTTATTCAGAAATGTAAAGCAAAAACCTTAGTATATGTGCACTTACGCCTGTGCAAGCACTTTATCAGAAGTACCCATGTCTACATGATAGTCTAACTGTATCATTGTGCGTAGGTTTCTAAATACTAAACAACTGCAGCTGATAAAGGCGCCTTGAATACTCAGAGATATGCTTTCACTGAAATTTTTTGACCATAAAAATACTAATTTATTTGTGTATGCATACGTATTTATTTTTTAATATATTATTTATTGTATACATTTTGGCTAGCATTTCAATGCAGTATATGGCTACAGATCAAAATCTTTAGAGACAGATTTTCCGTGTTTCCTGGAACACTGAAACATCAGCTAACATAATAGGACTTTCTCAGTTCCTAAAATCTAATAGCGCCTTCTTCCTCATTGTATTTTTAATTTCCTACATTAAAAAAGTAATTTGACTATCGAGCTTTCAAAATGTTTAATGTTTCAAAACTTCTTTCCACCACAGTCTTCTTTTTTATTACAACATTGCAACTGCATTTTTTGCTGTAACTTTTGAAAAAATTTTTATCTGCCATTAATAAGATAGGCAATTGGAAAAGATTCAGGCATATACAACCATACTAAAGAAAATGATGAGACATTTTCAAAAAAGCATCACAAATTTATCAGCTTAATGTTTCCAGGCTTTCTTTGGTTTAGATTTATTTCAAAGGAAGCTAGTGAACAATTTTTGGCAGCGTCTCACTGCAAAGTGAAAATATTCCTGAAATTAGAAAAACATCAGAAGTGAGTTCTGAGATATGCAACTCTTTAATAATGTACTACTAACAATGTTGTCTGTGATTACTAGCATTTCATTGTCTTTCTAGAACTGACTACAAAATATCAGTAAGTCCAATGCCAGCATATTTCAAATTTTCAAATGTTAGGTTTCTACATTAGAAAGAAACAGTCAAAGTTTTTATTAATAAAGGGAAACGAACTACTATAAAGATTCTTTTCCATTGTTCGATTTCAGTATATCATTAAAACAAAGACAACTGAACAAGAACACTTTTGTAACTGAATTATTTTATTTTGTCATTAGTTACTAATTCTGTCCCACTGAGAATCATTCAGTTATTGTGATTTCACTGTGCCAAGAACAAAATAATTAGCTTAGACCTGAAGTAACATGAAATACAGCTTACTTCTATAATAGCCAAAGACATGGAAACATCTAAACTGCTGCAATATGCACACAGTACCTCTGGGGATTGCATCCATTCCTTGGAAAAATAGTTGCAAGTCTATTGTGTCCTTTTCAGTTGTAGTCCAGAGCCTCTAATGTCTGAATTTACAGGAGAACATACAGGACCAGTTGATTTGCTCAACATTAACTGAGATAAATCAGTGCTTTATTCTTTTGTTGTTCTGTACTGTGTATCATCTACTTGGAAGGCATTTAAGTATTTTGGAAGACACTTAAGTACCACAGTATCTTTGCATTAACTTTAGCTTCATCTTTGCTTATAAGTCTCCTTTGTCCCTCCAATTTTGTGTTTCCTTCATGCTGGACAAAATGGAATGAAGACAAGACAGAGTGCCTTAAACACATGGATTTTAACTTTAGTTGTCAAAAATATCTCTCTTTTTTTTAATACTGTACAACAATAACTATAAAAGTCTTCAGTCAACACCCATTTTTTCTCTAATGTCAATCGTCAATCCATTGTTGATACACCACTATTGTTCCCTCAAATGAAGTAAAAGACAGGAGAAAGAAGATCTGCCTTCTTATTCTGTCAGGCATTAAGATTTATGGACTTTTCCCTAGCTTTTGTTGCTTCTGAAGTCCGTTTCCAAGTCTGTTTACCAGAAAACTCTATCCCCTTTAACAGAAAAAAAATCCCTGGCTTCTGCACCTTCTCTCTTTTCCTTAACAGTTGTGTTCTCTCCCTGTTCTTAGTCAAATATATTTATAAATTCCACAGATGACTGAAGTTCACCATATAATATTTCCAGTGGGTGATTATTGATCTTTCTGTTCCGGATGATTCACTTGTCTTCTAGTCTTATCAACTCTTGAAGTCATACCGGCTCTGTGCCATACCCTGTAGCATTTAGGATGCTTCTATTATGTTTCACTTCAACTGCTATTGCAAACCTCTCTTTATGTCTGCAGCAAACAAAGTGTAAAGCTTTTCTTTTAAACATAAATATTGATGGGAGGGGAATTTTTGTTTGTTGGCTTGATATTGGTGCTCAAAACAGGATCAGTGAATTTGAGCACAAATGTGGTAAAAATAAGACACAAAAATAATATGTATGATAGTGTGAGTTTAGCTTCTAAGGTACCATGCTACACTAAGCTTAAACTGAATAATGATTGCTCCTCTAACATGTAGTTTTAAAATCACTTTCCTTTGTTTTCTAATTTCTGTCTAATTCCTGAAAGGTTGGAGTAGTTGAACCTCAGACTTCTAACATTTAATTATTATTAAAAGTCTGATAAATGAGCAAGAAGAGGACAGAGAGAAGAAGATAAAAATAAAGAATGGGGAACAGCTGACAAAAGAGGTCTGGCAACAATAGTAGGAATAAATCTCTATTAGAGTCAAGTCATACATTTCCAGTACTGACTCTGGATTAAAAGAAAGGAAAATAATGAGGATTTAACAAAAGGAATAAATTTCAGCAAGAATCCCCCTTTTAGAGAGAAAATGGAAGCCATTAAATTTGAAAGAGGACTTGTACAGGGTGATAAGAGGAGATATGAGGCATATGATTACCTCATTGGAGTAAACAGGAAATTTCATTATCAGCAGAAAGTTAAGCTGGAAGAAGTAAAAATAAGCATTGTATTTAGAAACCACTGAGTTTGATTCGAAGTAGAATAACAAAGGATAGTGTCATTTTTACACTGATCCTCATTCTGGTTACATTACATCTTGGCAAATATATTTATATTATTCATGACCTGTAGACAAGGACATAATATACATGCTGAAGTTTGTTTTTTATAAAAATTCACATAATAATAATACTTGCATTCCATTTTTAACAGACTCTTATCCCATTCAGATGCTTCATTTTTATATTATATTATACTATAGTACATTGTATTATATTACAGTATGTTATACCAATAATTTCATTTCATTTAAGCATATGAGGAGGCTACGGGCTTCCAAAGTACTTTCTCCTTCCTCTCCTACCAGAATTCATGTATGTTAGACTAAAGTTGTGCTCTGGAAAAATTGTTTAAATGAGAAGTAATTTTTCTGTTGCTTTCTAAGGTTTTGAATCAGACCTTCTGCTTCAGATAATAGTTATTCAGTAAAGCCATTTTGACATACAACCTCAACATTTCATTTCCACATGCATGTCAGGTCTACAAAAATGCTAGGAAATTTAATAAAGAAAGTTCTCCATTAGCAAAAAGAAGTTTGCAGAATGGTGTCCAGAACCTACTAGTTTTGTGATGGCACCTAAAATAGCCAATAGGCCTCATTAGTTTTATTTTTAGATGTACAACACTCAGTATTTCTAAATGTGCCAATCAATGATTTCCAAAGATACTACAATTTAAACTAAGTTTCCAATTCATTTCTCATGTTCACTGCTTTCTCCGTTTGTGAGTGTATGCATACTCTATCTTGTGAAAATTGCTTTTTGGGAGAAATATTTTGCAATGGAGTGACTGTAAAATATATTAAGTTTCCGAAATTATAAGTGGTCAACACAGTTGAACATCTGTTTTTTCTTAAATATTCTCACAGATTAGAGATCTATATTTGTAACATGAGAATTTGTGTCTATGGTTTCAGAGTTAATAAAACTTCTTTTTGCCCAGTCTGACATTTTGGAGAGTATGAGCAGAGAAGTAAACCAAAACAAAACAAAATAAATTTCCATCAGATTTGGGCATATACTTTCATATTTATATGTACTTAACACCATAATATGCATATACATAAATGTACAGTGTTTTCTTGTTATCAAATTTAGGTCTATCCTATACATCAATGAAAAAAAAAAATCAAACAACTTCTTTGCATAAATAACTTTACAGAGAAGGAAAAACATGTTACAAATTGAATTTTGTAATACAGAACTTTCAGGAAGTGAGACTTTAAGAGCTCTTCCACTACTGTGGAGTCTGAATGTTAACTTAATTTAGGTTGAATATTCAAACAAGACTTGAAGACTTAATATTCCATAACTACTTCCAAGAAGATTTGATTTTGGCTGACTCAAACCTATACATCAGAATTTACCCAGAAATGCAGAAAATATACAAAGAACAAATGTTAATGTGTCTGGGGGCTTATCTGACAAAACGTAATAATGGTATTTTATAGCTACCTTTCCATTTTTAGAAATGATAAAGTAATACATTTCACAGGGAATAGAGCTAGGTTACTGGTAAAATCTCTATTACAAATATATCCAAGATAAATCTCAAGGTTCAAATATTCAAGTATTTGAAGGGATAGCACAGCAAGTATCTGAGAAGAGATTTATTATAAAGTGTTTTAATTTTTATACCAAAGAGGCTTTTCATATTTTTTAATAAGCTTAAAGGTGATCTTAGTCCATGTATCAACAATGCTGAAGATACTCAGTATCCTAATGTTTTAATTTTAACTATATTTGTTGTACTCCAGAGGGTCAGACCTTCTTGTCATTCTGTGTCACATTTCACTTAGACTAATGAGGGGTTCAAGATGCATTTTTATCAGATCTTTATGAATATTAGATGTATTAATCCCAGGATATTCAATGACATTAGTCTCCCATTTAACATTCAGCTTTACAAAGTGAGCTATAAAGCTCCCTACATGAACTTACAACTGTACAAATTTCTTTTATGGTTGACAGTTTGATTCATTAATAAGATTACAAAACTCAGAGACAGTACAAAACTCAGGGTCAGACTCTTTAGAATCATTTGAACTGTATTGAAGTCTATACCTTTCATCATATTATTTGGCCTAATAACTAAAATTGAGAATGATGAGAAATGGAAAAGAAAAAAAAGAAAATGAGAAGAAAAAAAAATATAAAGGAACACTTTATGTTAAGATCTCATACATATATACCTAAGACAAAGTTTTACAAGGATTTAAGTCATATTCTTTCATGTAGTCTGTCACAGACTGATTTCAAATATACAGCTTTGCATACAAGTGTAGTGTGTATGTTTCTGTTTATTTGTATCAGTCAATAAGTAATTTGTTGGTGTTTTGAGTTTATGTTCATAACATAATTTTTATTTTGACAAATCAAAATACTGGCTTTTTTCCCCGCCTATCTTAGGTTGTCATTTCAATATTAACTTCCACCAATAATAGTTGGTGCATTATTTTTTAAATGGGCAAGAAAATAACTGAAAAAATAATAAATAAACTTTAGGTTCTATACCACTATAAAAAGTTCTATACACTTTTTTCTAGCCACATTTTCTTTTAGATTAATATACACACAGCTCACTGGGTTTTAGCTGTGTGTGGGATCTTTAAACAAAGGTTCCATTTGTGTCATAAAAAAGTAAAGGTAAAGTCCTAATACACTAATGCATCAGGATGCAAACCTGAATGCAACAGGAAACCACAGTATTCCTGTAACTGTAGGACGCACAAGTTGGAGGGAATTTACGCAAACTGCAGGTGAAGAAAAGTTTGGTGGGGAAGGATTGTTGCTGACCAGCAGGGACATGGCTACATGCAGGCCTACTGTAGCATCTATTTTCATTCTGACCAATTTTCTTGCAAGTGAAACATGATACTGTCCCAATTGCAGAAGACCATAGTGACTGGGAGTGGAGGATGAGCTGTTAGTTTTCTGTGTGCCATCACATATTTGAGGAAATTTGATTATCAAAGTATTCAGGGTATAAATTCCTATGAACAGCTATATAAAATAAAACAAGGGAAAAAAATATTCTTGGTACAACTCCACCATCTGCAACACTAGAAATCCTTTTGCTCTGAAACTTTATCAGGTCTAATGGCCTTACAGTCTGAATTAGTTTGACCCATACTAATGGATACCAAAGGGAATATTTCCTAGGTAAAAAAAAAATTGTGCAGAGTTGCTCCTGGCTTTTGCAAAATGTCAGCCTTTGTGAGGAACTGGAATAAATCCCATGACCTTAAAATGTTTATGGGTAGAAGTACTATTTCTATGCAAAGGTCACTAAGCAGCCAGTGTTTGCAGTAGTTCTAGCAGCTAAGTGCTTCCCTCCAGATGACAACATAATTTAATATCTTGCTGATGCATTGGTCATCCAGCAGGTATTTCAAAGTAGACATCTGTCAACAGGCTTGAAGAATCAGCTGTTGAGTGACACCTTTCCAATGAACAGGCAGATAATGAGCATGATTTTGAAATAATCAAAAGACAAACACTTAGCTGAAATAAATCTTTCAGTGTTTCTGTGTGCAGATTGCTTCGTTAGACCAAACTGCAGTCCTTGGAGATTTGTGTAGACGATAGGGTTATGTTTCAGATTACAAGTGAAAGGAAAAAGTCCAAGACATTAAATCTATTTCTATACGCCAGAAATCAGTTTAATAATATTTCAGAGCATTTAACGTATTTTTAAAATTCAGGGCCAAATTCATTCATGATGAATTGGTTAGCATCTTAAATAAAAACTTATTTGGTAAGCAGAAGTATTAGGGCAACATATTTTTTTAATAAGAGTCTATGTTTTAAATACTTTATGTGTTTATTAGGTTGCATTATTCCAATAATTTCTGCTGATTAATCAATTAAAAATTAACATTATTTTTATATTTTTTCACTTTTTGTTCTGAAAAATAATAGAATGTTTAAATATATCTGACTATCTTGTAATTCAAGATATTTTGTCTGATGTGCTGGATTCCACTAAAATCACTTTGGATCCTTTTATACAACTAGAGAATTTAAAAAAAAAAAAAAAAATCTGGTATCATCACAGATGTAATGGTGATTATACAAGTATATTGTGAATACAAGGTATGTGGGAAACGGTGTTATTGATGTCTCAGGCTATCCAACAACAATGTAATCCAATGGCGCATAGTAGTCTAAGTGTCAAAAAGCTTAAGTTGGTTTATGGCGATGGATTTTTTTCTCCATTTTGTTAGTTTTATTCTAGATTGTTTATTCACAGAGTAGATTGGTTGGATTTTTATGGGTTTTTTAATGGTTTTCATTATGTTCTTGAATACCACATGTATACGTACTTCCAAATCTATTATAATACCCTAAAAATTCAGTGGCCACAGCAATTTACTCTAATACAATTGAATCCTTTTTATAAGACACTGAAATAAACATAACCTGGATTTGCATTACTTAAATGCTAAAGTTTATCAAAAACTGGTGTGAGAAACTGAGGCATATTTATTTTTAAAGTAACTGAAAAATATTTTTATAAGCTAGCACATAATATTTTATTGTGGAAAATAGACCTTAAACATGAAAGAGGAGAGCTGGACAGCGGTGAAAATAGGGACATAGTAAAAAAAATTGATTGAAACTCAATAAAAAAAATGCTGTGCTTATAAAACAGTTATTCACTGAATAAATGTTTGCCATAAGGAGCTGTTTTATTCCACTTTTCTGTAAAACAAAGTACCTGACATTTGACTGTGAATCCGTGTTTTAATAATAGCTCTAATCCCTCATTGTGTATCTCTGCGGACTTTGAGCACATGTTAAGATACTGCTTGCTTTGTTTTATACAGATATCTGTTAAAAAGTCCACTGTAGGAGACTGGACATTGGTGTGGGGTTTATTGACTGGACAGTAAGGTTTATTTAGTTGAGTCCTTTTTATCTTTTTATATCAGGAAAAAACTGATCAAGGTCTGATGG
This sequence comes from Buteo buteo, assembly GCF_964188355.1. Classification (NCBI taxonomy): domain Eukaryota; kingdom Metazoa; phylum Chordata; class Aves; order Accipitriformes; family Accipitridae; genus Buteo; species Buteo buteo. The sequence goes on along the minus strand of NC_134204.1, from coordinate 48,203,093 downwards.
AAGGAAAGAGTATGAATTATTGTAGCAAGATCACAGAACCAACAGAAGAAGAAGTGTTAGTAAAAAAGAGCCTAAAAGGAAGAAAGAACTAGGTGATTCTAAGAGTGGGAAAAGTAAACATTAGCTATTTTAAGTAACAGTCTTCAGAGAAAAATTAATGTTATGGATTTATCATTTTTCCATTTTTCTAAACCAGAGAACATGGACAGGAATTTTCTAGAATGCACGTTTCAAGATATCTAATGTATAAGGATTTTGTGAATTGTAAACATCTATATACTATTATTTATCTGACCTGGGTGCATCAATAAAAAGTATGGTAAATTTTGTTTTCTATTTTGCACTCACTGATTCTAATGGTCATCTCAAATTCAGTATAGGTAAGGATGTTAACATCTCATCGTGGACAGTTGAAATAACAGATGAGATATATATAACATGCTTCAAAGATCAGCTAAAAAAAACCCTAGCAGAGCTGATTTATAGTTAGAATAGAATGAATAGATAGGTATAATATTTAGACAGAACAGAACTGTTAAGAAATTCCATCAAGGCATGTACTTTCCAGTTCAAGGTAAATTCAGAAAAACACAGCTTCTTAAAAATAGCTGATCATATTGTCATGGTTTAACCCCAGCCAGCAACTAAGCACCACACAGCTGCTCACTCAGTTGCCCCCCACCCACTGGGATGAGGAGAAAATTGGGAAAAGAAGTAAAACTCGTGGGTTGAGGTAAGAACGGTTTAATAGAACAGAAAAGAAGAAACTAATAATGATAATGATAACACTAATAAAATGGCAACAGCAATAATAAAAGGATTGGAATACACAAATCATGCACAGTGCAATTGCTCACTGCCCGCCGACTGACGCCCAGTTAGTCCTCTGGTGGTGATCCTCCCACCCCCACTCCACCCAGTTTATATACTAGATGTGATGTCACATGGTATGGAATACCTGATTAGTCAGTTTGGGTCAGCTGCCCTGGCTGTGTCCCGTCTCAACTTCTTGTGTCCCTCAAGCCTTCTTGCTGGCTGGGCATCAGAAGCTGAAAAATCCTTGACTTCAGACTAATCATGGCTCAGCAACAACTGAAAACATCAATGTATTATCAACATTCTTCTCATACCAAACTCAAAAACATAGCACTATACCAGCTACTAGGAAGACAATTAAAGCTATCTCAGCTGAAACCAGGGCAATATTAATATTAATATCTATTAGTGATCCCTCTGGGTTCCAGATTTGGTGGCAAGTCTAATTAGCATATTTATTTTGGTTACTATTAAATGTTGCAACAAAGAAGAACATTACTGAGTGAAATTTACTGAAGCTCTGCCTCCTTATACTAGAATTGATTTGGTACTTCCAGGTGACCCTTTCTTTGTCCGTCTAGCTTGTACGTAATTAAAGGGCAATGTATAAAAGATAAAGCATACAATTAGAGTTAGACACATATTTGCCTGACTACAGAATACTGATAGAACTGTATTCATGACCCACTGCAATGCATTTGAAAGCCACAGTGAACTATTTTCTCTCTTCTATTTTGCCATTATACAAATTGTTTCAAATCAAGAGCCTAGTGAAACACTCTGCTGAGTGGATATACAACTCTTCAGAAAAATTCTTAGTTGTGAGGCTGCTTTATGCTGAGATGAATCCTAACCACAAATTCCTTTAAGTGCTAATGAACATTATTTCTACAGGCCTAACACAGGGAGAGCCAATTCATTTGGCTTTAATAAGCAGAACAATGTTTTTCCTCAGACCTCTTGTTTTGACATATGAACATGTTACATCTAGGTAGCAAATTATTGTGAACCAGCTACTCCTTGGTAATTGCGTATGTGTACAATTTTACCCAGCAATAACCTACAGTAAACTAAATACTTCGTTCCCACTGTGGAGTAAGATTGTGCAGTTATTACAGTTCAGCTAATATGAAATAATGTGTTAAGCAAGTCTTAGTAATATTTTTGTTGTAAGTTTGAATTTTTTTTAGTTCTGTAAACATAAGTGTAACAAATTCTTTTCCTGGTTTACATATTCTATGCAGTTATTGTTCTTGCTGTATCTAAAGAAGAAGTGTTGATGTATTTAATGAAGAATCTTAGGTGCCCTGCATTAAGTAGACTCTTCTCTCACTTTTCTTTTTAGTCGTCAGTGCAAAGATTATTGAGGCAAAATGCACTATTGTTGTATATAGGTTTTACTATTGCTGTTCAAATCAATATCTCCTAAGCTATGTGCTTTACAAAGATGTCCAGTCAAAAATTTGTTTCAGTTTTTGCTGAGGTTATGATTTGAGTGTACAAAGATATTCTTTTATATCTTTTACTATATTCTTCAGAATAGAAAAGAAGAGTACATGAACGCATGATAGAAAAAAGTATATAGAATATTGCCTTCTTCAAACTGTTTTGACTCATTCAGGTCTTACATTTACTTAGTGTATAAATACCTTATTCCCAGAGCATACACTTACCTGAAAACAAAAATAGTAAAGGAGAACAAGAAAAGTAAGATATGTATAAAGAGCAGAAGTTGAATCTAGAGTTAGTTAGAGCTGAATGTTTAGGTTAGACCTAATCGGGTCATGCAAATAACTTCCTGATGAAGCCCGAATTCAGATTAAAACTAGAAATCGAATGCTTCTTATTTTCAGTGATTTCATCACTTTGTTGATCCTTTTTTTTGGTTGTTTTGTTTGTTTGTTTGTTTGTTTGTTTCCTTTTTCCTTTTTAAGACCAGTCATCTCACTCTAGGTTATTAAATATAAATTAAGTAGATATCTAAAATACAAGCATCTGTCTATCACACTTTTTAAACAGTATTCAGATTACAGACCCAACTCAAAAGTTAAAAAGTACTAGAATTAAAAGTGTGCAGGAACATTTGCTTTTAAACAAATTTTCCAAGTCCTTTGATTTGGACAGATTGCCCTTACACCAAACTCTACTTGTGTAATATCTGCTAGTTCACATAATCTGTGCCATGAGATATAATAGACTCCATAAATATAGAGCATTTCCATATGCCGTTTATCCTCAGTTTTTCAGCTTTATTCTCAAAAGGTTTATGCATTTGTTAATCAACACCTTGCATTAAAACTATTTAAAATACTTCATGGATAAATAAGCTTATTATTATACAGAGGGGAGTTGACACAGTTTCAGTACTGATGCACACGGTTTAGTTATCTCACCTTACATAAATCAGGGGACAGTCTATGTACTATTTGCAGACAACTGAATGAAATACATAGTAAAGAAAAACACGAAATAAATCACTCAATTAGATTTTTAAAACAAAATAATTTCCAAAGCCTCATAAAAAATCCCTGCTTTGGGCCTTAAAATGAACTACTAAGAAATATGGGGAAAAAAAAGATAAAGCCCTAGGTAAATGAAGCTACACTTAAGAAAAAGACACAGAAAACAAATGCACACACAAAAATATCCAAAAATAGAAATGTTTGCAGTGTACAAAAACTAAGAAAGAATTCCTAAGACTATGTGTATTACTTCTTTATTCAAGAAATGTATTTTAATTGCAGAGATATTTTAGTGTACACTGAAAAAAAAAATGCATAATGTGAGAACTTCTGTGAAACAGTCAGGATGGATGTTCAAAAATTTATATTTTCTACCATTCACAAGGATAAGCAGTTCTTACTGCAGTGGGACCATACTCAGTCACTTAAAGGAGAAGAAATGATACAGTTCCAGAGAAAGGGATATATTCTGATAGTTTAAAAGGTTCAGTAGAAAACACTTAAAATTGTCCTGGAAAATTTTAGTCTAATCCCGCATCTTCTTGAGATTATACTTTTCAAGTCTACAATGTAGGTTTAACTGATTATTATGGTCCAAGGGGAAAAAGTTTGGTATTGTTTACCTAAAACCCATTGTTGCCCCAGAGCGAGTATTTACTACTTATTTCTAGTGGTGTACAACTGTCCAGTTGTCTTTGGGCAGTTGTATACCAAGCAGCAGAGGAACATAACAGCTGCAGGGATAAACTTCTTAACACAAAAGTCTGATAAGGGAATGAACTGAAAAAAAAATACTAACACACCAGGAAAAACCCTAAAAGAGCAATAACTTATGTCAAGAGTTAAAGGAGCTACTCTTCTGAGAACTCTTTACACAAGAGGTTCAAAGGATTTGCTCAAAACAAGAGAAGACAAAAAAGGCAGGATTTGTTCAACAAAGAAAGAATATATTTCATATCTTTTACAATTTTTCAATTTATGGAGTTATGCTTGTTATTTTTCAGGATGTTCCTACCCCAAGAAGCCTAGCTGCTGTCTTTTTGCATAAGATTCAAGAATTTTAAACTTCCTTTCATTCCAATTTGTCTCTTCATATGCTGCACCTCTTTCCTAGTGGTAAGTTGTGCTGTTTTTCTTTTGTTTGAATATTTTACTCTTCAGCTTATCAAAACTTTATCTCAGCCTTAATTGTGTTTATCTTATTTCTTTTTCTATCCTCCTGTCTTGTCCATTATTATTATTAATTATAAGCAAAATGATGTACAGACACACATTAGAGAGCTCTCCCTGCTCTCAAAAAGTTTCAGATAAACAACACACTTCCTTTAGCTGCACCAAAGTTTTCTCTAACAAAATCCTTTGGTAATTGCCTTAGTCAGGAGAAAAACAAAATTGGACCCCACTCAGACTGGATGAGTGGACCTTCTGTACCATGTGAACTACTGGGCACAAAATAAACCCACTCTACAATTAGTAAACATAAATAATTCTCTGTCTTGTAAAGGAGTGTAAATCATCATCACCTATGTTCTAGGTGGTGATATTTCGTTGGTGATATTTAATCATGCACCACTATATCAAGTGACATATCTGTGCAGCATGTCACCTCCAGCAGCCTGCAAAACAGCAAGTGAGGAAAGCACAGGAGCATCAAAACATGTAGACTTTTTCTCATACTGGAGCATTACCCACAGTCACCATCAATAAAATGATGTATTGTCATGCTGAGATTTATGTAGCAAACTAGCTTGTAGCATGCTTTTGAGGTAAGATCAAAGCCTGCATCTGCACTTCATTCTGCAATTTCCAGAATATTCCAATACTGCCCAATAAAACCAGCATTCCAACACTGATTTTGCAGAATCTTCCTTGTGATTATTTTTCCCCTATATGAAACAACTAAAACACATATAGTTAAAAAACAAAACAGAACAAAACAATGAAAACCTAGACCTACTAAAATTGTCTCTGTGTTTTATCTATAATTACAAATGTGAGTTCCAGAATTCATAAGTTTAAAAGAAAAAGAAATCCCTTCTTTCCCCTGAAGAGGAAGCACTTAAATATCTGTAAAGCGTCATAAATTTTGTTGGCAAACTTAAGATACAATCTGAGTAAAACATTTCTAGACAGTTTTTTATCTGATACATTTTTACTGTTTGTTAAGCATTTTTTGAATGGTACAAATATTCCCCCTCCCCCCCCCCGCCCCCCCCCCCAAAAAAGGTGAGCTAAGACTACAATAAGCATAGGCTAGCAAAGCAGCTCACTGTTAACAAACAAGTAAAAGATACAGATCAGACAGAAAATCTGTAATTGCTGAGGAAATATGACATGTCTTTTCTGAAAGAATAAATTATCTGTTCTGGTACTGTTCTGTCTTGGAGTTCTTCCAATTCACGAATTCTAAATCTTACTGGGAATAAGTTGTAAGTGTACCGGTCACTATTATCTTGGAAGAGGGCTGAACTGGAACGAACCACCATGGCTATATTTATGAAGAATGAATCAGATGTTGAGCTGATCTGCTAGAGAAAGGCCAGGTAGCCCTATCTGGGACCATGGATTTGTGGTGTGGACTTTGCAGGATAGGGCAGACACAAAGGGGAGATTTCAAAACATTGTTGCCAATGAAGGAGGCTTTAGTTACACTGAGCTTAACTGTTGGTCTAAGCTCCAAGTGTCAGAATGCTAGGCAGTCAATAATTATAAATATGGGATTGACAGTAACCCTGGTTTATGTCATCTTCATTTCTTACAGACTTTTTGATTAACATGTCTGCATTTATTCTCTACTGAAAAAGAATTTATGCTTTCACATTTCCAAATGCTTACAAATGTCTTTATATTAAGACAGCTTTCTTGGAAACCACATTCTGAATGCAAGCTGTACTTTGCTGAGATGAACCGTGATTATCTCTGCAAATTGCCAATGAACTTTTTGTAGACCTGATGTCAGGAGAGAGAAGAAAGGAGAGTTGTTATACTTATGAAGAATAGAGAAAGAGAGCTCAAAGGGAGAAATACTAGGCTTTTCTAGTACTAATGAAGTTGTGCCACAAAATTAAATTAAGAGGCTAGACAAGATGAAGTAGTTTCCTACTGTTTATTTTACAAACTGCAGAAGCCATGGATCTGTGTCTACTGAGATCACTCGTGCTCAGAATGAAAATCCAATAGCAATCTTTGGGATCACAAACAACAGGGAAGTATCCGGATGCCTAAGTACAGGGCAGTTTATAAGTCATTTTTAGGAAAGAGTCCTTTATGCTGCTGGTCACAAAATGACCATTGCCCATTTTCCTATCTATGAGGGTCTCCAGCTGATAATACTTCTCAGTGAACCATACAAGCGGGAAGAACTAAAAATGGCTGTATTATGAGTAACTGTACATTGATTAAAAGTAGTCTTCGTTTAACTCTCATTTAAAAGCCAAAAAAATTAGAATGTAACTGTGGGCATAGTAATGTCAGATATAAAATTCAATGCCATTGAAGGCCTTGACCAGCTACCAGTGAGATGAAAAGAAAAATGTGTGTTCAATTAAGAAATACTAACTTTCTTTTAGTAAGAAAATGAAGAAAACAAGGCAAAAAAACTCTACAACATGAAAGAAGGAAATATTAAGGAAAGAAACAGTAGTGAGACAGTTGTGTAGAGCTTTTCCTATGAAATCACTTTAAAAAATTTAGTAAGTCACCTATTCACGCTAACAGAATAAATTTATCAAATAGACTTTTACAAAGGTCATTCTAGCTGGGATTTTATTTTGCAATGTATAAAATGAAGCAACTACTCCAGCTCAGCTTCACTCAAAAAGCAATTTGGCTCAATACAGCTTAGTTCTGCACAAAACCTGAGCTTTAGTAAATAAATGGATCATCCCAAGATATGAATTTTCTGAACTGTCATGAACAAAGATTCAGCTCCTAGTAGGCATACTGAGAAAGAAACTGTCCTGAATCTTTGCAAATACTTGCTTATGAAACATTGAAAAACAGGACAGTTAACATGTGAAACTAATAATTCCTTAGTGCCCTCAATACTTTTTCTAAAATCCTATTTTTAGCTGTGTACAGTTCTGTACTCTGAAGGAAAGTTGTTCCAATGAAAAAAGAACAAACAAACCAAAGAGATTGCAGGAAGTAAGGATGACTAATTCCCCCTCACCCCCCCAGTAATCTCTATTAAACAAACAAACAAACGACCAAAGAAAACTCCGTCTTCCAAAAAAAATCCCAAACCTTCATTGACTAGGAAGTATGTGTAGATAAAAAAACAAGCAAAAGACGGTACTGTCTCAGATTTGTGTGCATGTATGTGATGCATACCTCAATGTATTTACTTCAGCCTAACCAAGCAGTCATGCAGCCTCTGTAGTTTAGTTGTAGTCCCGTGGTGCATTGACCTTGGCTGGATGCTATGTGCCCACCAAGCCTATCACTTCCCCTCCTCAACTGGAGAGGGGAAAAAAAATATAGACTCATGAGTTGATAAAACGACAGGGAGAGATCACTCACCAGTAACTGTCATGGGCAAAAAGGGCTTGACTCAAGGAGATTATTGCCAATCAAATCAGAGTAGGGTAATGAGAAATAAAACCAAAACTTAAAACACCTTCCCTAACCCCTCCCTTCTTCCCAGGCTCAACTTCACTCCCAGTATCTCTAACTCCTCCTCCCAAGTGGGGCAGGGGGACAGTGAATGGGGGTTGCAGCTAATCCGTAACGCTTTGTCTTTGCTGCTTCACTTGCCTCACACTGTTCCCTTGCTCCAGCGTGGGGTACCCACAGGAGACAGTCCTCCACAAATTCTCCAAGGTGGGTCCTTCCCACAGGCTACAGTTCTTCACAAACAGCTCCAGTGTGGGTCCTTTCTATGGGGTGTCATCCTTCAGGCACAGATTGCTCCAGCATGGGCTCCTCTCTCCACAGGTCCACATGTCCTGCCAGAAGCCTGCTCCAGCATGGGCTTCCCACAGGGTCACAGCTCTGGTGTGGGGTCCTCCCTGGGCTGCAGGTGGATATCTGCTCCACTGTGGACCTCCATGGACTGCAGGGGGACAGCCTGCATCACCATGGTCTTCACCACGGGCTGCAGGGGAATCTCTGCTCCGGCGCCTGGAGCATCTCCTCCCCCTCCTTCTGCACTGACCTGGGGATCTGCAGGGTTGTTTCTCTTACATGTTCTCACTCCTCTCTCCAGCTGAAATTGCCCAGGGGTTTTCTTGCCCCTTCTGAAATCTGTTATCTCAGAGGCACTACCACTGTTGCTGATGAGCTTGGCTTTGGCCAGCGACGGGTCCGACTTGGAGCCGGCTGGCATTGGCTCTGTCGGACAGGGGGAAGCTTCCAGCAGCTTCTCACAGAAGCCACCCCTGTAGCCCTGCTGCTACCCAAATCTTGCCATGCAAACACAATACATCTACACATCTTTTGTATTTTCTATTCCTTGACATGCAGCTTTGAACATACAATCCCATGATATCACAATTCATTACTGTTCTATGTGTCTCCTTCTCTGCCAACTGGCTAGAACTGAACTCAGGTATGTATTTAAATGGTCTCATGGGGACCGGCTCTCACTTACGGCCCTTCCTGGTTTTGTCACTGGGCATATGGTAATTTTCACTGTATAACTTCCTTTGTGACAGACCATACAAAGTCTTCCTACCACTGGTTTTGTCCTCAGGAGGTGATATTCCTACTCTATTATTTTAACTGATTGCTGTGTTAAAAGGCTAAACATATGATCCCCAGGATGGGTTTGGAGTGCATTTTGCCATGTTGAATTTAAGAAAAATTCAATAGATTGTTCTAGCACAGGTGAGATGGTTTGGACATGAGGTTTTACACATTTAGTAAAAAAACTAGTAACAGATTATTATTTTTTTTACATTAATTTTCCTTTATTACTAATATTATTATTATTACTATTATTACTGTTGTTATTTTAAAGATTACATTCCATTATATATTTTTACTTAAGAACTAGTTCTTCATTTACTAAAATCAATTTCTCTTGTGAAACTATAAAGAGTACATGAAATAAGATAAATCAGCAAACCTTTGCATTACAACTGTCCGGTGCCACTATTTGACCACTCCAAAACAAGTCATCCAAGTGCGCACATATAGTCTTTATGGAGGCTTTTCAGAAGGCCTCGATCCCACTCCCAATGAAATCAGTGTTAAAATTCCTTTGCAACTAAACACAAAAATTACCTGAAACAATGTTTGAAAAATGAATGAATAGTGAATGGTATTGTCTTAATCAGTGGTCTTATTTGGACTTGGAAGTAGCTTGGAAGAGATTCCAGGAGGCATATGTGCTGTTAAACATTCCCTTTTTAAACTTTTGCAACTCACACATAACAGCCACTGTTACCTGATATTTTTAGAGGCTATCATTAAATGCCCATTAAGCTCTTTAAGCTATAAATTTAAAGTAAAAGCAATCAGAAATTTTATCTTTTTTAAATTGAAATGGTATTATCTAAGCAGATAAGAATCAAATTATGATTCACTAATTTGCCTAAAGGATATATATCTTGGAGCAGAAGTTTTCTGCATATTCTAAAGCTGTAACCATGTAATTTTTAATAGAAAATAAAATGCTTTCTTTTATAATATTAGCCTCAAGTTGTGCTTTACAGCTACCACTTTTGGTATGTCCAAATAAATAAGTAAACCAATATTTTAGCAAAATAATTCATAAGAATTATTGTGATGTTTACCAGTTCAAACAATAAGCAGCAATGTTCTAAAATAGCCTTTTAATTTTCACAAATATCTTCCCTGAGGCTCTAGTTTTTATAATGTATGCAACAACTTATGAAGTATTTTACTGAAAAATCAAAACTCCATTAGAGTTTTCAAGCAAACTCTTAATAACTCCTTAATAATATCTGATAATCATGATCATAAGATAGTCACTCATTTTTTTGTGAGGAAGAGCTCAAGTAGTTCTGTACTTTTTAATTTTGAAGCTTCACTCTCCAAATTCTGCATCGTTCTCCTTGAAACGTTTTGGTTTATTTTCTCTATGGCAAACATCCCTCTTTTTCCTATTAATTAGAGTGAATAAACCTTCATTGTGCTGTTTTAATTCTGTTTCTTGCTTGTTTCTGAGAAAATCAGTTGCATTGTCGACTAGAACTGCATCTTCTTACTTGGATACTGTAATAACTTGCAGTTGTGGCAAAGTTATGATATGGTCCAGCTACCAGATAGTTAACACTTCTTATGGACGACTTTGTGTGAGTTAGTTTTCTAGACTCCACAGATAAAAGAAAATTATAGTACCTCAAAATGAGGTCTTTCCTATCACCAAAGTGCCTATTTCTTTCCACTGATTATAAAGTCGAGTGGCATAGGCATAGCCATCTGTAGAACAAATATCTATAAACTTACCTGTAAAGTCTACACCTAGTCTAACCAGTGCTGGTCAGGACTACCATTAAAATCCTTTCACATATCTATCTTGGAAAAATACCCACTTGCAGATGAACATTCCTTGACCATCCTGAAAGCAAAGTTGGGTTTTTTTCGAGAAAAAAAAAATATTTAAAAATCATTGGCTCATGATCTTTCCCTTCTGCAGCCTATTCTTGAAGAGTGTAATCCTAGAATCAGTGAAACTATGGGCACAACTCTGAAATAATGATATAAATGCTTTTAAATTTTGATTTAAAAATGGAAATAAAATATGTACTGTTTCGTATATCTATTTCTTCTGTATTTAACATGCCACTTTTCACATACACTAACCAACATATAAAATTAGTATTTCCTTTCTGGTAGCACCAATATAATTAAATAGTCTGGCCTGGTTCTATTTACAAGTCATTTGTGATGGCTTACTTAGGTTCCTAGCACTCTGATGTGATTGGTATACTCTTCTCACTTAAAATGTGTAACATGACTCATACCAATCAAGTGCAAACTCCTCATTATCTTAAACTTTAGCTGCCCCATAAGTAAACTGCTTGAAATTTGTTTGCTTTTCTGTATGAATGAGCATTTCAGTGATGTGAAACCTTAAACACTTATTCATTATTTTGATAAATAATATTACTATCAAAAGTAATAGCTACTATCAAAATGCAAGCTTCTCCAAGTTTTACCCTTGTGCTATGTAATTTCACTGTTCTCAAGTTGAAGGACTGTTCAGAGTACGAACAAAAGTACTGTACCTTAAAACTCACATTCAAAAAAAAGCTACTTGAGTAAACCAGCTATGGAACTATGGGTTAATAGATTGTCAATAAACTATATTTTTGGGAATGGCCTTCCTCTTACTTCTTTCTGGAGACAGATTTTAAGACTACAAATCTTTCAAGCATGAACTGTGTCTCATTTCTGTATCACTCAGCTAACCAATTTAACTTTAAGGTACCAGACTACGTACATAGAACAGACAGTACAGGAGAGAAACACATGTCTACAAACTCAGAAAATAAAGTTTTGATCTGCGATAGTGGAAGCATTATTATAAAAATTCACAATGTCTTCTGCACAAGTTTCTTAGTTCTATTGCAGATGTGATTTGCCAATCAGAATTAATTAATCAGAAAGAAATCATTAATGTTCATTTGGTAAAGTAGAGGGACTTTAACACCCATATACTTGGTTAATATTCTTTGCATGCCTTTCTTTTGGTAGTTTTTCCTACAGTTCTCTTATGGGATAATTAGAAGAGGTGGTAACTTCTTAACAGCACAGAGATTTTGTAATGGTAGTCTTAAGTGAATAAGCTGCCTCTTGCAGCCCATGCAGGACCCCATGCTGGAGCGCATGGATGTGCCCAAAAAAGGACATGACTCCATGAGAAGACCACACTGGAGCAGTGTGCTCCTGAAGGACTGCAGCCTGTGGAAAGGACCCACGCTGGAGCAGTTTGTGAAGAACTGCAGCCCAAGGGAAAGACTCACTTTGGAGAAGTTCGTGGAAAACAGTGACCCATGGGAAGGACCCCACACTAGAGCAGGGGAAGAGTGAGGAGTCCTCCCTCTGAGGAGAAAGGAGCAGCAGAGACAATGTGTGATAGACTGACCCCAACCCCCATCCCCCGTCCCCCTGCGCTGTTGGGGGGGGTAGGTAGAGAATTTGGAAGTGAAGCTGTGCCTGGGAAGAAGGGAGGGGTGGGGGGAAGGTGTTTTAAGATTTGGTTGTACTTCTCATTATCAGTGTTTTATTTTGATTTGTAGTGAATTAAACTGATATTTTTTTCCCCCAAGTTAAGTCTGTCTTTTGCCCATGACCACAATTGGTGAATGATCCTTCCCTGTCCTTGTCTCAGCCCATGAGCTTTTCAATTATATTTTCTCCTCCTCATCCCACCGGTGGGGGAGGAGTGAGCAAGCGGCTTCGTGGTGCTTTGTTGCCAGCTGGGCTTAAACCATGACAGACATATACAGATAATCATGCCCACATTAGATAGGCAGCCTGATAGGAATGGTCAGTTTCCGTCCTTAGATTCAGATCTTACATTTTCCTGCTGCATCCAAAGGCTGTGGTGAGACTACAAATCATATTATGAGAAAAATGCTTCCTCCCAAAAACTCAAAGGCATACTGTTCTTTCAACCCTTAAAAAACAAAACTAACCAATAAACAAAAAAGAATCTGCCTTCCATGTGACATTCCCAAATAACAAGTGCAATATCTGTTTGAATGCTTGTACCCTTCAAAGATCTGTAACTAAATATTAAAAGCATACAGCCAAAATTACAGACAAATGTATTACATTGTATGCTCAATAAAATAAATGAAAGTGATAGCACCAAGTTCCATGTGACAGAATTTCAGACTTAGCCATAGATTTTCTCATGATAAATTCTTAAAAAATATATTTTGGCACAGCTTTTTTGTATCTATTTATATACACATGTTAAATTGATAAATACTGTAAAATTCTACCATTTTAAGATTTTGCTTTTATTAACAGTGATAAGTAAAATCAGTCTATTTAGAAGCTGTAAATGGTATCCTAAATTATTCCAGAAGGCATCATCAGTGATCCTCTCCTTTTGTCCCTCTCTTTGGAAAGTGGCCCAAAGCAGGTATAATTTTTTTCCCTTTCAGCTATCTTTAACACTTTGCCTGTAAATTTCTTAAAAGTCTTAACTTGTTCCTCATTTTAATTGGTAAGCCAAACACAAAAAGTTTGGCTTTTGGCCAAAGTTTGGTGAATGTACACATTTGCTTCTAAATAGTAAAAGGCCCCTTGCTATCTAGTGCTTTCCAGTCCCTTAAGTTTTCTCATGCTGAATGCTCATCAAAGGAATGATTCTTTTTCTTCATTTCTTGCCAGCTGATTTACTAGTCCTGTGAGTAGTCTACTGGTAATTAGTGCTTAGAAAACAATCTAGGGACTGGATCTGGATTCAATTTATATGGCAAGAAGTTACAGCTGTGCTATATGAGTAATAGATAGAGGTAAATTAGAACGAGTTTACTATGAGCTTTTTCCCCTTGTTAAGTGATCACTATATAAAGCACCTTTGGTTTTCTCAGAAAATGGTCCTGTCCCAGGCTGTCTTGCCTTCCAATCTGCTGAACAACTTCTAATCTTCAGCAATTGCAGTGAAAGTAAAAGAACACATCTGAATTAATAGATAGGCACAAACAGTATTAATGTTGGCCAAAATGAAATTAAATTGAGATTTTGCTGACAAAGTAGTTAATGGTTCAAACAATGTGCAAGCAGAAAATGCTTGCATAGTGCTGATGGATTTCTAATCAACTGTGAAAAAAATAGATATAGAACTACCTTCTGGGAATTCCAAATGTGAACATTTTATTAGAAGGCAAAAGGTTATATAGAATTAATCTATTTACAAAATTTTGCCAGCAATATGCAAGCCAGTGGGAATATCTAAAAGGAAATAATAGATATGTAGGAGTCACTTCCTCCAGCATGAAGTCAGTTAAATAACATTAAAATATAAAGGCCAAGACCAGTCTTCTTCTGGAGGTGCTATTATCATCTTAACATATGGGTATAAATCTGGAAACCTGCCAAAGCTATAAAAAGTTTTCTAAATGTCTTGATAATGAATACCACAGAAAAACATTAAGTAGGAAATGAAACAGATTTATAACAAGCGCCAATAATAACCAGTAATTTCCTATCTACAAAGTTACACTAAAAGAAATTTCTCCAATTGTGTTGAAAATGAATGCAGAGCACCTGCTTTGACAGATGTGTTATAGGGCAGCAGCTGCAGGGACAAGAGAAAGGACAAAAAAAAAAAAAAAAAAAATCTAATTAAGAGGTATTAAGGTAAAATAACTTGTAATTAGTAGACCAGTGAAAAATGACGGGGAGGGGAGGCAAATTGACAATCTTACTCATAACCTGAAGAACACTAATTTCTATGATGAAAATTTAGATTCAAAAGGCAAAGTGAACCACATTAATGTACATTAATAAGATTTTTAAACAAGGAAGATGAAATCCAGTTTACTGTTAGATTTTCAAAATTGTTCAGCATCTACCAGGTATCATTGAGCTATAGATATTCAGTACTTATGAAATCAGTGCATGTAGGTGATTAAGGTTGATTTTAAAATTCAGAAAAAATAAAAAGAAAATGAAACCCTCAGTTTTCACAGTAAAATAGGATTATTTTTTTTAATGGGAGATGGGGTGTTTTTTTGTTTGCTTGCTTGCTTGTTTGTTTCTTTGTTTTCCAGTTAATGGATTGTCTTTTTTAAGGAAAGATAGTAGAAAAGGACAATCTGAATTTGTCATGAAAGTTCTTTAATAAGATGGTTCTGCTGAAACAGAAACTCTTCATTAGAGGTACAGATTTGTTGATACAAAATCTCCTTTAAAGAATAAATTGTTTGTAAGGCAGAAAGTTTCACATAATCCAAAGGTAATCTCAACAAGCATCCAATTATACTGAACATATGGCTATAAAATTTATAGATAATTTCTTGAAACTTCCACCTACTGAGGTATTTGACAAATCAGCCCTCTCTTACAAGGAAGCATACTGTTAATCTATGTGGTAAAAAATGTAAGTTTACTTTTTTGTCTCCAATATTTTCAATTGATACGTACTGTAAATCTCTAAGAAAAATAAGTAGCAATGCATACCTCTGACTGACATAATACTCAGTGACAGCACAGCACCTACTTTATAAATTTTTAAGTTATATATAAAATAGCAGATTTAAACCTTAAGAAATAACTGTTTAAATTTTCTTATTGAATAAGTAAAGATTATTTATCATAGCATTATGTGTTTAAATTACAGTCTGTAATTATCCCTGATATGCAGGCAATTGCAGAATATTTTTCATGGAAAAAAAGATTCTATGCTAAGTAATTTTTTTTTAAACTGTGCATTATTATATTATGTGCACCTATTACATTTCACACATAAAATAAAATACTGTAAAAAATTAATTCCTGTGAAAAATACTGTGCTTCTTCCCTGCCACTGAATAAAAGCTCTATTAAATTTTTACTTTTATCTTTCACGTTTGGCTTTTAAAACAGATTTTTATCTCTTTTCTGGTGCAAGCTCTGAGCAATTCAATGACATTACATCCTCCTTTTACATCTAATCTAAGACTTTACCTTCCGGCTCTGTGGTGCGGTGTGTTGTTTCAGCAACCTAAAACAGTAGTACTTTACTCCTGTGTATATAAACAAATACTTACTGAACCACCAAGGCTTACGGTATCACAGGCTTCAAACTTAATTTTTAATTATTTGTGATAATTTCCTGTGATTGTGAGTGTTCTCTTCCCTCTCATGCCAGATGCTAAAATATCCAGTCTTACCACATTATGAAATGTCAACAGTATACTCTCAGCTGATCCAGGCAAGCTAAGAAGATGTCAAGAGAGACAGGGAACTGATGGAGCAGGGAATGGTGGTGAAAAGAAATTAGACATCTTATTTTCTGACCAATTCTGAAGGGGAATGTAGGTTAGGTACAATTTTCCTGCAAGTTGCAGTAAAGGAAAGGCTTGAATTTTGTTCTTCTTAAAAGATTTGGGGGTTAATTTGAATGATTATTTACAAATGGAAAGACAGATTAGTTTAAACTGGAAAAAAAAAAATCTTCAGTTTCTTACTTAGGACAATATTAGAACTTTATCTGTAATTTTCAGACTCATGAAGTCAGTAATCTAACTGTTTCACTGTTCCCAACTTCCTCCCCATCTCTTCTGGTATCAACTTTTTTCCAGGTTTTTCACCACAAGGCCCTGTATTTCCTTGGTGTTTTGTTGTTCTGATATATTACTTTACAGTTTCTAAGCTGAATCTTCCTTTCTTGTCAGCCCATAATTTTACAGTTCTCCTGAAATATATTTTTGTCCTCAGTACTTTCTCCAAATTTAGTAACATTCACAGATTGAATAGTCTTGCTGTCTCCTCCCTCTTCCAGACCATTAACAGACGTGTTGAACTCATCTCCCTCATCTTGGCGTGCAATGTTTCACTCAGATCGGTTTATGGCCATGTTTCCAGCCCATCTTCTTACCTTGCACATGAGAATGGTTCGGCATGGTCCACGTGATCCTGGATCTCACATCTCTCTACACTGTGCGCAAACCTCAGCTGCTTGCCTGGACATACTGCAAAGTGCCTGCTGGTGGGCCAGCAGAGAACAGGGGAGACGGTCAGCATGTCTGAGGTTGTCTGTAACACAACAGGCTACTTCTGCACTAGCTGTGTGATTAGATCACTGCAACTACTGACAGGGCCACCCCAACCCTCCTTGTACTCCAGCAGATTGATTCTAACCTGAGCTGTATGCCAACAATGGAGACGTTTCATTTTCAGACCCAATTAGTCACTTTACTAGAGAGGAGAGAGTGGACCTTATATAAGAGTTCTACAGCTTACATCCAGCCCACAGAGCATTACCTAGACTATGTCTAAGCAAGAGTCATAACTGTAAAAGAAAATACAATCCTAAAAAAATAATGAGCTAGATTCTTATCCAGTAGGCATTGTTGCACCAGCTAGAGTGAAACTGGACTGACTTCCACCAGCTGAGGCCATTCTTACCTCATTTACCTTTTAAGCTGTAAAACTAAAAATGAATCACAAAATTATACCAAAATGTCATCATATTTCTCTGGTGTAATTACAAAAGTAAGAAAGGGGCATTATCAGCTAAAATTTAAGGAGTTTTAAATGTTTTTCACTAAAGCTTCACTAAGCTTTTTTTGCTAATAAGTGATATGCTAACATGTCTCTGGCTTTCACTCACCTGCTTTTTTCTTTGTACTCAAGCACATACTGAAGACATTTAAAGGACTTCCACAAAGGTTTGAGGATGAGCAAAATGCAAGTTATATTTACTGTGGGGAGTTAGGAAATCTGATTATTTGCATATTCTCATGTAATTATATTGTTAGCCACAAGGTGAGGGAAAAGGGCAATGGTACAGGCGAAAATGTCTCTACATTATTAAAATGATGGTCAAATGCTTCACCTTCCCAGGGAGACCTAAATAATGCAGACATTTCCCAATATCTTGCAAATCTTGTGAATTTGAAGAATATATAGTTTACTAATGACATAAGACTCTAAGCTAGAATTTTGGCATTCAAATCCTTATTTTCAGAACCACTGAATTTAATACATGATAGCATCTGAAAATAGACTCTAGTTTTCTTTTTTCTTTTTTTTTTTTCCCTAATGCTACTCATGGTTCTAAGCAGGGGCACAATGGAGGAGAGAGCTGAGGCATTCTCCATCATTATTTCTCCCACCTCTGTGGCTGTGCAATGTGGAACCATATGTCTGATCATTCGTACAAGCATTGAGTAAATATTGCTAATCATCAGTAATCCTTAAAGCTGCACTTCAGTAAGTTTCCTTTACTGGCTGTCAGAACTCAGCTACCTTAAGAAAAGAAATCTCCTGTCTTCTAACAGGCAGTTTCCACATTGAAGTGAGAAATGATTCGTAAGTAACAGTATGTGATGAAAGTGTTTCAATCCTTTTACTAGTACTGAAGATAAAACACCCTCTGATGTCACAGTTTATATTATCATTGAAGGAAGAACCATTTCTTAATGGTTCAGGAAATATAGAGCTGCATTTTAGCATCTACCAAACCTAGATATAAAACTTGTAAAACATTTCTTTTTCCTATGAATAATAGACAGGTGAATTCATAACAGAGATGGAAATGTACTGCTTCATTGCTTGACACTACGCACTTCATTCCCTTAGGGAGGAGCAGAACATGTAAAAATAACCTCTACTTTTTTCCAGTGGCAGTGACCTGTTACCAAAAGATAAAAATTGACCCAAAACACAGCTAGAATTCAAACCAAACACAAAATTTTTATTAGCAGTAAGAAAATTTAGTAATATTCTGACATGAATTTTGAAGTCTTTCTATTAAGGAAACAGTTTGAAAAATTAGCAAAAAAAATCTAAAAAATACTGAAAATGTTGTGAAGCATAACCTGGTTTTGATATATTCTGCACAATTTTGTAAAAAAAAAGATTCAAATAAGACCAGACATGCTTATGCAAGCTGGATTAAACTTCTTAACTTCACTTTTAGTCATTCAGACAAATTGCAAAACTTGAGGAAGTTATATTTTTCATTGTCTAACAATTGTATCTACCTTTTGCATTCAGTTCCCTATCCCATTACTGTCTTGTTTCCTTTTCTCACACTTTAAACCTCTCTCTTCCACTTTTTACACTTTCATCATTTTCCTTGATTATTTTACCTGGGATCTGAAATCCAGCAGTTAATTTTGTTGATATTTTCAGCAGCTTTATTGTTCTTCAAAAAAGAATATGGGCCTTAGTTATGCATTTTTGGTATAAATGCTTCTTCCAGATTCACAGTAACCATGTTAATCACAAGTCACTATCATTGCAAAGTACTTTTCAACATAGTCAGTGGATCTGTGCAGTTACTTTAATGAAGTTTTCTACATTCTGATTACATTTTTATTATTGCATAGTCTGGTGACTAAGAAATCAAGAAAGCTTGGGTGCAGTTTGATATGAAATGTCTGAACATTCAGATAACTCTTATGCCCCAAATTTTTAGAGTAGTATGTACAAGCAGCAAATGAGATTTAGACTTAACCGAATACTAAGTGAAAGACATTCTCGATCTTAATATTTCAGAAGTTCTATAAGGCTGGTATGCTTTAACAAAATGTTTAATCTGCCAAAATTATCTTACATGCTTACAGAGGTATTTTTTCTTCTTTTTATAAAGCATTATTCTATTTGGTTTCAATATTGAAATTAATCATTGTAATTTAAAATACCTGGAAAGAACAACTTTGCAGAGTTTAAAATGAAAGGTAAATGGTAGAACTAGCACTGCTATGCCACCATAAGCCTGCCACAGCTGGAACATCTGCTGCAGCTGGAACATCCGCCACAGCTTCAGCCAACTAGTGTAACACCAGATAGAGGTTAAACCCATTTCAAGGCCACAGATGAGTCTATATGTAGCAGTGGACTGCAAAACAATTCAAGCAAAATTGGCCTGCCCTAAATTCTGTAATGTTGCTGCAAGACTGCTACCAGTCCTGAGTCAGCTGTTTTCATAGTCATTGCATTCAGAGGAGGGCAACCAAGTCAGTGAGGGGCCTGGAGCGCAAGTCTTATGAGGAGCAGCTGAGGCAACTGGGGCTGTTTAGTCTAGAAAAGAGGGGGCTGAGGGGAGACCTTATCACTCTCTACAACTACCTGAAAGGGGGTTGTAGTGAGGTGGGTGTTGGTCTCTTCTGTCAGGTGGCTGGAGATAGGACAAGAGTTGAGGCAAGGGAGATTTAGGTTAGATATTAGGAAAATTTTTTTTACTGAGAGGGTTGTCAAACATTGGAATGGGCTGCCCAGGGAAGTAGTTGAGTCACCATCCCTGGAGATATTCAAAAAGTGGACAGGGTACTTCAGGACCTGGTTTAGTGGGCATGGTTAATGGTTGGACTCGATGATCTTGAAGGTCTTTTCCAACCTAAATGATTCTGTGAGTCTATGGTTCTATACTCTACCCAGATGCATGTGATAAGTCTGATTTAGACTCAGTATTCTTAAGAAGTTGCAGAGCTTGCCACCGAGTGAATCAATGCGCGTACAAACCTCACACACTCTTAGCTGGCCTGTTCTCAGCATGGTAGGCAGCTATTGACCTCCTATATTGACTTTAAAAATGGGTACAGTGATCTTTATGTGCTTAACATTTTAGATGCCAAAACCTACACACAAGAAGGGGTTTCAGTTTGCATACAATGCTAGGAGTTTTTTCATACCTCTGCCCTCTTATTTCCTTCCCAAGACCCCCTCCACTTTGATCTCTTCCCATCAGTTCTTGTGCAGGCATATATGCCCATCTATTACCTAAATTCAGTGTTAGATGAAGCAGTATCAGGTTCCTTCCTAAATGTGAGGAAAATACAAATTTGTTTCAGATAACATGAATTTTCAGGTAAGTGACATTTGAATAATTGGAATTAAGCTCTAATTATATGCCAATTGCCTCTTTAATGTGTTATCTTCTCTCAGTCAAGAATCTTTGCTTTTTTCTCCTTTTATCTTATCAGCAGTTGTTTACAGGGCATAAAGTTAGACCAGACACAAATTTTCCTAATGTAGAAATACTTCTGTCCTGGTTTCAGCTGGCATAGAGTTAACTGTCTTCCTAGTAGCTGGTACAGTGCTATGTTTTGAGTTCAGTATGTGAAGAATGTTGATAACACTGATGTTTTCAGTTGTTGCTCAGTAGTGATTAGACTATAGTCAAGGATTTTTCAGCTTTTCATGCCCAGCCAGGGCACCTGACCCAAACTGGCCAACAGTGTATTCCATACCATGTGACGTCCCATCTAGTTTAGGAACTGGGAAGGGGGGGGCAGGGATTCGCCGCTCGGGGACTGGCTGGGTGTCGGTCGGCGGGTGGTGAGCAATTGCCCTGCGCATCATTTGTACATTTCAATCCTTTTATTACTACTGTTGTCATTTTATTAGTGTTATCATTATCATTATTAGTTTCTTCTTTTCTGTTCTATTAAACCGTTCTTATCTCAACCCAGGAGTTTTACTTCTTTTCCTGATTTTCTCCCCCATCCCACTGGGTGGGGGGGGAGTGAGTGAGCGGCTGCGTGGTGCTTAGTTGCTGGCTGGGGTTAAACCACGACAATTTCCCTCACCATTTTTTCATTATATTAAAGTTTAAATAATGACATCTACCCTACTGAATATGGGGGTAGATATAGACTCAACATTTTTATCTTAAAAAATACTGGACTAATGAAATCCTACTTGAAGTAATAATCATTATCTCTCCCTTAGAATAAAAGTTTGAAAATGGATTTTATAAGATAATATCAACTGCACATTGAAAACACAGTGACAATCATCATTCTTAAAAGGCATATGCAATAAGGAACCATGGTGTTATCTGAGTAGACGCTTAGGAATGCTTCATGCAACCATGGGATTGATTCAATTATCTCAGTACTTACTGCAAGAAAGAGCAAGAGTGCTACCCTTAGATGAATGACACCTGCAAACTTTTTGCTCCTTTTAAATCATACCTTCCATGTGGCTGACATTTCCACATCTGCAGACATTTACAAAGCCAATGAAACATCAAAATGAGTCTATTATTTAAGTGATAACCTGGCTATAAACCTCTATGGTACACTGTTCTCTAGTCTCTATAAGGGCTGCTCCAAGACTAAATCTGTATAACTCTCCTGGGTGTTAACATTAATATGCTGGACATGTTGCAGGAATTGCACAAGGCATCAAGTCACTGTAGCATTACAGTTCTCATCTTTAGGGAAACTTCTTACACTCAGAGCTCTCATTTTTTACAGATTGCTTCACTCTTTGGTGATTACTCTGGTTATCTGAAAATCCTAAAAATTAACATGGAAACTTCCCCTACAGCAGCATAACACCAACACTACTTTCTATTACAGTTGTTGAATAAAGCTCTTTTTACCTTTCTTCCTGTGCAAGAGAAAAAGTAAAAGCACTGACTGAGAAATGATAGATACATGTGATGCTGTCAACATATGATGTGAAAATCTAACATTAAACAGATGAGCTCAATTTAGTGTGGAGAAGTTGTCAACTCTGCCTGTAAGTCAAGTACTTCCTGAATACTCTTATAAATATTACACATTCAAGTATCGGTTCTCGTGCTTGTGCGGGAAATGTCAGTTAAAACTTAGAATGACTGAAATACAATGGCAAAAAAGATTTTTCATGGACTCTGTTCAGTTCCCTTCCTACAGTTGCAACCCTCCTGCAACTTTTGGAACTGCCAACATTTGTAACAGGCATTTTGACATGGTCACTAAGGCAACGCTCTTCTACTATTTTTGCACATGACATGACACTTTTGCAGAGAGAAATATGTTGTATGTCAACTAACAAACTCTAGCCCAGACTAATGGCTTGCCAAAAGAAACAGATGCTAAAATACAACTTTTAGTATAATTGTTAATATAACATCCCCTCTAATTTAATCTAATACAACAGATAAAATGGTTGTATTTAAGAGGAAGTCCAGTGAACATTATTTGGGTTGGAATGCAAATTAATTAAAATTGATGCACTAGATGCTTGAAAAAATAAGAATAGAATTGGCCAAGCTGACTACCACCTCCCAGTGGATTACTTGATTTGACATTGATAATAGGAAGAAAGCTATCTGAGCTTTAACATTCCTTTATACAGAACATCTCCAGATCCATTAGGTCTTAATTTCTGAGCTTAAAAGATTTTTCAGACCAAACTGAACCTGATAACCTTGAGACAGATAAAACCAGAGGCAAGTTCTCCAGTATTTTTTCCTTTCTTTGTTTTTTTCTCTTTATCGTCTAAAAGAGAGAATTATGAAAGATTTATGAGTATCTTTTTACACTCTCTGTGGTCAGTCATTTTCTCCTATTTAAGCAGGATACAAAGTTAAAATACTTAATTGTTTTTGTTTTATTTTTTTTTTCTGTCAAGGATGAAGAACCTTAAACTTAGATACTAAAGGAAAAATGTTTGTACGGAAAAAACAAAGGAATTTCTTTAGGTCAATTTTTTGAAGGCATCATTGTGACATTGCAAAGTCAAATTTGTGAAACAATATATATTTGCCATGCATTTACTTAAGAGTTTTGACACAACTAACAAATGTTCATAGTGATTTTTTTTTTTTTAATTGGTCATGATTTAAGGTATGTTAGCTCCATCCTATTCAGTTGCATACTTATAAAAAGACACAAAGAAAAGAAAAGACACAAAGACACTCCCTTTTAATCTTTGACTAGGTTTAAGTAATAATATTATGGTTTTCTATCTGTCTTGCAGGAGAATCTCTGAGAACCTGCTTCTGTTTTAATGAATAAGAAAAGGAAAAAAGTGGAAAATAAATTACATAAATAAAGGTCAACAAGAAGTTTTGAGAGGATTTGCTGAGCTGTGAAGCTCAGACTAAGGAGAACTTTCTACAAACTGTGTATAAGTATAAAAATGATAGCTGGACATCATTAGAAGTCTAGATAACAGGAATTCAGTGTATCATTTTGAAGTTCAGTGATTTTTCAAAAGTTCTGTTTCAAAACCTTTATGAAGTATTTTGGTGTGATCTCCTGAGATTTATAGCTTTTAAAAAAAAAATAAAAATTTAAAAGAATTCTGCAGCCGACAGCTGGAGACACTACAAGGCTAGTTGCATTCTCTCACCTAATGTAATGGGCCTTGAAATTAAAACATATATACATTTTATGGCGTAATAAACAATCCCATTTCCAGATATTAAAATTCACAGTTCACAACTTTTTCATGCAGAAAGCAAAACTTCCTTGAGAAATGCTCCCTCTATTTAAAGTCTTATTCAGATATTGAATGTATATAAAATATAATATGCTGTAAAGAGACTGCATTTGTCTCGACTTTGCTGCTGCACCACTACTGTTTCCTGGCCTCAACATCCGGTTGCCATGGAGGAATACACTTTGAAGGACATGAAATGTCCCCGAAGAAACCACTATATCCACCCGAAGCTAGAATGACAACATCCTTGGCAAAGCCTACCAAGCTGCGCTTGTGCACAAGCCAGGTGGAAAGGACCACCGTGAACACCTGGACATGCGCGCATGGAGGAATACGGAGCGGCACATACGACAATGAGCTCCGTGGAAATGGGCGGGCTCTTCAGAGAAATCGTGGGGACTGGGACAATAAAAGGACTGCGTGCTCCTCTCTCAAAAAAATCAGCACTTGGAGCTGGGATTTTGACATCATCTCTCTGCTGGAGCTTGGAGCTCGGAGCTTACCCCATCACCCGCACCGAGACCAAGCCAACGGGACGTCACTGGATTAGTGGTGGTGGTAACTAATCTTGCTGCATGTCTCCCATTTTCTTGCTTAGGTCTGACTTTTTTCTTCCTTCTTCCCTCTGTCTTGTCGCTGTTATCAGTTGTTACGGGAAATAAAACTTAGAAGGTTGTATGGCATCTGACCTCGTTTGTGTCTTAATCTCGCTCTTGGGATCATTTAAGAACCCTCCCCGATATTGCATCAGGACATAAGCCCATTAAATTTTCTGTGTAGTGCTTTAAGGGGCACCAGTTACAGGTTTTTAACTAATGGCTATGCATTTTTGTATAACAGGTACATATCTACTGTAATACCTATACATAACTACACATTTAGCAGCAGTTGAAAGCACAATGATATTAGATCTAACCTAGAGCTTTTTAGCATTTCTCTTGGCAATTTTCTGTTATGGGATTACTCATTCTGAAGTGCTATACCTACAAAGTTAATAGTGAGACTGCTCCTAGTCCTGATAGTCATGTAACATAAATGGCTTTAGATGCTAGCTGTAGCTAAATGAATTGCAGAAACTTCTGAATTTGTTTAGTAAATGACAGCTGTTAATGTATATGAAAGTTTGGTGTATTATGGACAGTCATCAATGGAACAGGGTTAATTCACTGGTTTTGGCAGAACCATGGCCATAATTTTATCTACATATGAATAATGATACAAAGAGTGTTTAGGAAAATAAGACTTCAAGTGCCCTGGAAACATAGAATAACACGAAGTATAGTTACCAAGTGCGCTGTTTTATATCATAAGTAAAATAATTCTCTCCCAGTTAGAAAAAATTAACCTGAATAATGTATAAGCCTTGGCATATCACAAACAATGTTTGCAGGCTTTCACTTTTAAAAACAAATAAGCACATTTAAATTTAGAGGTAGACCAGCTTCTCTCAGGATCTAGTGATCTAGGTTTCTTTGAGATAACATAGTTGCTTTTTACAATTTGTATGTGTTTAAGCCCTTGTGGGTCTCAGCTGGCAGTATTCCAGCTTCCTAGGGAAAAAATTATTTAAGATAATGTCAAATTATCATGATTTCTTTTTCTGTTATTTTTAGACCAGTTCATCACTCCATTTTTCTTGTAGTTCTGGCCCCTTCCCTCTAGTTTTCCAGTAATGCCCCTCTCCTGAGGCAAAAGTGCAATTCACAGTGAGGTGTTTAGGCAACACAGTTCACCCTAAAATTGTGTGAGTAAATTAGATGGAGTGAATCTGCTAACCTTTGGTAAATTATCCAGTTACAGTCTTTGAACTGTAGATGGGCTGTTGGGTTTTTTATGGAATGACTGATGTATGGTCAAACAATCCTGTCAAATAACACCAAATACAGCTTGTATTTGGTCCATAAAAGGGATTTATTTTATATCAGATATGCATAGAATGTTGCAGGTTGTAAGGGCCTCCTAGCCACAAAAGTAGTACTTTGTTCCCAAATCTTGTGTGATGATTAGTTCTGTTGAAAAATTATCAGTCTAGCTAGATTCTGCAGGGGATGAGAATGCATCATGTGTTGACATAAAGTAATGTTTCTGATGCTGGAAAAGATGTTTTCTTATAATAAATTACTCTGTTTTGAACCTCTTAGAACAGGAATTTGAACTAGATAATAACCATATTTGGTTAATGTTTATTTAAGGATACAGTCTGGAAAGATTAGTATTTATCATGCCTCAGGAAAATTGGTGGAAGGGAGCCTTCACATCCTTTTTTAACTGCTGGTCATTTTTTTACCACCTGGTCTCTTAGCAGCTTGGACTGGCCCCAGGGCCAGCATTCAGTGTATGGAGAGCTATTCCTCCTGTGCATGGACCAAGTCTTGGGCAAACCTGACAACATCAGAAGGAGCCCAGAGGTGTCAGAAGTAACTCAGCCAAGACTTGCTGAGAAATTGGACTCACAGGGAGCTTGAGGTGCAGTGTTTCATGACCTGTCACAGCACCTGCCCACTCCTCCCATGCTTCCTCCCAGGTTGCACAACCCCACATTTCTACCACTATCCCATTTGTGACCTTGCTCCAGTTTTTTCCCTTTCAGCTTCTGTGGTCGCCATGGTTTGGTAGATTGATCATCACATATTCATAGCTTTAAAAGTGTTTGTACCACCAGACTGCATGCTGTTGTAGCTCTGTCTTCATTCCCAACTCACATGAAAAATAAGCTCCATAATGGCCATAAATAGAGACGTGTTTCTGGGGCAAATGTGCCCTGGCTATTAACATCTATAGGCTATTGTGTACATGGTCTTTCCTTTCCCGAACCCAGGCACAAATTAGGCTTTCATTTTCTCAGAGTTAGCAGTCAACATCCAGATCTTGAAAAGTACCAGATTTTCAACTGGTCTCCTTCTTTCAGCATTTCCTACTTTGCACCCTAGAAGATGTGAATCATATTTTAAAGTACACCTCTCTCCCCATGCACCACATGGCAAATCTAAGCATTATCTCAGGCTACTTTAAACCTCAACATGAAGTAGCAGCAGCAAAGTCTCTTTTTAAGTCTACCTACTGAGTATTAGAATCAAGAACTATCTCCCATTTGTTCCAAGGGAAAACAAATACTTCTACAAGTTTATTCTGTACGCTATTGTCCATATTTGTGAAACTTTCTGGGTTGAGTGGGTTATGGTCAGTCCATTAGAGCTGTAAAAGGAAATAAAGCTACAGAAGAATATGACTATATTACTATTTTGTGGTCTTATTAGGGTCAAGCCTAAAAATGGAAATATTGCATATAACTTCTCTTCCTGCATCACACATTGTCACTTTGAAATGCTAATAACCAATCTTCTGCTGCATTCTGCTGGTGTGATTGGAATTTTTTCCTCTAGATGTACATTTTGCTTTTGTCTGCACATCACTATTGCTAGATAGTATTGCAAAGCGTTCAGCACAGGTTTTCCCAGGTGATGAATTACATCCCTTTTAATTGTGTCCCTGAGTGCTTCCTGGTGTCTGTTGCATCCCAGAACCCTCCTTCAGTACAACAAGCAGCCCACTATTGTTTCCAATATGAAATATATGTATGCCACTGACAAGAGTCCTCTGAAATTAGATACTCTTCACAGATTTTTTTTACTACAAACTCTTAGAAAAGAAATACTGTGTATATGTTCTAAAAAGTGGATTAGAATGCATTAAATTGATGTAAGTAAAAACAAAAAATACTTAAATTGAAACAATAAGGTTTGGGCAGTATAACCTCAGAAGTCTAAAGGTCTACTCATGTAACTGTCATTGCAGTCATTAGCCACAAGGGAATCACATTGCCACTATGGCATCTTGCCAGCTTTTTCTTCCTAAGATGAACAATAATTACTTACTTTTAGCTGCACGTGGCTTTCATCACAAGCTTGAAACAAAGTTTGACCTTGATTAATATCTGCTATACTGCCACATCCTTACAAACAAGTAGAAGTAGTTACTTCATTACAAAAACGTTTGCTAGACAGGTTTGCTTGATGTCCAATATGTTTACCCAGAAACCTTAGTATCCTTCTGATGTGTTCCCTGGGATCTGGAAGAAATTTTCTTCTTCTTTTTTTCCCCCAATACACAAATTATGTGTAGGAAAAAGCAAACACATTAGCTATGTATTGACACATCATAAGAGTTCAGCTGTTTCTTCTTTTTTTTTTCTTCCCCCCGTCTACCTCTATCAGCTGACTCATCTTGGTTTCTGCTTCTTAATCTTTTTCCATAATTCTGATAATTTATCTAATATCAATGAATAAAACATAAAAGGAAATAAATACAAAATTATGAAAAATAATAGGGCAAAATGTTTTTACACCTGGTAACTCAAAGCAAACACAATCTCACTACTGCCACCAATACAGTGGTTCAGAATTACACTTCCTTCCTTTTCAGATCTCCTCAGAAATCCTTTCAGTCATTATGTTCTCTGCCTTTTTTTTTCTGCTGGAACTGGGATTATTCCTATTTGGTATAAAAGAGTCTTCTCCCACTCTCAGGCTAAATACCTGGGCAATGGACCAATCACTTCTACTGTGGATGTAGCATTCTAGATGTGGATGCATATGATTGACCTCCCACCCTGCAAGCTCATAATCTTTAGGTTTCTGTGGCATCACTGTGTTTTGAAGAGTATTTCAATACGGATTTCAAGGAGAATAAATTAACATGAAAAGGCCTCATTTTTACCTATCAGGTGGTCTGTTGACTATAGTAACCAGGGCAGACCCACTTCATCCATCCCAGTTGTTTCTGGGTTCTCACCCTCATCTTAATTTCACTTGAGAAAAATTACCTGTTTGCTGCAAATCTGATTCTTCTTTGGGAATCATCCTTTTTAAAAGGCTCTGTCTTTTGCTGTCACACCTTCTTTACATCTTAGGTTTCCTTCCTTGACAAGAATATCTGTCAAGTGGAGGTAGTGGACGAGCCCACCATTGTCTTTTAAATATGGGAGATGTACAACTCTTTGTCTCCACCCTCTGTAGTCCAAAGATGCATTTCCAATAAAGCACTAACTCACCTCCCAGCCTGTAAACTTTTAAATTACATTTCAATTTCAGAATTCAGACTGAAAGGTAGATCACACACCACTTCTAAAGACTTATAGTGAACTTTAAATCTGTCACAATCATCTTAGAGAAACTGTTGACTAAGACAGAGGCTGTAGAGACAGACTAATCAGGTAAAGTAGAACAGCAAACCTATTTCCATTTTGAAAACTCTGACAGGCTAACAAAGTCACATGATACCTCCGAAGAAACTAAAATCAATTTAGTTTTCATTACATCAGACAAATTCTACACTTTTTGTGACATTTTTAATGGTAACAAACTATCACTCTCTTCAGCCTTCACAGAACTGAATGGAATGTGAAAAAAAGACTTCCTTGGAAAGCAGGCTGGCATTTTTACTATTTGCATATGAACAGGTTTTTTGATCCCAAAAGTATTGTGTCAGGGCACACATTAAAAATAGCAACAATAAATTTATTCTACTATACAAAAGAATAAGTATTTTTAATCACCTCCAATTTTATATTCACAAAAATAGATTTGATTGACTTTTATAGCCTTTTAAAAAATAACACTTTCAGGTGTCCATCTTGATTTTCCACAATGCATTTTAGTAGCCTGTGATATATTACCAAACTTACAAAAAGCTCTGGTAGGACATGGAAAGTCAAAATTCCTGTAACAATTTGATGATGTACTAATATAATATAATATAATATAATATAATATAATATAATGGAATTGCTAGTGAACACTACATCTTTACTACAATTTAGGCAAAAACAATCTGAGGTAGTATCAGGCTTTAACTTCTAAGCATAGCTTCTAACCTAGCAGTGATATTCAGAGATGGAAGAACATGAAAGTGTCAATATGTGGCAATGTATGGGCACACTGAGAATAAAAATGACAATCCTTCATTATGGCTGAAAGTTTGAACCAGGACAATTCATTTTGTGAAAGGTACAGTTTCCATTAGATGATCACTTTTACAAAGAATTCAACAACCAGTGGCAGTCCAAGACAAGAGCCTACGGTGATTTGGATGTCAAGCAGGGATGACCAGAAAGATGAAGTGTCAATAGTTAAGGAGAGAAAAGGAAGAAAGACTGTTTTGCAGTAAGGGTAATTTAGCATTATTAAAGTTTACAGAATAAATTCTTAGTATATGTGTATGCAATCAATTAAGTTTTGGTCATAGCTACCTGTCACCACTTAGTAAGTTCATCAATACTTGCCAAACATCAAGTCTGGCCATGGGATGATGATTAAATCACCTTGCCTAAGCAGGATAAATAAAAATAAATAAAACTCAATGACAGGAAGGAACTGCCTGCTCTTCAGCTCAAAGCCATCTTTAACCAGCTTCATGAGAACTCTTCATCTAAACTGTTTTTGGTACCTCCCATAGTTAGTTAACCAACCTACAACAGGATTCAGCCAACATCTAAGGACTGATGATGTAAAGGTACATACTGCACATAAGCCATTTCTTTTCAGAAAAAATAGTTTGTTTTAAGCTACAAAACAGTGTTTTAAACTCACTTGTTTGGCTTTGCCTGAAATAGTCATACAGCTATAGTGAAGACATGTTGAGGGAGCTTTAGACTGTGAACACTTCTGTGTGATACTCCTGACCTTCAGATGAGAACCCAAGTCTTTTCTCTTTGTGTGCAGATAGCTTGAAATTCTGGTTAAATGTTTCAGCTAGAATTCTCTCTGTTTCCTGTACTGAACTGCTTTATTCACATTTTACTTTATCTTAAATGCATATTAGGCTAAACATGAATGCAAGATTAGAACTCTCTGTGAGACAACTTATTATATTTGAAAGATACTCTGCAACTGAATTATGCAAATGTTAGAACTTTGATATCTTTTTATGTGTTACTCTAGTCAAAAACTCTGAGGTTGGGGTTGCAGTTCATACAACGCAGAATGAACTTGTACAGTTAACATTTCTTAAGAATACCATAAACTACACTGTACATTCATTCTCTTGTTTGGACAAGTAAGAGAAAGCAAGCAACAAAAATACGAAGGTCTTGTCAAGAGAATGAAAATAGAGTGGAAGAAAGAGGTAAGAAACTAAGTAGCAAATGATCATTCCAGAGAGGTGGGAGATGTTATATTGACAGGGTTATAAAGTCCTGAGAAAGAAAAGAGGCAGAGAAGGGCAAAATCCTTTACCACTCTTAAAGACATAAAGTGGAGGAACAATCAAAGGCACTGGAGAAAAGCAGACAAGAAGACAAAGTGAATAGTTTAAAGACCAAAAAGTAGGGTGGGATGTCAAGGAAAAAATGGAGTGAAATCTCAGTCAAGTACAAGGAAACTCATCATCACATTGTTGGAACAGAAGACAGTAAAATTGTATTAAGTCTGGGACAGGCTGGGTGAGGAAGGCAAAACAGTGTCTTTAATTAGCTGAGACAAGGAGAAAGGACAACATGGTCTTGAAGGATGGATAGAATCCAAAGAAAGAGCAACTATGGAAGTTTGGAAGATAAAGAAACAATGAAGGAAGGATCTGAGAGGAAAAGGTGGGGAAGATAATGATATTGACTGGTATTATTTTAACAGTGGATCCTTGGCTGAATAATTTATTTTTATCTTCCATTATCAATTACTTTAACTTATCTCAGCTACACCTTTTCATTTTCTTCAATACCTCTCATCTTCAGAAGTTAATGGAGTTACGAAAGTGAAGGTTAGATAGTGATAACATGATCAAAATTTCTAGATATTGGCATAGTTTGCCTTTCAGACGTTTCAAAACTGAAATGTTTGAGCCTCTATTTTCTCTTTACATACCTGGGCAATATGTCAGTGAATATAAAAGAGAAATGAGTAAATGCCTGGAAAAAACAAAAGCAGATATAAAACTGTGGAAGAACAAATATGTAAAATACAAACAGACTCCATTTTGATGGGTCAACATAACTGTATTTTTTTTCTGTGGTAGGATTTTGGAAGCAGGGAGAGGCTGCAGGGGTGGGTCCTGTGAGAAGCTGCTAGAGGCTCCCCCAGCTCCAAGTCAGACCTGCCTCTGGCAAAGGCCGAGCCCATCAGCAACAGTGGTAGTGCCTCTGGGAGAACATATTTAAGAAAGGGAACCTGCAGTGAGTAGGGGGATCGGGATGTGAGAGGAACCCCTCTGCAGACACCGAGGTCAGTGAAGAAGGAGGGGAGGAGGTGCGCCAGAGGAGGGGATGCCCCTGCAGCCCATGGTGAGACGGCAGGCTGTGTCCCCCAGCCCATGGAGGCGAACAGGGGAGCAGCTGCCCACTTGCAGCCTGGGGAGGATCCCACGCTGGGGCGGGGGGATGCCCCCAAAGATGGCCATGACTCCATGGGAAAGCCCTCGCTGGAGTAGTCTGTGACTGACAGACTGCAGCCCATGGAAGGGACCCATGCTGGAGCAATTCATAAAGAACTGCAGTCTGCGGGAAGGACCCACATTGGAGAAGTTTGTGGGTAACAGTCTCCCATGGGAGGGACCCCACGGTGGAGGAGGGGAAGAGTGAGCAATCCTCCCCTTGAGGAGGAAGGAGCGGCAGAGGCAACATGTGATGAACTGACCACAACCCCCATTCCCTGTCCCCCCTGCACTGCTGGTGGGGGGAGAAGGTAGAGAAAATCAGGAGTCATGTTGAGCCTGACAAGGAGGGAGGTGGGGGGGGAAGTTGTTTTTAAGACTTGGTTTTATTTCTCATTATCCTACTCTAACTGGATTAGTAACAAAAGAAATTGATTATTATTTTTTTCCCCAAGTTGAATCTGTTTTGACCATGATGGTAATTGGTCAGTGATCGTCCTTGTCCTTATCTCGACCCATGAGACTTCCGTTATATTTTCTTCTCCCCATACCACCATGGGGGGACAAGTGAGTGACGGTGTCATGGTTTAATCCCAGCCAGCAACTAAGCACCATGCAGCTGCTCACTCACTCCCCCTCTCCCCCCCCAGTGAGATGGGGGAGAAAATCAGGAAAAGAAGTAAAACTCCTGGGTCGAGATAAGAATGGTTTAATAGAACAGAAAAGAAGAAACTAATAATGATAATGATAACACTAATAAAATGACAACAGCAATAATAAAAGGATTGGAATGTACAAATGATGCGCACTGCAATTGCTCACCACCCGCCAATCGAGACCCAGCTAGTTGCCGAGAGGTGATCCCCTGCCCCCACTACCCCCAGTTTATATACTAGACATGACATCACATGGTATGGAATACCCCTTTGGCCACTTCAGGTCAGCTGCCCTGGCTGTATCCCCTCCCAACTTCTTGTGCCCCTCCAGCTTTCTCGCTGGCTGGGCATGAGAAGCTGAAAAATCCTTGACTTTAGTCTAAACACTACTTAGCAACAACTGAAAACATCAGTATTATCAACATTCTTTGCATACTGAACTCAAA
This sequence comes from Buteo buteo, assembly GCF_964188355.1. NCBI lineage: Eukaryota > Metazoa > Chordata > Aves > Accipitriformes > Accipitridae > Buteo > Buteo buteo. The sequence goes on along the minus strand of NC_134204.1, from coordinate 48,169,556 downwards.
ACATAGCACTGTACCAGCTACTAGGAAGACAATTAACTCTATGCCAGCTGAAACCAGAACAGACAGGCCTCATGGTGCTTTGTTGCCAACTGGGCTTAAACTACAACAATAATGTATGTATTGATAAGGTTATTATGTTTCTCATACATCCAAACTAATAAACTTCTAAACAAGACAATGTTCTGTTTATTTATGCATGATAATTTCCACTTAAAGGAACAAAATATGATGATTCAGCTCCCATGGCCCTGAGAAGGATTTGAAAAAATGGTCACACTTAAGGTCAATAACAGTATGCTCCATGAATCAGTCAGTGGCTATCTAGAAGAAAAAATACCTTATCCATCCATAAGATAGCCTGTCAATAAATCCAACACACACTTATCAGTCCAAGCTACAAGAATTTTCTCTGAAACTGAGGTCAGGCTTTTTTTCTCTTTATTTTCAGTTTCTGAAAATATGAAATAATTACTATTTTTTTACTCTCTGTGTTTATAATTTCTCTCCCCCATGATTCTTGCTTCTTCATGTATTTATCTTTTCCTGCTGTAGTTTACAGTTCTATGCTCCTAATGTTTACTTGAATTGTTTAAACTTTTGGTTTTTAGTTATTGGTTTTTTCCCACTCTAAGAGTTGTAGTTCTTCAAAACAAAGCTCAGTGTTTCACCATTACTCTTGGAACCACCAAAGAAGACAACAAATTGCTAGGAGTGGAGGGATTGCACTTTTCCCCACTGGAGAAAAATATACTAGAACAAAGAATCCTTTAGTAAAGGTCTTAGCCTGGATGCTTTGTCCTCTGTTGCAATTATGTGAATAGGGAAAGAGGGGTACAGTATTTAACCTGATCATAAATAACAGTTCCATAAAGTTCAATCAGTGTATAAAGAAGTCAGACTAGCTTTCTGATGGGAAGAAATGTAGGTTAAGTGTGAATAATGAAGTTCTGGCAGGGCACTAGAAAGCCAAGATATCTATGTCTATTTATCTATCTATCTGTCTGTCTATCTATTTATTTTCATGAATCTGAGAATCATAGAGCATGTACCACACAGGAATTTAGATCAGAACAACCAGGATCAAATCATACAACTAAAAAGAAATGTTAGAGCTGTCTTTACAGCTTTCCTTGCTTAAACAAGAACAAAATTACTTGTCTAAAAATATGCCTGAAAAATGTCAATAATTCTAAAGAAGTTAATTAATGTGGCAAAAGTCCATAAGGGAAGTAAATGTTGACAACATCAGCCACTTTACAGCAGCATCGTGATTCAGTACAATGCAGTACAGTCTTTTAAAACACTCTGACATGTCCTAGAATGAAAATGGTTCCTGAGTAGTTTGCCAAAAAAAGTCATAGTAAAGCATAAAGTAACATCAAGAATAAATATAGTATCTCCTTGTTACTTCCTACTGTATTTTTGAACTGAGAAAGCAGAAGGAAATATAGGTGCATTTCATTGTCCTTTACTGCTAGACATAGCCAACAAGGCTTCAGTCAAGCTCTGGCTCTGTGATGAAAGTGAAACTTCCATTTATGAACTTATATTATTTTTTAAATTTCTAGTTCCTATCATATAGAAAGGAAGTGTTTGCACTTCCTGACTTGATTCTCCTTGTGCTCTGCATTAGCATTTTACGGGATTAATTCACCTTTCTAAGATTCATTGTGGGCACCAGCTTATTCAGCCCATTGGACCACTCCTGGTCTTCCTGCACAAAATGGTTCCGAAGCTACAAGCAGGACAGGCATTTCACTGTACTACTGTTGAGTCTCTCCACAACCACTGCTTTTCCCAGGGGCTCTCTACCATCACAGGTATGGACAACTTTTGCTCTCTTATGAAGAAAAAAATTAGATTTGTAAATAAAACAGTAATTAAAATATTCTTTTTAAGTTGTAACATAAGGAAACCCAGGGAGAAAAACAGCACACACTTGGAACAACACATAAGGATGGTCCAATAGTACTAAAATGTTGTTTGTTGACAAAGAAATAAAAATCAAACTGCACCTACAGTTTTAAGGAAGTTAAAATATTCTGAGTTATTGTACCATGTTGCAGCTGTTTATAGGACAATGAAAAATAATAGAATCTGTAACAAATTTCTAACACTGTGGGCTCACTGATACTGAATACCTTTGCCAAAGATACTCCATCTGAAGCAAATTTTAGTACAAATTTTTATTTGTTCGTGGATAGTGAAGGTTAGAGGATAAATCTCTACATGAATCCTGAAATAACAATGATTTCACAGGAATAAAAACATGTGTCAAATGTATTTTTAAGGTACCAGTATCTGATTTAGTACTATAACTAGACTCATAATAAAATAATGGGTTACTTCTTTCATTTTCTTCTTGTAGATAATAAGAAGCAATATTTTTAGGGCTTTCTTTTACTCTATAACTTCAAAAAAGTATATTTTGAGCAGAAGGATATCATAAGCTCCTTAACACTTGTATGATAAGTTAAATCACATAATTTTAATTTTAATTTCATGTTTTGTCTGATCTGTGAAGGTAGTGAATAGCAAAGGCAGACCAAAGACAACAAAATATATCCTCTCATGTACTCCTGCAGCAACTGACAGCAAAAGTGCTCAATTAATTTTAAGTGCCATTACAGTGAAAAGCAAGAGGACACACTGGGAAAAATACATAGCAGAAGATAATTATAAATATAATCTTGAAAATGTGTATGTATGTACTCTCAGAGAGAAAAAAGAGCTAGCAGTGAGCGCTGTATTTAGACTAACAGCTGTTAAAAAATGATAAAGCTAGTATTTTCTATAGAAACTAGTATTCTAATTATCCTCTTTGGGGGAATATTAAGTTTTATTTACCTGGTCTTCAATCTGTATATTTGGGAGACATTTTCATGTTAAAACAGTGTGTTTTCAGCAATTTAAAAAGAAAAATAAATTTGCCACATGACTGAAATTGCTTGCATTTGTCAACTTGCTATGCTAAGAATCAAACACATCTCTCTTCATTCCAGCACCACAGTAACTGTCAGTTACTGTACTGGGTATGCCAGGAGTCTGCCACAGAAGTGTGGTCAGGGGCCACAGCTGATTACCAAAGTGATTATTACTGGTGGGAGACATAAACATAAGATACATAAAACAGGTCAAGTTTCAAGTCTGCAACTACATTTGGTGTTGGGAGAGAGAGGGGGTATAGCCCTTTACCCCATAATTGAAGCAGTTTACATGCATCTTAATGACCAATGTTAGAGTCATAAATGAGCAGAAAAGAAGGGGCTATAAAGCTCTCATCCTTCTGAAAATTCGAACTGATCGAACTGAACACCACCTGTTGAGGATGTATACTGTAGCGTAAGCTTCTTCCCTGGTGTTTTTATGGTTAGGTCCAGATTTTAACTATATTTAAACTGTATTCTCAAAACCCTACAAATTCATAAAAGAGACATTTGATGGTTGCTAGGCTGAAGTACACATTCTAACACATGCTCTCAAAATTGGAAAACCTCTAAAATGTACAACTCAGGATCCAGAACAAATGATAAAAGCTTGTGTGATCATAAAATGTGAAAGACAAAAGTCCAGATAGGTTGTTGCAAGAGACATATACGAAGCAGAATGGATAGATTTTCAATAATTGGGCCCAGAAGAAATTAATTTGGGACATAATGTACATCTTCATCTAATGCCTACTCTTATTTTGTCGACATATGTTACAAGTGTATTGCTTCTAATAAAATACATGTATGTATTGTAGTACCTGTATAATTATTTCTGTTTTCTTATCTTTCCATTCTTGATAGTACAATTAAAATACTATTTAATTTTTTAAGGTTAGTTATATTGGTAATGAACCACAAGTTTTGCTAACATAAAGTAAAAACCCTTACACTCATAGTCTCTTGTCAAAAAACAGTGGAGAAGAGTCTGTGAAGGCATTCTGAAAACAGAAGTTAAAAGGTCAAGTAATTTTACAAGGTCACTGAATAAATTAGTGGATTGGGAAAGCTTTACCAGTATATTTTGCTCCATTACATTTTTTTGAAAGCAAAGTCTTACATTCTTAGCAGTAAATCATAGAACTATATTCATTGAAAGAGCGGGTTGACTCTTTCACCTCATGGCTGACATGTTTTTAGTGAGTTGTCATTAAATGCAAACAAAGAACATAACGTTGCTAGTAAGTGTTTATAGACTTTATTAAGACATGGATTCCAATGCTGTGTAGCATGTCTGACCAAACCTGTCACTGCTTACTGGCTCTTCAGGGATGATGTTTCCTGACCTTTGTGCAACTAGTGAATGAGCTGAGTGTATTTGCAGTGCTGGTAAGCCATATAAGGGAAATTTCTAGTGTAATGAAACTGACACTAATTGGCACCCAGATGATGCCTCAGCAAAAGGAACAAGGACTGACTGTACAGGGAAAATTGACTCATCATACAACACCAAAAGGCTTTTTTTAATTCATTTTTTAAAAATATGATAAAAATACACTACTTTGGTGACAGAACTTCTGTTGTCTCTGCATATGTTTTCTCTGTAGTGTGGAACAGTAGATGAAATCCATCTCCATGAAGGTCAAAGAGGCCAGCACATTTTACTGTCTCTTTAAAGACTGATTCTGATCTGGTGAAATATGTTTTATTGCCCTAATTTACATCTTATATGAAAGAAGGAGATGAATTATTATCATGCTTTGCTTCAGTTATACACCCAACAAGTAATCAATTAGTATGATAATAAGAAGGCAATGGAGTGGAATAAGGTGATGAGGGATATGCATCTATTTAATTTTTTAAGTTTTGAAGAGATCCTATAGAAATTAAAATGTGTAAATGGGCAATGGAGCAGAAAAAGGGACATATAAAGTCTGTTGGTTCAAAGTCAAATAGCAAGAAAAACAGCTATTCCTCACCAAGATGACAACATGAGTTTCCTTTCAGACCTTATGACAACATCTGAATGAACTAAGCTTGCTGGTATCCCATAAATTCAGAAAGCCGAAGTTGTAAGGTAAATTAAGAAATGATATCACTGTGGTTACCTCCAGTTCTTGGATTAAACTTAATACCTGCATTCTTATCCATACTGGCTCATTCAAGCTATGGGGAACTCCTTATGTTTCAGGAGATTGCAGGCACACCCCAAAAAAAGGGCTGCATTAGTAAAGAAGCAGGTAAAGAAAAGTCTTTGTCAGTGTCATAACAACTAATACTGTTCAAAATAGCCTATTACAAATGGAGGGCCATAGCAGTACAAAAAGTTGTCATTCAAGTCACAGGGCAGCAGGTATAATCTAGTGGCTGTTTGTGGAGAGAAACAACCATCTGAAGATTTGGCTTACATGAATGTGATTTCCTTGAGTACTTTTTTCATGTGTCATAGAGACATGCTTGTTAGCTTTTTTTTTTACTTTGAAGTTTAATTCTTCAAACCCATCTGGCATTAATTTCATACTTATGAATAAAAGAGCTGGGGAATAACAAAGGCAATGCTGATTAGGTCAGCAAAATAAATGAAGTTGATGAAAATTTGTCATTATTGTTGTGGTGTTTTTTTCTGTTATCTGTAACTGTGGCAGGATCTTACTCCTCCTGCAAATGTTTTCATGCTAGGTGATCAGCTCTGAATGAACTATTTCTGGGGATAAAATTCAACTATTTAAGAAGCTTAAGCTAGAATATAGTAGTAAGGAATGTTAAACAAACAAACCAACAAACAAACCAACCCAAACAGAAACCACCAAAACCTCCTCCAACTCATTCTCTGAAGAATACTAATGTTTTTGTGCTTTAAAGCAAGGACTGTCCTTTAGTTATCTCAATGAAATTACTCAGTGTTGGCAGAATTACATACATCCAATTAGGAAATTATCATTATCTCTTGAGAAAGGTTGAAAAAAATGCAGGGTTTTCATTTTAGTTATTGAAAATATTTTTACTTTGTGTTTTAGCAGAAAAGAAAACAAAATAAAAGAAAAAAAAATAAGTCCTAAGTTAAAAGTCTCAGAAGCTTCTCTTCTCAAAGACCTATGAATTTTAGCAAATTCTTACTTCAAAAGATGACGCACCTTCCCAGGACTTATTTTGTGTATTCTCAGTGCCCTGGTACAAGTCTCCTTCAGGTTCACATAATGCTAGGCTGCCAGACTTTTGGGCCTTAGGAAACTGAATGTTATCAGTTCTCTTTGACATGCTGAAAGCTGCATCAGGCTGTGCTGAATAACACTCATATTTCCAGTTTCACAGACTGTACAAAACTGAGTTCATAGCCTGTACTTATGAGCAAGATCTCATAAAAGTAGAGACAGTGTTCTTTGATGAAACATGCAATGGAAATGTTGAAAAGCTCACTGCTGGTATATCTAAGAAGACAAACAAACACGTCTGCATAATAACAATCTTAACTACGTGCCCTTTCAGATAAATTTGTCATAGCTAGGTGCTTTGTCAGCTTTCTGAAACTATAGGCTTTAATGCAAGCATAAGGAAAACAAGTATTTATCTAAATATTAGTGTCTTTTATTGTGATATATAAATAATAGGCTGTGTCTGTCACTGTTTAATAGTTTTTCAAGTATTACTAGTACTGCTACCAAACAGGTATAATAGGCAAGTAAACAAATCCCACAAATTTGTGTTCACATTTACTAAACATTGCATGGTTTTGAAGAAATTCCCTAACCCAATTACAAGCAAAACCAAGGTCAATAACTTGTATATAGAAAAGAATCACAATGAGAAAAGAATTAGTGTGAATGGAATCTAAAAGAGACTACCAGAATTTCACTGTGAATAAAATATTGATCTATTTTGCTCTGAACACATTTGAAACATGGAGTGTGAGTAATAAAAATCTAGATTTTCATATCTTCTCCTAATGAATGATTTCTCTTTATCATTGTTTCATATCAAGTTTCTAATCTGTATAATATGTGTCCTGTGTAATTCTGTGTCTTCTGAGTACTTTAATAAAAATGTTTTGTGGCATTACATCAAATGCATTGGGAAAATCCAAATACATGAGACCAACACAGTTACCATTTTCAGTCAGGACTGAAACACCGTTTTAAAAAGTTTAAAAAGACAGTATTTCTGACATGTCTCTTGGTCTTGTGTAAAAGCAGCTTAAGTGAAACACATTGCAAATGGCAACTTAAATCAATGTACTGTCTGGATGGGGAGGAATTAAATTTCTTTGTATTAGCCCATACAGCGCTGTGTTTTGGATTTGTGACTAAAGCAGTATTGATAACACACCAGTATTTCAGCTATTGTTGAACAGTGTTTGCATGGCACTGAGACCTTCTTGATTTCTCATGCTGTCCCCCAGCGAGTAGTCTGGGGCTGGGCAAAAGATTGTGAGAGGCAGAGCTGGGACAGCTGAACCAAAGGGATATTCCATGCTATAATAAAAACTGAGGGGAAGTTTTTCCAAAGTAGCCTTTGTACACAGGCTGGGTGGGCATCAGTCTGCTGGTGCAATGTGGTGAGTGATTGCCTTTGCATCAGAGACTTGTTTTGGGGGTATTCTCCCCCTTTTTTGAGATAAAGACTTACTAAACTCTCTTTATCTCAATCCATGAGTTTTTCTCATGTTTGTCTTTCCAACTCTCTCCCCATCCTGCTGGGAGAAGGGGGAGCAACTGGGTGGGTGTTTATCTGCTGGTTGGAGTCAAGCTACCATAATCATAATTACTGTAACTGCCATAAGTAGTCAAGGATGACTCTGCTGTGGTGGCAGTGTCTTAAGTTCAGCATATGTTAGTGTAATATCATTGGCCTATAAACATGAAAGAAGGTCTCACCACCACCTGAAATATTGATGAAGATCAATACTGCACCATTTTCCTAATATGCTTCAAACAGGCCTATGTTATCACTTATTTTGATGCTCAGTTGCTGCATATTTGTGGTTAACAGCTCAAAGCCTGTTAAAGATGCCTCTGGGGAAGTTTTGGGTGCTTCCTAAGGCAACCCTGCTTCCTTTAGCTCACCACACAGTAGCTGCTTGGGAACTGGCAGTGTCTGTTCAATCTGCATACACAGCCTGCAGCAGCTGGACCTTCACTGTCAATGCCTCAGTGCAGTGGTTCTCCATTCTCAACGTGCAGAACGCCAAAAGGCTGCAAAACCTTATTCCTAATCATCTTATCACATCTACCTCACCTGGAGCAGAACAAGCAAGTTCTTCCAATCAGTGGTTTACTTCTGTACCACATCCTATTCTAACCTTCAAAAAATAGCACATGTTAACATGTCTTTTGTGTAGTGGAGAGCTCGATTCCAGCATACCTGACTACGTCCTTTCACAAACCCTAATTACCTTCTGGATACAAGGGACTATGTCTCTGTAAATATAATCATGATCATTCCAAGCACTTACAAAAGAAATAACCTCAGGAATGATCTGAAGTTTCAGTTTCACTAGTATAAATATAACAAAGAACATATCTCCTTAGAATGGTTCATATGCAATATTACTTTTTGTGAAATTATTCTTTAAAGCAAAGTTGATTTCAAAACCTGATAATCAATGTGTCATCAGCTAAAGTTCTGATTTGGATGCAATCATAGTACATAGGAGCTTCTGAATAATCTATTCAGGAATTTCAGAAAGTGAATGCAGATCAGAAAGTTTAAAAGCATCCCTAATATTTGAATATGAATTATGATGGCCAGTTTAAGATCATAAATTTCTTTTATTAAATTTGTTGAGTAAACCAGTTCAAACAGCACATGCCAGTGACATATCCCTTTTTATACTAATACAACAGTCATTATGTTAATACATTGCTGACTTAAAATATATATAGGAACTCATCTGAAACGAAAATTAGTTTGTCTAGCAAGACTCAGTACAACACATAACACAAGTGAAATCAAGCAATATTAGAAATGTTGGGTACATTGCTGCTTAATGTCTTAGTAATTTATGATTAGTCCCTTTTCTCCTTTACTCTTGATGTGTCTTGATTTCTTGTGCTAAGCAATAAACTACCTGACCCCTAATCTGCCAGCATTGAACAGTTATGTACACTGAGTCAATAAAATAATTGATTACTATTCTGGAAAAAAGAAGTGCATAGACTTGATGGCTGGTTGTCATTAGGAAAAAGAAAGATCAGCAGAAGACTAAAAATGTGTATGTTAGAAAAAGTAGTGACACAAGACTGACATTTTCTCATGTTTTCCAGAATTTAGACAGTACAGGTGAGATGAATAGGAGATACATGAAAGATCAAATGTCACTGTTGCCAGTGGAAAAAAAAAAAAGTCTTTAGCTGATGTAGAGCACATACTCTGGTTGATAGGTTCTGCTGAAGACATTCATAGACTGACTTTAACAATAAGAGGTTCATGAACCAGATAGAAGTTGGAACAAAAAGGTCATGCAATTTCAGTTGCTAAGCAAAAATAAATTTTATAGGCTTTTTATTCCTCATGCCCTTATGGAGTAACCCTACATAGTAGGTTTCTTGTAATTTTCCACCCTGAACAATCACAAAAGAAAGGGGAAGGAATGGCATGCCTTAACTGACACCTCAGTAGAAAGACAACAATAAATATAGGGTAAATATGATCACCAGAAGATGAAAATGATAACTGTAGAGGCAGCTGAAACTGGAAGTGGATTTTTAGATATGAATTGATAAGACTTTTAAATATAGAAGGACATGGGATTAAAAAAATGAACTGCAATACCAAGTAGTATATTGTTTGATCTAGTGGCTTGTTTTGCACTGGGAGGGACTGGTTCATTATGGTTCCAGTAAGAGAGGCACGTAGACTTAGTAAATTATTATTTAAAATGCTTTTTATTACTGCTAACACTGTAAGATAATAGAATAGATAATCTTACATACCTACAGATGCTGGGAGCACTGAGCAGCATAACATCTAACAGACCCCGACCCATGTGCAGCATGCCGTGCAGACCCTGTCCATAGCAGAGTTTTTCCCCTTTCAGTCATAAGAGCTATTATAAGATAATCTTTACAAGGGAACAGCTCTATTCATCATTTCTAGAGTTAAAGAGTTCTTATAAGAAATTCTTACTGTGCTTTTAGATAAAGGCAAGGCTACACTGGTGGCATTATCACCAGTAGTGAGTGCAAGCTGCTTGCAGGATCCTCTGTTGCAGTAAGGTGGCTGAGGTTATGCTGCAGCCAAGGGATTTATGCAGCACAACATAGCCTGAAGGCCACACTGGATGCACAGCCCCATACAGGACAGCACTGGCCTGGACGTACTCAGGTTAACTGTATTGTGCGTCCCTAACTTCTCTGTGTACAGTGCTTTTCTGCTCAGGACCACTACACGAATCATTTGTATCTCTTGCTGATATGACTTCTGGATAAAATTTGAGTAGTTAAAAAGGTTTTAGAAAACCATAACTGACACTGAAATTACCAACTCAACAGGAGAGGAGAAACAATTTTTTAAAATTCCTAAATGTGGCTTTCAGCCTGACAGTATTTCCTTTTAAAAGTAATTTTAGTTATTCAAGTAAATTGTCTCTTTTTCTGTTTTGCATATTTTGCTGTTTTTACCTTTGGGTTTTTTTCAATTCTGAGTTTCTATTTCACTGGCATGCACTTTCCTCAAAAGTAAGTTCTTACCAGGAACAGAGAAGGTTTATTGTATCTCCAGCTACACTACAATGTCATTAAGGACAATGCTGTACTATAGCTGTTTTAGGAAAATGATATTTTCCCTTCATTTTAGTGCTTGAGAATAAAAGAAGTGAGATTGACAGCTGTAGAGCTTGAAGTACTGTATCCAGAGCATTGCTACAGCACAGCCAGAGGCTATGCAAGCTTCCTAACATTGCATCCAACACTGGGTCTGAGCAATCACTATCTTTAGAGGCAAGACAGAATTTGCATTCTGGTTTTAGTTTCTCGGTGCAAAGAATGCAAGATGTCCCTTGATACATTTCCTGTTACATAAGTAGTTGTGGATGGACTGGATTACCAAGGCCATTGATTCAATTTTCACATTGAAAGTACCCATTTTAATGTCTACAAATAATTTGGACTTGAAGCCCTATCTGCAGCTATTTCATATTTCATGTAATTGGACTGTAACCTGACTTTCTATACAAGTGAAGTGCTTAACAGCAAAGAATTTGCTTGTTATCAGCTACATTAGTAAAATACCCCACAAATTGTATTTTCATTTGAATGTTCATTACTTGTTTATCTCTGTCTCAATGTAAGTTATAGGCCTACCAATTCTACTTGACTCTATGAAACATGTTATGACACATATGAAGACAATCATCTAAAAACTATATTCTGGTTTAGCTTTTAACTCTGTAATTTTATTAGCTATTCACTGGGCAGCAAGTACTAAAAATATTAAAGTATGGGACAGGTATAATTCAAAATCCATAAAGAATATCTTCAGAAATAACAAAAACTTTTCTGTAAATCTAAATTTTGTCTCTATGTAGATACTTTAGCTTTATTTTAACCTTCCAGTTAAACTAATTAAGACAATACAATAATGAAACAAAGTGAAAAAAAGGCAAGCATTGCTGTGTTAAATATTTAATGAGAAAGACCATTCAAACATTAAACTCCTCAGAGACTTAATTAAATTCCTAGAGACATCAGAAGCCAATGAGTCATGCAATCATAAGAAAAAAGGGCTGAAAAGGATTTCAGTAAGTCATCTTATAAATAATTTGTGAGCTTTATAGTGTTTTTACAATTATGGGTACAATTTGAGTGTTTTGTCAGTTTCTTTTGATGTAAGAAAAATATAAAGTTAAATGCATAAACTGGGGCAAACTGTACAGCCATTCAAAGTTAGCCATACGCATATATTTTTGATGCAGTGTCTGCCACTGTTATCTGGGAAAAGAAATGTGAGTCTCTGGTTGTGTGCTCAACAACAGATATAATATTGTCCCATAAAGTTAGTTGAGCTTGACAAAGGCAACGATCATTCCCTGCATAAAAGAGCATCTGCCCATTCCAGCTGCTCCACACACCTGTATATTTTGTCCATCAGAGACTGTCCCCAGTACTCTTACTTCTTTGCCTTGTGTCTCTGTATTGAGATTGTGTGGCAAGGTTTTGGTAGCGGAGGGGCTACAGGAGTGGCAGAGTGGCTTCTGTGAGAAGCTGATAGAAGTTTCCTCCATATCCAAAAGAGCCAAGGACAGCCATCTCCATGATGGACCTGTTGCAGGCCAAAGCTGAGCCAATCTGCAACGGTGGTAGTGCCTCTAATCACATGTTAAAGAAAGGGTAAAATAAATGCTGTGCAACAGCAGCTGGAAAGGAGGATTGAGAATATGTGAGAGAAACAACCCTGAAGACAGCAAGGCCAGTGATGAAGGAGAGGGAGGATGTGCTCCAGGCACCGGAGCAGAGATTCCCCTGCAGCCCACTGTGGGGAAGACCATAGTGAGGCAGGCTGTTCCCCTGCAGCCCAGGGAGGTCCACAGTGGAGCAGGTATCCACCTGAAGCCTGTGGAGGACCCCACACCAGAGCAGGCAGATGCCTGAAGGAGGCCGTGACCCTGTGGGAAGCCCGCACTGGAGCAAGGTCCTGGCAGGACCTGCAGACCCATGGAGAGAGGAGCCCACACTGGAGCAAGTTTTCTGGCAGGACTTGTGACCCCATAGGGGACCCTGCACTGGAGCAGTCTGCTCCTGAAAGACTGCATCCCATGGAAATGACCCGCATTGGAGCACTTCATGAAGAACTGCAGTCTGTGGGAAGGGCCCATGTTGGAGAAGTTCATGGAGGACTATGTGGCATGGGTGAACCCCACACTCAAACAAGGGAAGAACATGGGAGGAAGGACCAGCAGAGAAAACATGTTATGAACTGACCTCAACCCTCATTCACTGTCCCCTGCACCACTTGAGGAGGTCAAGAGTCAAGCTGAACCTGGGAAGAAGGGAGGGTGGGAGGAAGGCATTTTTAGATCTGTTCTTATTTCTCATTATCCTAATCTCTTATTAATTTGCAATAAATTAAATTAATTTATCTGAGATGAGTCTATTTTGTCCAAGACAGTGATTGGTGAGTAATCTCACTGTCCTTGTGTCAACCCAGGAGCCTTTCATAATATTTTCACTCCCCCCTCCAGTTGAGGAGGGGGAGTAATAGAGCAGCTTGATGGGCACCTGGTAGTCAGCCAATGTCAACCCACCACCGTCTCCTAATCTCTGTTCTTAGGACTCTTTGAGGGTTTTTTGCTACCATATTTACAGTACTTCACTGGCCACCATCTACCTTTGGCTCTTTGGGGTCATGAAACTTTCATGGCCCTAATACAAAAGGAATGCCATACATGTAGAGAAAGCAGTTGGTTATGTTTACTACCTGTCCTAAAGGGTCCCTGGACCAAGTTTCTCTGATGCCTGTTCTTTCCTCTCAGAAAAGAGCAACTGTATTGAATAGAGACTGAGAAATTTTCCTTTATGGTTTTCTGGGACTTTTTATTTGATTTGTGTATCATTGGCATGAGATCATGTGACCCTGACATCACTGACAGATTTTGTGAACCCCAAAACAGAGTTTATTGCTAGATTACACAGATGACTCCTTCAAGTAGCTAGTTTACTATCTATCTGGACTGGGATCACACATAAGGGAATTTCTGCTGAAGTATAAGGCATGCAGCCCTTCACTTGATATGGAAGGTTTGTTTGCTAGGTGAGGAACTGGAGTCCTTAAATACCAGCAAGTGAGAGATGCCTATGTTCAAGACTCAACAATTTTTAAGTGGATAATCACAAAACCACAATTCTGTGATAAGTAGCCACAGGTCTGCTTCATAGTCTGCTGTGAAGCAGGCTACAACTAGAAAGTGCAGTTTAGTAGGGAGGAGAAATCTTCATGTTCAGCCCAAAGCTGGTCTTCCATAAATGAATAAATTGCATGTTTGCTCATCAGAGATTAGCAGAGTCCTGCCTTTGCTCAGACCTTGTTTTCCCCCCAAATCTCTGGGTACATGGAAGTGAGCAGAGGCAGAGTTAACTGCTACACATTCAGAGACTGTAACAACTACAAAAAAAAATGATGCATTGTGCATGGAACAGAAAAGGACAAGATATAGTGCTTTTATGAATACTCTGTTTTGTAACTGTGCCATTTTGTGGAGCTTAGACTATAGGGTCTAAGAAATACCAATGTCTAAAAATATTATAAAAGCTAATTAAGAGAATTATTCCTTTCATGAGCAATAGAAGGTCTTGTCAGTCCTAGAAAAACCCATCCCCTAAAAACACAGGTGTCTTGTCCCACTCGGTGGGCTTGGGACGTGATCTTTTATATAGTCTGTTGATGCACCTAGGAGTCACAACAATGACTCAGGAGAGACAGGGAAAATTTCAACACCCTGTTTTGCTAGGTGAATCCCAGGGTAGGAGTCACAACAATGGCTCCTAAATGCTCAAAATATGTTTTATTTAATGTTGGGTCATAACACAAGTGTGGCTAAATTTGACATAGCAGATATTTCAAATAAAAAACTTGACACCTAACAGCCATAGTAAAATATTCCTAACAAGAAGGTAGAAGGAAGAGAAGAGATGAGAGAGAGAGAGAGAGAATAAAGACAAAAAAGAAGAGGTAATTATCACCACCCTTGGATCCAGTGAAGAAAGTCTTGGTAGTAGCTGTTTGGATTCCTCGGGCAATGGGCATGCACCTGGAGTTGTTCTCCCCCCCTTTTATACCCTCATCCAAGAGCCCTTCATGCATGTGTTGTGGGGTTTTCTCAAAAGTTCTTAGGGAGGGGGTTGCAGTTGCTGATGCCCTGTTATTCCATTTAACTTGTTTACACAACTGCCATGGTAAGGGCCTGTGGCAAAACTCCAAACCTGTGACAAAATGTCCGAAGCGCAACTGCTAGAAAACTTCCCAGAAAGACAAGTGGTGGAAAGCCTCTTCAAGGCACAAAGACTAGAAAGCCTCCCAGGAACAGTTCACTACCCCACCTCTGCAGGGCACATCCTGTTTCAGCTGCTTGCGGCTACCTGATTAGTTGTTTGAGACAAAATGGTTGCCAGTCTCTCACAGTGTCTATGTCTCTTTCAACAGGTAAATTTGACATGGAATGATTCAAGAAGAAACAACAACATTAAAGATTTGTTCAATAATAAAATTTGTAGAATAAATTAGTTTAACATTTAGTATGAAGTTTAGTTACCAAGAATTAAAATATCTTTCAGCAAATATGGCAAATACCAGATGCTAAAACTTCTTCATTAAGAACTGTTTAAATCATTGCTTTTGAATGACTCCTGATCTGTTATTTCAAAAGGATGGTTTCAAAGCATGAGATGAAATACTATACTTCACATAATAAAAGAAGATTGCTTCATCCAGATAAAAAGCCATTAAAAACAGCAGAATAAAACAGTAAATATAGATGATGTTGATGATGATAAATGATAGTTTAAAAAATACAGCCCAGATACAATGCAACTGTTTGGAAATGCTAACCCAGATAGTATAAAATTTTTCAGTCTTCTGAATACTTCACGGCATTCAGGTTCATGTTGCCATTTTCAAGGTGCACTAATGCCACTTTCAGACACTTATGAAAATAAGTGTTATGCAAGTAACAAAACCCAGAAAGTGTAATATTAAGAAAGAAAGGGACAGGTTCAGAGAAAAAAATTCTGGTCTCAGCCACATTCTTGATTGTGTATATATCTTTAAATTTCAGGTTCAATTTTACAGGGAAAAAAGAAAAGGCGGGGGGGTGGGATGGGAAAAAGAAAAAGGGCATACCTTAAAGAAATAGTAGAAATTACTGCATAATTTCTTATTGCCTATAGTTAAAGAACTATTATTTCTATGGGCTTGATCATGAAATTTCTTCATGCTTGGTGATACCACTGAAGACAAAGCTATTTTCAGGACAGACCAAGGATCTGTATTCCACACTAGAAGAAATAAAGCATGGGCAACTGGATTATGATGCAGCAGCACTTTTTGTTATGTCAGAGTAGGAGACACATACATTTTTGACAAAATAAAGATTGCTCTATCTGTTCTAAGTTAGAACTCACTTCATATTATATTTTAATGCTTACAAAAATTACAACTGCATAGCTGATATATATACTAATGTATTCATTTAACACACCAAGCCTTTCCTCTCTGTCAGGGGTTATGCTGTATGATATTACATTATATGCTTTCAGACTTGGCAGTTGAGGAGCTACTGAGCTTATCTTCCTAATCAATTAAGTATTTAAAAAATTGTTCCTCAATCATAAAATACTATGTACATAAATGTCATACTTTTTTTTCACCTTCACAACAGAAATGGAAAAGGCAACCCTCACAGCCCATATAAGTCTTCCTTGAAGCATTCTGAAGAACATACTGGGTGAAGCTTCTTGTGGTTTGATTTTACATGAAAATCGTCATTTGCTCTCATACAATCTAAAAAGGAGCCAGTGACTTGAAATCTCTGATGGGATGGCTTCTTCCATGTAAAAAAACAAGAGTAGCCTTTTACTTCCATGGTAGAAGTAACATTGACTAGTTCAAGGGTTCTGATTGCAGCATGATATCCTTTTGTAAAAACAGGTTCATCAGGGTTTTGCGACTGCTCCATGACCTCCCATACACTGAGCTCACAAGGAGGGAGGTATGCTGTTCTCTTGAACACCAGCAGTTGCGTGAAAAGCCACAACACCCCTTTTATTCCAGTAGCTTCAGGGAGATGGAGAGCTCACCCCTGCCTGCAGGATAAACTAATCTCGTGCAAGTCAGCAACCCTGAAAGTGTTTTATCACAAGAGGTTGTTCTGTGAGTGGAAAAGTAGTAGCTCTGCAACACCTGGCTAATTAAAAGACCAGCTAGGAGGTGTATATGTGCTCAGCCCAATGTCTTGATATTCAAAGATTAAAAGTCACCTCAAAGAGCTGAAGGATGTGGCAGATCTGAGATGGCCTTCATCCATGTGTTCCTTCCCATTGCCCAGGGATGCCTGGCATCTTAGTAGTGAGTGTGCAGAGACCAATAATATATCAAAGAATATTCTTAAGTGCTACTTGTATTGGTATACAAGTATAAAGAATTGCAATACAGCTGCAGTGAGAAGGTTTTGCGCTTACACTGTGTTGTTCAAACATTTCTCAGAACTGGATTAGCTCAGTGGAAGTTGACAGGTTTGGACTTAATTTCTCATCCAAAAGAGTAACAACAATCCTACAATTTCTTCTGGTTGACTTAGAAAGATTTCTAAATATTAAAGCCACAGGCTTATGCCACATTAAGTATAATCTTTGCTATAGGGAAAAAAAGGCATAACTCTAGACTCATACACTTACAATTCCCATTGACTTTATTACCATTAGTTTTCAATTTCCTTGTCTTCTGGGTCAGTGTAATGACAAGTAATGGTATTTTATGATTAATAAAAACATAATTTATTTGCCATTTCACATTTGTTTGATTTAGTGTGAAGAAAGTTTATTTGCTCTGTTGAATCTCGTACAGAAAATAAAAAGTAGGAAGACTAATTCCTCCGTGACAGAAGAGAGGCATCTAAGGTTAAAATTTTATTCCTTATTCAGTCAGGCCCTAACGTGACTTGTAGCTCTATTCCTGTGGTGGTTTTCGGAGGAAAGATTTTAGTTAATAGGTAATTTGAGATTTCCAGAAATAAATTTATAATCTATATGTAATAAAGTGAGGCCTCTATTTCTAAAAGTTAGTTCATTGTACACAGCACCATTTTGAAATTTTTAATGGTCTATGGGACTGTTTCTTTCCAGAATCACACATCTCAGTTACTGAAGCTGAGATAGTCTCTCTGATAGCTGTAAAGGATTTTGATGTACATTTTGGTCTTCAAACCTTCATCTCAAAATGAGATGAAATATGACTGCACAACAATCTAAAGATTTTACATTACTTAGCCCTTGAGCATTTGAATTTCAAGCCTAAATGACTTTCTCTTTTGCAGTGAGTTGACCTTGGCTGACCACCAGGTGCCCACCAAGCCGCTCTGTCAGTCCCCCTCCTCAACAGGACAGGAGAGAAAAAATACAACAAAAATCTCGTGGTTCAAGGTAAGGACAGGGAGATGACTCACCAATTACTGTCACAAACAAAACAGACTTGACTTGGAGAAATTAATTTAATCTACTGCAAATCAATAAGAGTGTAGGATAATGAGAACTAAGAACAAATCTAAAAACCCCTTCCTCCCACCCTCCCTTCTTCCCAGGTGTATTGGGTCTGGCTGAGATGAAGTTAACTTTCCCCATAGCAAGCCTCATAGTGCTGTGCTTTGTACTGGTAGCTAGAAAGGTGTTGATAACACACCCATGTTTTAGCTACTGCTGAGCAGTGCTCGCACAGCATGAAGACTGTCTCTCCAACATTCCCCCCTCCTCACCAGCAGGCTGAGGGTAGGCAAGATCTTGGGAGGGGACATAGCCAGGACAGCTGCCCCAAACTGACTAAAGGGATATTCCATACAATATGACATCTGCTTAGCAATAAAAGCTAAGAGAAAGGAGGAGGAAGGGGGGGCATTCATTATTTACATTTGTCTTCCAGAGCAACTGCTACATGTACTGAAGCCCTGTTTCCAGGAAGTGGCCAGACATTGGCTGCTGATGGCAAGTAGAGAATAAAATCTTTTGTTTTCCTTTGCTTTTGCACACAGCCTTTGCTTTTGCTCCATTAAATTGTCCTTATCTTGACCCATGAACCTTTCATTATATTTTCTCTCCCCTGTCCGGTTGAGGAGAGGGAGTGATAGAGTGGCTTTGGTGAGCACCTGGCATCCACCCAGGGTCCACTCACCACACCAGTTTTAACTTCACTCTAGATTTTTCTACCTCCTCCCCTCGAGTGGAGCAAGGGAATGGTAAATGGGGGTTGCAGTCAGTTCATAACATGTTGTCTCTGCCTCTTCTTCCTCCTTGCTCTCTTCCCCTGCTCCAGCATGGAGTCCCTCCCACAGGAGACAGACCTTCACAAACTTCTCCAACTTAAGTCCTTCCCACAGGCTGCAGTTCTTCACAAATTGCACTAGCATGGGTTCCTTCCACAGGGTGCAGTCCTTCAGGACCAGCATTTGTCCCCATGGGGTCACAAGTCCTTCCAGAAAACCTGCTTCAGCATGGGTTCTCTTCCATGGGCCACAGGTCCTGCCAGGAGCCTGCTCCATTGGGGGTTCTCCACAGGTTTACAGCTTCCTTCAACACTTATCCACCTGCACCGGCTTGGGGTCCTCAACGGTGTGGATATCTGCTCCACCATGGACCTTCACGGGCTGCATGGGGACAACTTGCCTCACCATGGTCTTCCCCATGGGCTGCAGGGGAATCTCTGCTCCAGCAACTGGAGCTTCTCTTCTCCCTCCTTCTTCACTGACCTTGGGGTCTGCAGAGTTGTTTCACTCACATATTTTCACCTCTCTCTCTCACCTGCTGTTATTGCATTTTTTTTACCCTTTCTTATATATGTTATCACAGAAACGCTCAGCTTTGGCCAGTGGCAGGTCTGTCTTGTGCTAGCTGGCACTAGCTCTATCAAGTATGGGGGAAGCTTCTTGTATTTTCTCACTGAAGCCAAACCTTTAGCCTCCCCACTACCAAAACCTTGCCTTGTAAACCCAATACACCTTTATTATATGTTTGTAATGTAGTTAAATCAGCTGAGAGAAAGGAGGGTATACTTGCAAGGTTACTAGCCTTCATGATTAAGGTTCTGCTTATCACTTTAGAGACTTCTGAAATATTACACAAATCAATAACTTGTGTTTTGCAGACTGTACCTAAAGCAGAGGGACTTGTATTTCCTTACTTGTTGGTATTAGGAGGATTATTTGATAAAGGTTTTTGAGATACTTGCCCAGTATGATGAACCTATGTTAGAGAAAAGTCTACTAAAATAAAATAAAATAAAATAAAATAAAATAAAATAAAATAAAATAAAATAAAATAAAATAAATAAAATACTTGAACTGGTACCTTGATTTCTCTCTCTTTGCCGTGATAAGATGTTATATAGTACATAAGCAAAGTGTATGTCTAGATTAGTATTTGTGAAAGCTGGGAATTCCCAAAGATGGGAGTCTCTTAGAGGGCAGAATATTGCTGCTTTAATGTTTTTTTAGGCTAAGGACAAAGTTTGGCTTTACATACCTTTTCTCTACAGATGTTTTCCATTTAGTTAACTGTGAATAATCACTTCTAACAACAAGAAAAACAACAGCATGGCATTTGCAGCATGCCAGGAATTAATTTGGTCAGGCATTTACCTGATCACAAAAAACAAAACTAGATTGACAATACAAAACTCAAGATTTGTGACAGGGAAGAATTCTTCTGAAGAATTAGAATTAATTCTCATTACAATTAATGAGAATTAAATTATTGTCCAAATCTAACTTAACTTATATTATTACTTAATATTCCAATGACAGTTTGAAGTGACCTTATTCTTTTTCCTTATGGGTCAGTCAACTTTATTATGGGATACAATGGAGAGTTAATGTTAGACCAGACTGCTTTAGAGCAGTTCAAGGATGTGACAGAAAACACCTAAGATGTAATACTTTTAGTGAATATGTTTTGATACGTTATTTTAATTTATGGTCTTATTACATAAGGTACCTGGAGCACCTAATCAGAGAGAGACTGCATACAATTTTTACTTTTGCTGCACTGTTCTTCAGTCTTGTAAAAGAATTGAACCACTCAAAATGAATTACAGGTTATGGAACTCTTAACCCTTTTGAACTTGGGGAAAAATTGTTACCCAGTGTGACTCCTCCAAACCCAACCTGACTAACAGGAACTTCCAAAAGTAAGGTGTATTAAAACATAAAACCAAAATGCATAAATAATATTTAATATCAAATGTTAGTACCATGGAGCACAATTGTAATTACATTGCAAAGACTGGAAGTTAAAACTGAAAAGTTAAAAAATGCAAGGATCCATTTTAATTTGAAGACCTTGTGTACATCCCTTAGTATATAAACTATAAATTTCATGATCATCTATAATTTTTTGTTTGGTCCTCTGCTTCATTCATGATTGGGTTAGTATGCACTCACTTAATGAACACATATTTAGTACATGATTTTATCTCATTGATTATTTTCTGCCCTCATGCTTTAGGAGATAGTACATACTCTTCAAACTGTAATATAAGTATTGCATTATCAATTTTCCAGCAGTTTTTCAATGGTAATAATTGGTACAACATTTTCAACATTCGTAATATTAGTATATTTTATTTGTTTACTATCTTCTTAGGGAGCTTATGGAGGGCCGGAGAAGGAAATATATGAACAATTTACAGGTGAGGAACATAAAAACTCATATCAAAGAATCCCATCATTCAAATTTCCCATTCAAATGGAGTAAGTTCTGATTTTCCTTTCCTTCCTTTATAAAGCTGCAACTTTACTGTTCAGATCTGACTAGGAAGAAATTCCTGTTTCTATTGAAATAATTATTTTGTATATCAGTTCAGCAAGAACTATCCATTCCTAGCTGTTTAGGCTGAAGCATTTCAGAATAGTTACCATTTTTGTGGCTTACACTGACAATTAACTACTATCATTAAATTTCAGGATTAACATTTTAAATAAATTTATGGAGAGAAAGGAAGTTTGTCTCTGTTTCAGTCATTAACTCAGGGTACCTAAAGACTGATAAAGGTGATATTCCATCAGTTTTTAATTGGTTCAAACTTGGAGAAGACAAAGAGATTAGGAATGTTCACTTTTAAATGAAAGCTTAAGTCCAGCCATATGAATGCAAGAATATCAAACTGGGCCAAGAGTTTGATGTTTCAGGACTGGGTAAACACTTCTTGAACCATCTTTTTGCTTCTTGTTTGTCAGCCAGTTTACAGTTTAGGGAAGCTAAAAAACCCAACAACAACAACAAAAAAACCCAAGCAAACAAACAGAAAATGCCCTCATTAAAACTTCTCATAGGCACAGGCACAATCATATCTTCCCCATGGTTCACCCTGAATCTATTTAACTTTTAGCCTTAAGGCTTGCTCTTGCATCTGTGCTTTGAGTTATGCCTTGCGGAGCTGTTCACCTCAGATATTACACACGATGATTACCAAACTATTTCACTGGTTTTACTTAAGACTCAATTTGCTTATTTTTTACTTCTTTCCATTTTCAATACTTGGCTCATTTTACACAGCTCCCTTTACCTAGCCCTATTTTTCCCCCAAAGGGAGATAAGCACTGTCTTCTTATTTTTGTTCCATGGTTTTGTTTTTTTTTTTAATTTTTATTTGTAGTCAGAACAATAAAGCAGTTGAACTATTTGTACTATTTAAAAGAGTAATATCAATGTATTACTATTGATAAGGGTAGACACACATTAAATATGTTGATACTTATTGCCATTTTAAAACAGAAACAGATTTTAGCAATGTCCTCAAGGAAGCAGTAAGGTATTCATATCTAGATTATCTGAATGAAGAATAAGTTAATCAAAAAGAAATGCCTCTGAGACGAGATCATGTTTGAAGAAAATCACCTCTTTTGTTTACTGAGATACAATAAAATCCAATTGTAGATTCAGCTGTCCACAAATCATTATTTTGCACTAATAACTAAATATTAGATAAAATGAAAAACCATTTTGTAGTGGAAAGGTAGAAGGAAAGGAGACATAAAACTATTTACAAGGGAAAATGATTCTGACATTCTTTTTTAAAAACTGAGCTGTGAAATGCAGTACCAATGATCACTACTGAAAGCAAAACCAAGATAAAATAGAGGGCTTCTATCAAGGCAGCCTTACCGCATTTACACAAAATGTGTGTTCAAACTATTCAGGCCCTTAAAAATAAACCAAGTTCTTTGAACTTTTCTTGGGAACAACTTTCCTAAGATGCCATGATGTCCTCTGTGCTCCTGTTGCAGAATTCTCAAATGATCAATATATGGGAGTAGTCACCCTTAGGGCTGGCCAAAACAAGGGTTTCCTTTTGTGCAAGATTGTCTTAGCTGGTTTCAGTTCCAAAGTAAATTACAACATAAATTTTTGATTATTGACCCAAACTGGAAATCCTGTAAAAAATAAATAACTTTGGAATTTTAACAACATATTAAGAAATACAACAGTCTTTTGCACCCTGTAACCTGCTTCCTGAAATTAACATACAGGGTCCCTACATTTGTGATTTTATGAGGCAGTCAGGACTGCTATTCATTAAATCAGGGTAGCTCAGCTTTTGATCACAACTAACTAGAGAGCTAAGTGTCAAGAATATTTGTGGTTTCCATAAAATGGCTGAAAACATTGACACAGTGCCAGTCCTCGCTGTCACAGGGCCACAGAGTCTGAAATTTGAGGATTTCTGAGGATTTTCTGCCAACAAGAAAGACAGGAGAGAATCAGGAAAAATAAATAAATTAAAAGTGTCATTGTGCATTTGAAGACAGAATAAAACTTTCAAATCCTAGTGAACAGGCAGAGTAACTCACAGCCTGAAATTTGTTCACTGTAAAATGCCAGTTTTATAATGAATAGGACCTTATTAAAAATAGTTTCTTTGAGTAAAACAGAAACAAAGAAAAAGGACAAATTAAGCCAATGGTTTTTTCTGCAGAGATAATTTTCACACTTCTGCTTTCTGCCAATGATTTGTAGACATCAAGAGAGCACAAAACCCACATGGATGTCACATTTTGTTCTTCTATAAGCTTGGACACTTTTTGATTACTGAAGAAGCAGTAGCAGAGAAAACCACAATAATAGAAGGGTAACATAACCTTGCAGACAGTCACTTCTTTGCCTGCCAGGGCACGATGTTAAATTTATGACAGAAAATATACCATATCACACAAATTGACTGTAATTAACACATGCGGTAAATAAAGATATTTCAAATGCCTTTACACATTATACTCATTCCCCATATTGAAGGAGCAATACAAATTATACAGCCTGAAAGACACACTAAAGCACTGTAAGAAATTAATTTGATGAATATCTTGTACTTCAGTTGCATACCACCCCTGCTGAGCAGGGAGCAAAATAAATGATTTTCCCTGTAGCTTTCTAGCAAAATGGCGTACTGTGGGGTAATTTTTCAGGTCTGCTTTTTTGCTATGCTGAAGTGGTGGAAATCAAACACTGCCCTCTGCTAAATCATTACAAAGGCCTACGCATTTTTATAATTTGTGTGTACTTTTTCAAGATGATCTTGGAAAAGCATTTTGTTAACATGATTTTATTATGTATTACATAACACCACAGAGACAAGGCAAATGACATTGCTCATTTGCTGTAAAAGAACTGAGGCATTGGCACCACCTCTTCAGGAAACCTTCTATGTAGATTGAAATAATAAAACTAAATAAATTTGACAAGCTCAAAACTCAGCAGTAGTTTTTTCCCCCACTCATCTAACCTTTCAAATATTTACTTATTATTTTAACAAAATAACATCTTTCCATTTTGTTTTCTGCAGTTTTTAAGGTCTCAGAGTAACCATCAGGTGATACAGTTCATGTGAGAGCCTGAAGGCAACAGTTTAAGCCTTGGTACACTTCCCTTTCCTTCACCATTCCTTCCAGTCACTGTTGCCTGTGCACTGACTCTATTACCATGAACTTGCAGCTTTTATTCCTCATTGGAAGCACTGCTGTTTTCTCCCTAACACAATCCCTTAAAGGTTACTTTGGGCAAACATCCATCCCATTTCACATTTGCTAAGTTACTACATAATACGAGTATCCTTTTTTTTTTTTTTTAAACCTTGTGCTTCTGGGAGTTCCCTCAGCTGCACATTTCTTCCTCTGCCTCAACAAAATACAGTAATTTACTGTTGATCTTATCAATGATATATTATTATCTAATTCCTCAGTGACTCAGAAACAGTTGTTAAATCAAGTCTCTACAAATTTCTCCAACCTCTTTCATCTACATCCTCCAAGGTAGCAGCCATTATATAGGCTGCTATATTCCTGCATTTCCAAACTCAGTGCCCACTGTGGCTTCACTGCACAGCTAATGCAAGTTATCTGCAATCAGCACGGATGGGAGCACTAGAAGAATGTGTAGGAAAGAAACAGAGATCTGGACGAAAGGAAAAAGTCAAGAGACAGAATACATGGAAAAAGAGTTCAGAAGGAGTAACCTTATCACCTTAACCAAAACCTTAAATGCCAGGAGAGCAATTATACTGTTCAACAGTCTAGCTAGCTAGGATAATATGATCCACAGTGAAGAGTACTTAGTTTTTTTAAAAGTGGTCATGTTAGTATAGGCATAGTACATTATTCTGTAACTTCAACCAGTCCAAATGGCGTGATGTAAATTCCAAAGAATGAATGGGACACAAGCCAGAAGCAGCATTTGAGTCCATAACGTGTGTTAAGTCTACATCAATAGACAGGTTCTCTCCAGTTATATCACCAGAGAGGCACATAATGTGAACCTGTATCTAATTTTCTATTTAAGGACAAAACTTCCTAAACTCACATCTAGCCATTTGCCAGTACCTCAAAAAAATAAAGTCTTAAGGATATACCTGGGTTCATTTAATTGACGTCTTTTAACACTTATTCAGGAAAGCTTCTCCTGTTCTCCTCAGCATCTGCTGTCCTTCTTCAGTTACCCTATTGCTCAAGGTTTATTATGTGTAATCTCCCCTCCCAGTGATTTTCTAGCCCCACACCCTCTCCTTTCCTTGACATTCTAGATTCCTCATACAGAGTTTTTTTGCATTTTCCTTAGGTCTTCTTTCAGCTTTATGAACTCTTTTATACTACATTGTCAGACAATAACGATACTGTATACATCACAAGTTCATGGCATATTTGAAAGACTATTTCAGCTACTTCCAAAGCAAAGGTATTTGCTTTCATCTGCAAAGTCTGCACAAAATTGCCAGTCATTATGGGACAGAGTAACCATTTTGAGTAGGGATGGAGAGAAAGCTGTCACAAGCTTAAGGCTGTAGTAAAATCACAGCACATCAAAGCTAACCTGAAATGAGCACTACACAAAAGAAAGCCTTTCCTGTAGTGATGGGATGCTTCCAGGCAGATACCACTGAAATGTTAGAAGATCTTTTCCTAATTCTATCCTAATAGTGAGTTTATAAAATGGAATGAATATCCTGATTTTATGATCACTTTGCATCTGTTTTGCCATACACTATACAGAAGTTGCATAATAGAATCATGTGGGTATGATACAAATAATATTTAAAAGCCAGAAGATCAATTACAGCTCAAGCAATTAAATACATAGTGTGTCATTAGTGTGAAGTATTTCTGATAGAAAAGTAGAATCATAGGAATGCATAAAACTATGAGGCAAGCAATTTTATAGGCGAGGTCATTCTAATATCCTGCCTTGTTAGAAAAAATGCTACTTTTCAACCTGTGTAAATAATGATGGTTTTAAAACTGTCAGATGTGCAGCATCTTATCTAACTCTTAGCACTATCTAGAGAATTATCTACAATTTAGAAATCAGTTAAGGAGATCTTAAATAGCAGATAAATTTGGGTTGTTTTTTCTCCCTTTTTTTCCTTTTCTTTTGAGGATCAAATTTACAGAAGTCCTGAGAGAAATAGATATATTTAAGCCAGAATGAGTGCCCAAGTTCCAGCTCATGTTGTGTTGACAGCCTGAACTTTTTGATATATTCTTAAAAATTTCAGCAGGTTTAAACCATAAAATGTTTTCTGTAAAATATGTAATTTCTCATCTTACTGCTAAA
Organism: Buteo buteo; assembly: GCF_964188355.1. Classification (NCBI taxonomy): domain Eukaryota; kingdom Metazoa; phylum Chordata; class Aves; order Accipitriformes; family Accipitridae; genus Buteo; species Buteo buteo. The sequence goes on along the minus strand of NC_134204.1, from coordinate 48,142,840 downwards.
TACATCATACACTTCCCTGGGATCCCAGTCTTTGTATAAATATAACAAATTTTCTAAGCCTTCTGAACCTACAAGGAAGTACCTACTTTTTAAACTTTCTGTTTATTTACAGCTACAACTTTTATTAATATTTTATGACAAAAGGAGACAAATGCGAAAACAGTAAAGATTTCTAGGCATGAAGATATGACTTTTTTTTAATTTAAATATATTTGTGTGTGTACGTGCTGTGTGTGCAATTTCTACACAGACGGAGAACACTTCAACAGCTGTTTTGAAATAAGAGACTTTTCCTATAAAATGGTTAGTCAAACACTTGGGGAGCAACTTTTCTTGATAATTATGAAGAGTTTTGTCATATGTTTCAGCTGAGAGGCTAGAATAGTCAGAACATTAGAGACGCTAAAGATTCGGATCTTGTCTTGGAGCAAAACTGTTCAGAAGACCTGGAAAAAAGTACCAGTGTTAAACTGGACTTCCGTTAGGCACAGAATAAATGTGATCAAAAGACAAAGAGATGCAGATTCCATGGTATGTCTTTTGGGGCTTCAATTTAGAAAACTAAATGCTGATCATTTTCTGAAAATTCATACCAACATAAGTATTTATTTTTCCCTCAATAATTTATAGTTTATTTCATTTTCACTTTCCTCTGAAGAAAGGCTGGCAGCAGGAAAAGAATGAACATGTATTTAATATGCAAAATTATGATCAAATTTGCTCTGATTCAGTGGCTGAAGCAGAGCAGAAATAGAATAAATCTGTGTTAGGGACAGACGCTCTATTGTAGTTATCCATACTGAAATATTCCAATCAAAACAAAGAGTTATTTGCCAATGAGAGTTATGAAACCGAGATAGCTAAACAGCACTTGAGTGAGAACCAAGACAAGAGCTGGTGGTTTTGTTTTCCCTGAGCCACCTGTGAAAAGAAGTTAGATGTAAAGTTACTGATTTTCTGCAGAATTTTGCAGTTTGTTTTCATTCCTTCTCCATAGAACAAAACAGAGCAAAAAAGGTTTGGTAAATTTCTCACCTACCTATTTTTACTTTCTCTTTTCTTCCCAATACTCTTTACAAGTAAGCTTCTTAATATTGCCCCCTATATCTTTTTTAACTTTTATTTCCCAGTAGCCTGGCAGCCACAGGAATCTTGAGACTCAAGACAGAACAGCAGCTCTATGTACATTGTAGACCTTGCAATTAAACTTCACTTTGCTGAATGTCTGCTTGTACCTACCAAATGCTATTTAGGAATCTCATTATCACAGCTTAGACCATTAAATAATAATGTCTCTCCTTCCATGTCCCTAGCACAATTTTATTCCTTTTTTTTTTAAGGTTTCTTTAGACTTCCTTCTTTGATTTTATGAACAGCAATATTACTTAATTAGTAGTACTATCATTAGATTTAATTTCACTTTTGAAATAAAGTACGTAATTTTCTAACGGTCATAAAGAAAGAAAGAAAAAAAACAACAACAACCAGCAATTAGAGGACAGCAGACTGTGACCTGTAAGCCAAATAATATTTCTTCTTCTTCACAGAGGAGGACAGAAATTGAGAAATCTTCTGCATCAATTTTTATGAAATTATTGACTTACGATTGCACTGTGCCCAACAGAACTGCTGGAACATTTCATAAAAAAACCTGCACAGGTTAAAATGTCTCTGTCTTGGCAGAAAGAAGGTTCAAGAACTCAATGTTAACAGTGTGAGGCTTCTATTCAGTGGCAGGTGGTAAATTGAAAATGGTCCCAGAGGTGTGGCAGTAAAAACTTCCATAAAACTTTGACTGTAAGTTTTTCTTCTGGTATCCATCCTTTCAACAAGATCTTGAAAAAGCAACTGTATAGGTATCTGAAGAGCAGTTCTCGACTAGTGAAAAGATTTTGAGTACTTCATCTCTGTAGAAACTATTTTTCTGGAATTTCCCAACTTTTTTCATATTGAGTTATTTATACAGAACTAAATAGTAAACATTTTCATTGCATGATTTGATCATTCTCTCAACAAACACATGATAACAGTGTGATCATTCATAAGGAAAGATTTGTGTTACATCTGTGCACTACTCTGTGCAATTAAGTTCCCTGCTAGTATTGAAACCAAAAAAAGGTATCCCAGACAATACATGGAGCATGCACTAAGTAGAAAATGAAACTAGATAAGAACATACATTCTAACAGAATAGGCAAAAAATGGAAAACAACCCAGGTGCATCTCAGATGTTTGCATTTTGTCAAGGTTGAGGAGCTAAACAGCAGCCCCAGTGCACTACCATTATTTCCTGCACATGAGTGCAGGACTCACACTAATAAAGGAAGTAAAATGACTGCAGGTCAAGAAAACAAAAACTTAGAAATTTTAGTTTAAAATAAAGAGACACTGAGACATAGCATTCTTTATTAAACAACAACAACAGCAATAAACAAACACCACCCCCAACCAACTCCCCCCCAAACAAACAAACAAACAAACGAAAACCCAGCACAGAGGAAATAACTCTTGCTGTTTTCTTTCCATACTAGCAAAAGATAATATGTTTGAGTTTAGTTAGGAGGAAACAGCTTTGATGTTAGGTAGAACTTTGTAGTAGAATTATTACAACCTGGGACATGCTCTCTTAAAAAGATACAACAGTACTCAATATGAAAGGGAACAGGAAAGATTCAGACAAATACCTACCATGTTTGGCAGACCATTTCATGAATGGGGTGATTTTGCAGAAGAACTTTCAAGCACTCTTCCATTCCTACTTTTTTATGGAAGATTTAATAGTGATATTAAATTAATTCTAATACCTGAGGTGAGGACCAAGATGTGAAGAAAGCGGATTTTTTCTCTTATGAGAACTTAAAAATGTTTATTAATAGAAACAAGCAATGGTTATTGTGTTCTAATATACAGTATTCTATTATCCCTTAATGTTAGGCCTCAAAAGCTTTTTATTCATGGCTCATTTTTTCCAATGCTAATAACAGCTTATAAATTGCACTATATTTTCATTAAAAATCTCATTGTTTGGACTGCATTTTATTGGCATTTTATAAGCGTTATACATCACAATGAACTGTATATTTGTGGATATAAACAGTATTGATAGCAGTTCAATTGCAATGAGCGGTTTAATAATTGCCTGCTAATTTGACTTTGAGCAGAAGTTCTTTGTTTTTCAAACTCGATCTGCTTCTAGATCATTAAAGCAATGATAGGCTGCTGCAGAGGGGTTTTTTAGCATCTAATTAAAGATGCTGCTTGAATTATTTATGCATTATGGTCTTCTATGAATAATTTATGCAGAAATTTCATTGGCAAAACTTAATTTTGAACTTCAGTGAAACCTTAAACCTTATTACACTTTTCAAGGTCTTTCAAAATAATCTCTCCACAACATTTACAACCAACAGTTACCAAAAAGGATTGTAAATTTGAAACGGGAAAATAAATTTAAGGACTAGATATGGTTCATTTAAAAAAATATGAAGTTTGATTAGATTAGTTTTTCCTTAAAGCAGAACAGGAAATTTCAAAGTCAAATCAGAACAACATAGACTCATAATCCAGACAAGAACTGTGGACATGACAGAGAGCAAGGGGGTATTCAGTAGAATTCATATGGAAAAGAACACAAAACATGATAAGAAGTTAGCTTTGTTATAAATTTCCAACTCCTGACTCAAATTTCATCCTCAAAATCATTCTTGAATGATTTACTATAAGAACAGATTTTAGAGATCTGAAAAACATATAATTCTCTGTGTTTTCAGATAAATTCCAGATCGCCTGGGACACTGTGCTTAGAGTGCTCTGCACAAGGTGAAAAAGAAAGAGAAAATGTCCACATCTTATTCTGGAGGGAAACATATGCTCACAAGCAGTAAGGAAAAGTGCTGAACTCCATGAAGTATATCCCTTATGCTGTGGACAAAGGAGCAGAATACAATTGCTTGTCTGTTGTATATAAAACAGAAAATACCCAATAACAGTTAATATAGGTGTTCCATAGTGAATCTCAATTTACTTTTATATTATTCAGTTGAACATCCAAGCAAAATGTAATGTAGATTTTTCTTCTCCTGGCATCACAGCAACAACCTCTTAAGTGTGAGCAAGCTGAGCTATTGGCAGACCAAACAGCTGTGTGCCACCTAGCACTTAAAAGTTGCAGTGTCTTGGCTTTTGAAGTAATATTGCATAAGCAGTAGTATCTTGGCTGTTGAAGGTAATATTGCATAATATTAGAATTTATTTGAGGCTTACGCAATAAAGCCTGCTTTTCCAATTAAGATGTGTTAAATCAGATGATGACACTATGACACATATACATTATGCATGCTGTAAGCTTTGCAAGAAATAAATAAGAGAAGTAGACACCAATTTTCTGAGAAGGACTGTCTAAACTCACCAAAACAGAGTCTGAAGAAAGGAATTCTTCTTAAATTCACTCTTACCCCAGTTTTATATAGACATATCAAACCAACAACATAGGAGAAATAAAAAGAGCTCTTTATCATTTTTCTCTCCAGGAAGAGAGTTTAAGTGTTTTTTGCTAAGAAGACATCTTTAAGGCTGATTTTTAAACAGAAAAAGTTACTCTTTTGCTCTACAAATTGATTGATAAAAGTTTTACAAAAGTAAAACATCATATTTCAGCATGAAAAGGCTCTCATGTTTATTTCAAGAAACATGCCACATTTTTTAATTTAGAGTTTGTTGTAATCATAATGCTTGTGCAACATGATCACAACATCATTAGAATTTTACATTTCATATTAATTTTCCTGGAATTTAAAGTGCCAAGTTCTTAGAGAAATCAACCTTCCAGGTTTTGTAAATGTGTAATTTTCATTCTGGGTTTCCTGCTGACTTTAAATCTCTGGGAAACATATTTAGATGGGAACACGAGCACAATTTTTGAACAGCTTTGAGGCATCTGTGTACCCAGAGATGCAGAATCAAACACACAGCAAGCAGCGTGAGGAGCCATGTGTTACAGGACTAATATTCCCCTTGTGCACAGGTACTGTACATTTGCATAAATATGCTAGACTCCTGAAGAAACATGCACTGTGACAAACACTCACACACACACAGAATCTTTTAAACATCTTACCTAAATTCTAGCTGCCTACCTAATTGACTTCATAAAAATTAAGTGACTATGGAGCTTTATCATGGAAAAAAGGGGAAACAATGATAAAGCAAAAAAAGCACCTTGATATGTATTCCATTATAATGAAGCACCATGATTTTGAAATGCAAGAAAATTATATGGTCAGATTATTTAAAATATATTACAAAAGAATGACTGCAGCGGAGAAGCAGAGGACAGAACTTAGATTTTCAATGAGACACTTGGATGAGATCATTAAAGGAATTTGAGAGTAACCACAGTGCCAACACTGGTATGAATTAAAAAGTGCTTAAGAACTAGGAAGCCAGAAGTAATAATTAACTACTGTTCATTCAGTAATACTCTTGAGTGAACATAAGTTAATGTTAAGGTGCTCCAACATCAGTTTGGGGACCTTTTGAGCTCACTAAATAAAATATTCTGATGACTTTAAGCTTGTATAAGTCACTAGGTACGTCCCTATGTTGAATGTTGTTTTTCAGTTTAACCATATAATTTCAGGAAAGGTATAGAAGAAATCAAGAATGCTTTGAGAAAGGGATGGGTCTGGGAAGGGACAACACAGATCCAATATAAAAAAAGATTATTCACTGGAGTATTATTCAATACAGAAAGAGTAAGATGAGATAGTCTGTAACAGCAAAGATAGTCAGTACAAAATATTGCAAGTTCCATGCAGAGTTAAAAAATGCCTTAAAAGTATCTAGAAGTGATATTCAATGAAATTTAAGGACTATTTTAATTAAAAACCTTGCGAAAACAGTACTTAATCAGTTCACATAATGTAAGACCAAAGGATGTTGTGCAAAATAGTTATAAATTAATATAGTAAGAAATAAATTCACAGATAAAAATGTAAACAACATCTATAAATACTAATACTTTTTTTTATTGTGCACTGAGGATATCAGTCACTATCAGAGACAGAAACCAGAACACAACTATATTTATTCTAGAATAAAGGATTTGCTTACCCATGCCTTCCTCCTGAGCAATTTTAAAATATTTTATGGTGAAGACCCATGGCATACTAAGTATCTTTACATTAAATTTTAAAAACACTTCTATGCTACCATCAGCTTTGTCAACCTCTTCTCTTACTCTTTGTAAATAAAGGTTGATGAAAGCCACACATTTTGGAACAAAATAGAAAAAAGTGTTTTAAGGAAATAAATTTCCAAAGAAATTTTGTATGTATTTTAGGAAAAATGAAGGTGAACTGTTGCTGTGGTTTAAGCCCAGCTGACACCATGCACCATGCAGCCATTCGTTCACTACCCCCACCCAGTGGGATGGGGGAGAGAACTGAAAAAAGTAAAACCTATGGGTTGAAGTAAAGACAGGTTAATAGGATGGAAAGGAATAAAATAATAATAATAATGATGATGATGATGATAAAGTGACAATAATAATATAACAATAGTAATAATAAAAGAATTGGAATATACAAAACAAGTGATGCACAATGCAATTGCTCACCACTCACTAACCAATGCCCAGTTAGTTCCCATGCAGCAATCCCCCTTCCCTGGCCAACTCCCCCCAGTTTATACACTGGGCATGATGTCATATGGTATGGAATACGCCTTTGGCCAGTTTGGGTCAGCTGCCCTGGCTATGCCCCCTCCCAAATTCTTGTGCCCCTCCAGCCTTCTTGCTGGCTGGGCATCAGAAGCTGAAAAATCCTTGACTTAGTCTGAACACTACTTAGCAACAACTGAAAACATCAGTGTGTTATCAATATTATACTCATACTCAACCCAAAACATAACACTATATCAATTAACTATCTCAGCTGAAACCAGGACATCTGCATTCTGACATTGTGTGATGGTCTGACAAATTATAGTCAATGTCTCAAACATTCGTTAGAGAACTTTGGTGGAGAAAATGGCCTCTGTAAACATGCTGGAGTTTTGTGAACAGGACGATGTGGCCAGAGGAGAGGGCCCCACGGAGGGTGGGACCGCGCTTCTCCAAAGCCACAATTCCTTAAATTAAGTGACCAGGAGGAGCACAGCGTATATGCCTGGAGGAGGGGGCCCCACGGAAGATGGGACTGTGCTTCTATCTTAAGCGGTCATACCAACAGTGAAAGAGAGGCAACTCCACAATGAACCCCCCCAAAGCTCACCAACCAATTCCAGAGAACCCCAGGAATGTGAACTGCACATGTCAAGACCTCCAACTAACACACTATAAAAGAAGGAAGAATGAGTTCTTAGTGCGCGCCCTCTGGAACTGGATATTTGCGCTGGCTGGACCAATGCTGGGCCCAGGACTGGTGAAACCCTTTTCTTCTCTTTCTTTCTTTCTTTCTTTCTTTCTTTCTTTCTTTCTTTCTTTCTTTCTTTCCTTCTTTCCTTCTTTCCTTCTTTCCTTCTTTCCTTCTTTATCTCCCCCCTCCCCCCCTTTTTCTTCTCTCTTTTCCACAGTCCCTACACCTCATCTTTTTAAACATAAACCATTGAGCAAGTCTGAGACTAGGAGTGGATCTAGCTGCCTCTGGGCTCCTCTTTGAGAAGGAGTCCAGAAAGCAAGGGGGTCTGCTCTGAACCTTGTGACTCAACGGGAGGGCTCTTCTTCTGATATATTTCATGTTCCTTTTTCCATTTCTTTTTCTACACCTCCCTTCTCTTTTCAAACAGCGGCTTAATGACATGTTGCAAGGTTCATATTGGTAAGTTCACTTGCACTTGGGCAAGGGTAGTTAAGTTGAATAAATGTTGATTGTTGTTTGAACTCCCCTGGTTGTTTCACCTTAATTCTGACAAAGGAAATCCATGAACCTGAGTTGCTCCAACTTTGGGATGCAACACATTGTCAAAAGAATTTGACTAGATTTGGAAGTTACTTAGATGAGTTGTGGTGCAGTTTCCTGTTCGGTAATATTTTCAAAATTGGTTATTAGTCCATTTTGCTCATAGAAGATGGTGATGGAGGACATAGCCAAAGGGCTATTAATCCTGTCACACAGCTGAGATTCCATGAATATTGAAACAAGAGCCATTAAACAATAGGAATAAAAATGAGAAAGTGTTATTCAGTATTTGAATCAAAGCTGACTCAGCAAATTCAATTACTTTTCTGTCTAGAAATATTAGTCCAGTGAATATACTTACATTCAGAAGGAAGCCTACAATGACAAGAACTATGTCTCTGTTCTGATTTCAGTAGATCACAAATGTAATTTGGAAGTCCCTAGAATTTGTATGAAATTTAATTTCCTGAAAAACTAAAAAACCTCTTTTTGAATAAACACATCTCATAGAATCATAGAATCATTTAGGTTGGAAAAGACCTTTAAGAGAATCGAGTCCAACTGTCAACCTAATGCTGCCAAGTCCACCACTAAACTATGTCCCTAAGCACCACATATACAGGTCTTTTAAATACCTCCAGGGATGGTGACTCAACCACTTCTCTGGGCAACCTGTTCCAAAGCTTGACAATCCTTTCAGTGAAGAAATTTTTCCTGATATCCAACCTAAACTTCCCCTGGCACAAATTGAGGCCATTTCCTCTTGTCCTATCACCAGCCACCTGACAGAAGAGACCAGCACCCACCTCACTACAACCTCCTTTCAGGTAGTTGTAGAGAGCAATAAGGTTTCCCCTCAGCCTCCTTTTCTCCAGACTAAGCAACCCCAGTTCCCTCAGCCACTCCTCATAAGACACCAACCTGGTTGCCCTTCTCTGGACACGATCCAGCAGCTCAGTGTCTTTCCTGTAGTGAGGGGCCCAAAACTGAACACAGTACTCGAGGTGCGACCTCACCAGTGCCGAGTACAGGGGGACAATCACTTCCCTTGTCCTGCTCGCCACGCTATTTCTGATATAGGCCAGGATGCTATTGGCTTTCTTGGCCACTGGGGCACATTGCTGGCTCATATTCATCCAGCTGTTGACCCTCAGGTCCTTTTCTGCCAGGCAACTTTCCAGCCACTCTTCCCCAAGCCTGTAGCATTGCATGGGGGTTTTGTGATCCAAGTGCAGGACCCACCATTTTTCTGTGCATCAACAAGACATGTTAATAAAATTCAGAAGTTTGTAAGTCCACTTTCATGACACTTGATGGAATGTTTTGTAAAGAACAGCAGCTGTTTTATAAAAGTTCTACAGGTTTTTTTTTTCAGTGTTTCATGATTACAGCATTGCCATAAAAGCTCAATAAGACAGAAACACTGGAGAAATATTTGGCAGTCTTTCAGATATGTTTTGATTTCTGGAGGGAGTGAGATTTGTTGTAAAATATGAAAACAGTTAAGGTGGCAAATTGAGGCCATGTATTGCATTAAAACTTAGAAGAGAACTTAGAAAGAATATTACTAATTAAACCTGTCACTGATAAAAAAAGAAAACTCCAGCAATATGCAATCTTAATTTCTACTCTGTGCTAACTTATCCTTAAACTAGCTCAGGGGTAAAACTTTGAGTTTCAGTCTATGATCACACAAGACATGGATTGTCACATAGAGAGCTATGTATATAGACATAATATAAACCATATGGGTTACCATATGATTACATATATGACACTGAATCCCCAAATTGTTGGCTGACTGCTACTGTTACATGATATACTTAATCTTCTAGTCCTCTTCCCCCCCCAGCGGACAACTTGTTTCATACCATTTCTGTTATTATTTATTTATCATCCCGAGATACTTCTAATACATATTCCAGGGGACCTGGACTGACGGGTTGCCAGAGAAGTCCTGAAAGGGAACAAATACTTTCTGTGAATGCTTAGTGTGCCTAGAAAAAGGAAGACAGGAAGGAAAAACTGTAAGTAGAATGCAGAAGGGATAGAAAGCTGGACTACTACATACTATGCAGGGTTTTTTCCCATAAATTTGGCAAAGTATCCCCTCAGTGGGAACACTTTTCATGTAGTGGATGTCTAACCATTCCACAGCCTGAGTAGGAAAATTTATTTCCACACGTCCTTTGGCTCAGTATTGAAGAGAGGTCATGACCCATATTCTACTCACTATCAACAAAAAAGCTGTCAAGTTACCATGCATAGAAAGTGCATGAATCCCTAAATACGGATTCTTTTTTTTCCCCATCAAGAAGCAAGGTTTTTTTCCTTTTATCTAGAAAGTAACATCTGCATAGTTGTATTGTTAATAGTAGATAACAAAATAATTTTCCTTACTGTATAATCACTTAGGTTTTGACTGTTTAACATAATTTGATAAATTAGATAAGAATATTTGAATAAGATTTGAAATTACAGACTTAAATAACCTATATAGAGCCCTTTTCTTTACCATACACTTCCAAACTCAGCATTACTGAGCTCTTCCTTTGTTGTCCTCACTTAACACACCAAACCCTTCAGGACAGAAGAGACAGGTCTGTCTTTTCCTAGCCTATACAGTATCATCATTTCCTTCTTTCATACTGTTCTGTGGGAAGACCATGAACAAAACCTCTTTTACAATCCAGTGAAACACTGACTATGATTTTTAGTATTAACACAATATATATTTAATATGCTATTCTAGAGAGAAAAGCTTCCCTAAAGGAAGACTTCTTGTTAATAAGAACTAGTACTTCAGTGCATGTCAAGTTCTGTCCCCTTTAACTGGACGAGTGACACAGTAAATGATAATTCAGGGAAACTTGGGGTAATAGAAGGTCTCAGTCTTCCACGTTATTATTGGAAAATGTGTGCTGAGTGCAGTTATAGAAACAATGTCATTAGTATTAGTTTATTGAGTAAGTCAGAGCTATTTAATGAAGATGATTGGTCTTCCTGCTACGGAAAATTCAGACAACATTGAACCAGTGTCAGTGGAAAAATCAGCAAATTAAATGTTTCAAGTATAGCTTCTCAGTAACTTTTAACCCTTCTTTGTTCAGTGTGGATATATTTGTTGGTGACACTACAAACCTGGGTTCCTTTTGCTGCAGATGTATTAATAACTAATGACATAAATTGCTTTTTAATGTGCAGAAGGCATACATTTTCTTTGTTTTGAAATGTAAAGGTTACTATTTGGGCAAGTTTAATATTGTTCTTCAAGTTAAGTTGCTTACATAACTAGACTAACAATTTTCTGACTTCATGATATTGATGAAGTTTGATGTTTGTTATTACTTAAAGTTGTATTATGGGAAAGCTAGGAGCTTGTTGTAAGAGTGGCAAATCATGCTTTTTTTTTTCACAGCCATTTAGAAGACTGTGGACTTTCTTTACTTAAAGAAGGAATCTGCTGTCATTTTACAATGTGGTGAAACAATAAAACTAGCGTTTGGGACTTTTATCTTTCAGGTAAAAGAAGTCCACTTTGAACATCAGAAAAGTATTCTATTTCTTCAAGGGAGTGAAGTTAAAAAGGAAGTAGAAGTGAAACAGCAGAACTCTGAAACCACAACATAAAAGTATAAGAGAATGTTTTGACATCTGCATGAATTTTATATAATTGATTGTTGCATGCAAGTATAAAACTCAAGAGCAGAGGTGTACTTCAGATTTCCACCTCCTCTTACAGTAAGGCAAGTGAAATTTCATATGTTTCCATTTCCATCCTCCACAGCTAACCACATAGTTAAAAGATTAAAGAACTACATATTTTATGTTTTTTCTGAGAATATTAACATATCTTACACACTTCTGCAATCAGGTTTAAAATAATGTAACAAACCAGCTTAATGAATTAGTTGCAGCAGCAATAGTAGCATTGACATCAGGTCCTGCTGTAGTGCTGTTAGGGGTTATAAAAATTAATTACAATTGTGATACTTTGTAACTGCCACCACTACCACCCCATGTGCCCCCACCACACACTGCCCCAACACACACACTGAGTAGAACCATGTTCAACATATCCCACTACAAAGTTACACTGAAAATGATCTAAACTTTTATTTTAGTACCATTACTTTTAATATTAGTTGATCTTAAGGTAAGGTGTCTTCCATCAAATTTTTACTATAAAATTAATCAGTAGTTTTTCTGTCTATAAATAAAAAAAACAACAGTGGGGTTCTTTAATGCAGACCAGAGTTCTACCATCTTTTCACTTCAAATGATTTTAGATTCAACTTGAACAAGAGAGACAACAAAATTAAAAACCCACTGAGAACACTCAACAGGGATATGTGCATCTTCTCATCAGTTTTGGACTGGTCAAAAAAACCCCCACAAACTTCTGCAGATATGAGCATCTTTAGGCATAAAGCTGTTACCCATAGAGAGCTAAAAAAACTATCTCCTGTCATCACTAAATTTTCTTATTAAATTCTTAATTAAAATTAAATCTTAAAGGGAATGAAAATTTTACCTCCATAAATGAAGCAAGCAGATATTTTCAAACATTTTTTTATTTATTCTGAGCTGTAATGCAAAGTCCAAAAAAATCAAAATTTAAATGAAAACATTTTAACATTATATTTTGACCAACAAAACTTATTTTTTTTTTAATCTGTGCCCATCTCCTAGGCAGGTGGTAGACAGCCTATATGACAGTTGATAAGTGAATGCAAAGAAAGTCAGACAGGCTTCCCAGGAGGCTTTATAGAATGCTGCAGTAAGTTTGAATCAGTTTTTTTCCCCATCACAAAAAAAAAATTGACCAGATCTAATTAAAGTATAAAATAACTTTTTCTTTCTCTTTCACTTCCTGCGTATATCTATTCTACCATCTTCTAAAAGCCTGTTTACATGCATATCCCCTAACTCAGTCTTTTCTGAAATAGAATTCCATTTGTAAGAGAAATCTTATTTTGCAGTTACAAGTAAATCTAATAATTTAGGCCATAAAAAACAACAACCCACACTGCTCACCTCAAAGACTAACAACCACACTTATATTAAGAAAGACTTAAAAAGTTTAATACCTAAACTCAGTAACCAAGTAACAATTCACTATAGGTTGAAAACTTACATTTTTAAAGTTTATATGGCAGAAGACTGGTGCTAGGTACGATATATTTCATGTGACCCCAATCACACTGTTTTGTCAGACTCATTAAGCTGTACATTATTAAGGCTGCAGCTGTTTGTGCTTACCTGGTAACCTTCTCAGAGTGCCTGCAGTTATGAAGGGGGGGTGGGGGGGGGTGGGGGAAGCATAGTATGCAATTTAAACAGGATGCTATAAAAATTGTATGAACATAATACTAATCAGCTGAGACATTTTAAAAAAAAGATTAGGCATCCTCTTCCTAATGGAAAAAGTCTCCTAGGAAGTCATAACTTGTTTTGATACCTCTCCAAGAGGACCACTGCAGTGAAGGAAAGAGATGACTTTTATTAAGTTCAGGAATCACACTGTGCTTTATGCTGAACACCAGCTATTTTTAATGTATTTGAAAAAGGTTTTGATATTTCTAACACACAGGATAACATCTATGAGCATGACCAAAATACACCAAAATTTTTCCCAACCTTACCTGAATATGTGGTAAAGGAAATAAATGGCAACTTGTATGTTTGCCCTGTCCTTCAAAGAGTAGATTTATCAATACTGTTGTCTGATAATTTTCTTAAAATATCAGGTTCGCGGTTTTATTTTTCACTTCGTGGCTATGCACCAAAATCTTAAATACTAAATTGTTGTATTTGTTCAAACTGATCACAAAGATCATAATGCACATCTGTTTTTCCCACCTAGAGAAACACAAACTTCAGAAACTGGTTTATGAATCCACTTTGTTTATACTTATGAAGGTCCAAATATATCAATCTGCCATGATAATTGAATGGTATAGTATTCTATCTCAGCAAAACATTTTACCAGTACATATTTGCATGAACCTCCCAGAATTCCAGCCAACCTTTGGGAAGTTAGATGAAGTGAACAACACCAAGAATGAAAAAATATCCTATCCCTCACAAATTAGGTATAGATAATGCACAATACTAAATAAAGATTTACAACTGAAACAAATCTCTTCAGAAAGTTGTAGAAAAGCTGTGGGAATACTAACCCATCTGTACTGAAGAATTTTTATGTATAAGGTAATTCATGCATTACACTCTAGCATTCCCCTTTACAAAGTTAGTAAGTGCTCAGATCCTTTTTTGTGGTTCAGGCATTTTAAAGGGTAGAACTGCAGCTGCCAAGGTTTTAAGTTAGATGCAAGATTCCCCATAATATTGAGCTCCATTGGATATGGTTGCATTTCTAACCCTAAATAAAGTTAAGTATATGAGTTTAAGATATTTCTAGACTTTCTGCGTAACTTTCTATATTATTATGAAACCCAGCTATACATTCTAATACTTATTCCTTGTCTCTTTTTAACTGCTAATTACTGTAAGATAAAAATAGAGCAGCAGCTAATTCAGCATTAATGTTTTCTTGCCATCAATAATATGTAGAGTTTTGTACTTCATAAATGTCAAAATTTCACCAGATTAAAAATTATTTATCCTTTTCAAATTCAGCTACTTAAATACTGCTCTACACAGTAATCTATAAACCATTATTTATTCTACTGTATAGCTTATTTTTTGTTTTTGCTTTCACAAAGAATTATTTAAAACAGTTATTACCTGATGCTCTGTAATAATACATATTACAATATGATATAATTCAAAATACATCTAAAGAAAGATAATCCTTAAGAAAAGACCATTCTTAAGAAATGATAGTTAAAAAATAGTCATGTATCTCAAGCAGTTAGCCTATGTTTGGGATTTTTTATATTTTTGTGAGGAGGAAAACCTGCTGTTTCAGGCAGTCCTCTTTCTTTATTTTTTTCCTCAGAGCAGAATAAAACAAAGAGCAGCAAGAATTTTTCTGTTCACAGTTGCATGTTTTTAACCAGGCACGGTTGGGTTGGTTTTTTTGTTTGTTTTTTTTTTTTTGTCAAGAAACTTCTCTCTCCATCTCCTCAGCTGCTAATGCCTCTTTTGTTCTCAACTTGTCTGTCTTTGTTCAATTCTACATACTTAGGCCCTCAAATGCTACCGATTCCATGAGGTTAATACACAGTTTTCTACATTTGTATTCAGCCTAAAATACTTTCAGGCCCCTGATGCAGACAGCTTAACTTCTGACCTGTCTTGTATTTGCTAGTGTTTCACACACCGGCTGTTATTGTTTTGACCATTTCACTCCAGTAAAGGAGTTCATCTGTCTCTACTGTTTATCATGAAAGAAGATTGGAATAATTGTTTCCTTACCTACAAATCCACCATTTTAGTAGGTTAATTCTTTTCATCTGGATCACAACCAATGACTTTTGACATTGCACCACCCTTACAGTCACATTATTTTAATTGAACTAATTGATTACAAAGCCTATTTGAAGTGGTCCCGTGTTTAACATTCAGCACAAAAAAGGCCAGAGACTTTTATAAATTAATTACTCTTTCTGTGATACTATCCCTCTCACAATATCTTCTAGTTTCTATGGGATGAACTTCTTTTTCTTCTTTAAATAAAAAAAAAAAAATAGACTCCCCCAAAAACCCCACACAACTAGATGACGTTTCCAAATTTGCCTAGCTACAACTACCAGCAAATAAATTCTTTGTAATATACATTATTCTGTATACATATTGTGACTGTTCCATATTGGTTCTTTAGGTTGGTGACAAAGTCACCACTTAACATTCTGTTCAAGAAATGAAACAGATTGAGCTCACGGAGTTTCTCACTGCAAGCATATTTTCCTGCCCATTCTTCCATTCTGTTTTTTTCAAGCATTCCCCTGCTTACATGCTCATTGCTACTGTTAGCTTTCTAGCCAGAGCTCTGCACTCCATCCTCAGCAAATTATCTGTCATGGTTTAAGCCCAGCCAGTAACAAAGCACCACACAGCCTCTCACTTACTCCCCGCCACACCCTGGGCACGGTGGGTTGAGGAGAAAACATAAAGGCAGGCTCGTGGGTTGAGACAAGGACTGCGAGGAATCACTCCCCACTTATGGTCATGGGCAAAAGACAGGCTCAACTTGGGGAAGAAACAAAATCAATTTAATTTACTACAAGTCAAATCAAACCAAAATGGGATATTAGGAAGTGAAACCAAACCTTAGAACACCTTCCACCCACCTCTCCATCGTTCCCAGATGAAGCCCACTCCTGGTTTTCTCTCCCTCCTCCCCTCAGCGGCACCAGGGAACAGGGGATGGGGTTGGGGTCAGCTCAACACACCTTGTCTCTGCCACTCCTTCCTCCTCAGAGGGAGGAGGACTCCTCACTAGTCCCCTGCTCCACCTTGTGGTCCCTCCCACAGGAGACAGTCCTTCATGAACTTCTCCATGGGCTCCGTTCTTTCCGTGGGCTGCAGTTCCTCACAAACTTTCCTGGCGTGGGTCCCTTCTGTGGGCTTCAGTTCTTCTGGAACTTCCCTAGTGTGTGTCCTTTCCGCGGGCTGATCTTCTGTCACAAACTGCTCCAGCACGGGCTTTCCCATGGAGTCACGGCCATCTTCGGGAGCATCCGCTCCCCCGCTCCCCTCCATGGGCTGGGGGGGGACAGCCTGCCATCTCCCTATGGGCTGCAGGGCCATCACCTCCTCTGGCGCTCCTCCTACCCCTCCTTCTTCACTGACCTCAGTATCTGCAGAGGTGTTCCTCTCACATTCCACTCCTCTCCTCTGCTGCAGGTTCCTCTTCTTAAATCTGTTCTCCCAGAGGCTCTACCACCGTTGCTGATGGGCTCGACCTTGGCCAGAGGTGGGTCCGACTTGGAGCTGGGGAAGCTTCCAGCAGCTTCTCACAGGAGCCACCCCTGCAGCCCCTCCGCTACCAAAAAAAAAAAAAAAAAAAAAAAAAGGTGCCACACAAGCCCATAACATTATCCACCCTACCTAAGACTTCCTTTTAGTCTTCCTTTTCAAGTTTTTTCCTTGCATAGCATTACCTCCAATCTGGAAGCATGAGCTTGATTCTTTGCATCATGACACCATATTTTCATTTCTTGAAATTCATATGGTTTTCTTGTATCCACCATAGCTAGTGGAGTCTTAGGATCTTATAGGAACACATTTGCTTCAGAATGTGTCTCTATTTAGCCCACCATGATCTTCTATGTCTATGAAAGATCTAGTTTCAGTTTACCAGCACCTGTACCCAGACTTCCCAAAATAATTTAATTTCTACCCTGCCACACTACTCCAGAGACAGTAGTATCTGTTCTTGTGGGATGTTTATTAGTAGTTAACAATCCTCTAAAAAAACTGAAATCTGAATTCTTCTTCTTGTAAAATACTATTTGATCCATTAGATGTTCTTTTCAGCTGTTTCCATCCTATTCTAACTGCAGGCCTCCTTTCAACCAAAAATATTTAAATTTACTGAATGCAGATTAAGAACTAAGAAGAACAACCAAATGTAATCACACACATGTGTGCAGATGCACATACACACAACTGTTCAGATGTTCATCCTTATTCATTGCTTCCACAATCCTCATGTGATGATGTCCTAAGAGTACTGAGTTTTGCTGTGATGGAGTTTATTTTCTTCATATCTGCCCATATGGTGCTCTGTTTTGGATTTGTGACCAAAGCAGTGGTGATAATATACCAATGTTTTAGCTGTTGCTGAACAATCTTTGCATAACATCAAGACCTTCTCTGCATCTCAAGCTGCACCTCAGCATGTAGGCTGGGAATAGACAAGAGATTGGAACAGCTGACCCAAATTGACCAGAGAGATGTCCCATACCATATAATATCATGCTCAGCAATAAAGCTGGAGGCAGTTTTTCCAGACTAACCATTTCTTGCAGACTGGGCATCAGTCTGCTGGTGGGAGGTGGTAGGTGATTGCCTTTTCATCATTTTTTTCCCCCCTTCTTCTCTTTCCTTCATTTATTAAACTGTCTTCACCTCAACCCATGGGTTTTTCTCACTTTCACCCTTCTAATTCTCTCCTCTGTCACAGAGGAGTGTTTTAGAACACTTAATCACGGCCAAAGGTATTAGCAAAAGTGATTTTAACAGGAATTTGTAGAAGTGTGATTTAACAGAGTTCGATGGCAAGGTTCACTCTGTTACTTACTGCATGGAAGAGACATACAAAGGAAAATTGAGTTAGAAATGATTCTAGAATGATTTACACAGAGACCAGAGATACAAAAAGGTAAGGGAGACCCTCCCCTTGAGTCACAAGGTTCAGAAGGGACCCTCTTGCTTTCTAAACTCATGATGGAGTTTGGGGGCAGCTAGATCCAATCCTAGTCTCAGACTTGGGCAATGGTTTACAGCTAATGGAATTGGCTACATGGATTTCATTAGACATTCATTCAACATGCTTTCAGTCACTTACTGAGTATCTGTTGTAAATAAGGAGTCTCTTAGTGTCAGATAAGGATTCTCAAACATTGATGTTAAAGAAGCACCTTCCATCTGGGCATCATGTGTTAGTTTGCTCTGTAATTCAAACCCTAGGTTTCCCAAAATAGACAGGCATTGAATCTTATAAAAATAAATAATTTAATACAGTGATAGAGCAGCAGGATCAGCTTGAGCTGGGTGCCTCTGGAGAGAAAAGAACCTGAACAAAGAAATCTGTGGGCAATTATAGCCTTACAGACTATTTATCCACCCCTCATGCATTCTTCACACTCCAGTAGTGATTCTGGTCTGAGATCTTCTGACCCCTTACTGGAGTCCTTCACTGTCTCCAGACAGGCTGTTATCTCATCTAGTTGCAGCTGCTGTTGATGGTTGTAGCCTCCTTATCTCCTGGATTGCACTGGCTCTTTCTCTTGAGTAGGTACAAGTTCAGCACAAGTTCAGCAAATCTAGGTGAAAGCTTACAGCCTGCGGCCTAAGGCTTCAGCAAATTAGCTACTCATGCTAAGTAAGTAAATCTAAGCAAACAGCATACTAAATCACGTAACATTATAACTCAGTGATTCATTCTGTGTAAAACATACTTATCTAAGTTAAACAACTAATATCTCTTAACGTTGAGAGGCATCCCTGCTTGTTCTGGTTTCAGCTGGGATAGAGTTAACTGTCTTCCTAGTAGCTGGTACACTGCTACGTTTTGAGTTCAGTATGAGAAGTATGTTGATAACACTAATGTTTTCAGTTGTTGCTCAGTAGTGTTTAGACTATAATCAAGGATTTTTCAGCTTCTCATGCCCAGCCAGCAAGAAAGCTGGAGGGGCACAAGAAGTTGGCACAGGACACAGCCAGGGCACCTGACCCAAACTGGCCAACGGTGTATTCCATATCATGGGACGTCCCATCTAGTATAGGAACTGGGAAGGGGGGGCAGGGAATCGCCGCTCCGGGACTGGCTGGGTGTCGGTCGGTGGGTGGTGAGCGATTGCCCTGCGCATCATTTGGACATTCCAATCCTTTTATTACTGCTGTTGTCATTTTATTAGTGTTATCATTATCATTATTAATTTCTTCTTTTCTGTTCTATTAAACCGTTCTTATCTCAACCCACGAGTTTTACTTCTTTTTTCCCAATTTTCTCCCCCATCCCACTGGATGGGGGGGAGTAAGTGAGCTGCTGCATAGTGCTTAGTTGCTGGCTGGGGTTAAACCATGACACTGCTCAAGGGAAGAGTTGTGTAGCATGCAGTCCAGTTGCAGTTGATGGAGAACTGAAATTGGACTCATCCAATGATACTTCGAGGATTAACCTTGAGAGGCACCCCAGTTCAAGGGGAGATCACTGCCATGCAGCCACACTACCTATCCAGGAGAGCTCAAAGAAGGCTCACTTAGGCTGTCATATTTATGGGATAAAGTACTTGGCTCACAGTCAAATTGCATACAATGGGAGACGTATACATTAGACGCATACCCACAACTTTCTTTGTTCCTTGATAAATGAATCTTGGGAAAACCACCTGCTATTCATAATCAGTGTTCCAAGCTCATATGCATTGGTGCCCACTGGCTCACTCTTCTCCTTTCCAGGTTTTCTAGAGGAGTCCTTGGCCTGGCTATGGCTCAGGCCTTTACCTCCTTTGGAGCCAGTACAAAACTACTGTGAGTTTTGCTGAGGGCAGGGTGACTGCATCCTTAACGTATCCCCATCCCACTGCGGGGGAGTGAGTGAGTGACTGGGTGGAGGTTTAACTGCCAGGTAGGGTCAACTCACCACATATGGTTAATGTAATAAGTAGAAGTCACTGAGGTGAAATCCTTTCTTAGTATTTTACATTTTTTATAAAGATCAATATGGAAGAAAAATACTGTCAACAGAAAATCTCCAACCATTTCTGTCCTGTCTCTCTTCATAATACAGGCTATTGACCTCTGGCTACTTTATATATCCAATATTCACCAAGGCTTTCTGTAACATAAAAGCTCCAGGCTTTCCCCCTCCACCCCAAAAGTAGACAACTGATTCAACAAATTAGTAATGAATGAATGCAGAATAAAAAAACAGATAAGTCAGCAAAATTTAAGTGACACTTTTTTATATATATTATTTTATTTTTATGCTCTCCCATAGCAGCACCAAAAACTGGAAAGAGGTGTTACAGAGGGCCTTATTACTGGCATCATTCACTATAAAACTAATTACTAAAACTAGAATTACTAGAACTTTTCTAAAAAAAGCATTTGAGCCAAGAACCAGCAAAGTTTATTTGTGATAGTGACATTGGTTTTCAGCAGACATGTATAAAACTAAAGTGTTCCTAGCATTTATTTTCACTGTTGGGTTTTTTTTGATTATGAAGTAAGGATGAATTATTTGTCTTTTCATGTTTGAACTCTTTTCATTACATAATTTTGGCTAAAATAATTTTTAAGTATCTATAGAAGACATCCTTAAGAGTAATGTGGGCAGAGCACAGAATAATCCTCACAAGGTACCTTTAATTAATGAGTACTGTCTGTTGCGTGAAAATGAATAGACTAAGCAAAAATCTCGGTGTATGACGAAGTGTGAAATGAAGTTTTGACAGCTGCATACCCCATACTTTATCAGCAATCTATAGCTGCAGGTCTATATAATCTTCACAATGCTGTTCTACAGGCTGAAATTAGCTGGTCAAACATAATTTAGTACAATATTAACAATAATCTGGGCATCAGAAAGATTTTTGAAAATTGTATATCTAGAGCAAGGAAATACTCTGCTGCAGGTGAAAGAAAATACATGTAAAACTACACTTCTGGGCTACTTCATGTTTGAACTCAGAGATTAAAGTCTTTCTATGGCTTTTTGGAGATGACAAATCACTTGTATGGAATACTAAATTGTGCAGTAGGTGTTTGAGATTATATGAACAGCATTTTGGAAATGTCACCCAGGTCACTGGCAAAAATCTACTTGAGAAGTGGATTTGGTGTGTGTGTGTCAAAGGTGCACTTACCTGTCTATTTACTAACTGGCCAGAAATAAAAAAAACCTGCAGGTAAAGCAATTCTTGTGGATTATCAAATCTGAATAAAGTAAGAAATACTATAAGCCTCTGCCTGCCCTCCCCAAAGCCCTTTCTTTTTCTGCTTTAACAGAAAATGCAGACATATAATTAATAAAGATTTAGGATTTCAAAATCAATTTTCAAACATGACCTAAATCACATTGTTCACCCCAAAAGGTTGTATCACCACCTAACCTTCTGAGAAATTTTCAGAAAACTACCTCAATAACATCAGCTACAATAGATATTCCATGTAACATGTATCTTTGTAAATTCAGTAAAATCATGACAAATTTATTTTATTGTATCTGTATATTTTCACATTACATAAAGGTTAATTGCACTTTGTGTTATTGTGTGGGAAGTGAATTGTGCTTCCAAGGCAGCGGACTGCACACATCACTGAGATACCACAACTTAATAGATAAGGGAGGGTTTTATATTTATGTTACAACTTTGTGCAATTGTTTTGGGACATCATTGCAACATATGACACTGCACTTTTACTAGCTGAGAAGTTCAGCTGTACAACTGAAACACTGCTGCTAAAGTGTATTCAGTATTGAGTAGTAGAATCAGCACAGTGAAAAGTCACTAAGAAGCCAATATCTTCCACAAAAAAAAAAAAAAAAAAAAGAGAATGCAGAATACAATCTTTAGTAGGTAAAGGTCACATGCAAGAAACGGAATAAGAATCACCATGCACTTGAAGTTCTCCAGCAGACCAACAAAAATTGCATGACCCTAATAAAGTGTAGGATTACTATATAAGGTTTAAGTGCCCAAAAATACATAAATAATTACAATACAAAAGTACATACATATAGAAGATATACTCTAATGAGATATTGGAGAGAAAATTACACAGTATTAAATTTTCCTCGAGAACATATTCACATGCAAGCTTAAGTGCCTTCAGCGTAAGGCAAAAAAATCTGTCATAGTGCTTTGTCTAAATATAGATTGCATTACCAGAATAATTTTCACCTATGGTCTAGTATGAAGATTCAAACAGCTTGCTTTATTCAACTATTTATCATATACGTTGCTTCATTCACATTTAACTTGACATCAATTTTCGTAATATCTTCATAATCATATGTTATGGAGTGGTTTTGACTACATAATGGATGTTTTCATTTCTTGATTTTGATAATTTTCTTATGTGTAAAAGTTATATAGGCTTTCATAACAGGAATCATTTTTTACAATGTCTTTGCTTAGAGCTGTCTGAATTCTTTTAATTAGTGCCCCAAGGCTAAAGGGATGTATGAATCCCAGAAAATATAAAAATTGCTTTTTGATTTGATTTTTATGATAATCATTAGTTTTTCTTCCTATATTGCCCAAGATTTGGAGCTTCAAAAGTCTAATGATCATTAGGTTTAACATTGGTTTGTTCTACAACTAAAAGTCAAAATGCTAATGGGGACAGTGGGAATACAATTTAAATTTTTATGGCTATCTAGTGCACAAAAACAAAAATAAGACTACAAAGGCATCCTGTTCTAGTTTCTTTAACACTGAAAATTATTTTGAAAACATGTTCTTGACTGCTACAAAATTCTATCCACTGACCTACATTATGAAGATTTGTATTCCCGTGAAATACTTTTGGATAGTCAACACAAGTTATTGAAAACAAGTCCACCATACTGGTGGCTGGTTTACTGAAGGACAGCTAAAATTGTGACTTTGATAATGCTCATAGCAAATGCCCCTCAGGAATAGTACTGCTTCTCAAAAGGGGAGTGTACTGAGAGCAAGGAATATGGTGTTTTGCACCTGGAAGCTCTGAGAAGAGACAGGGTTTGCTTTGTGAGGCACCTGCCTGCATTTTTATTTTTTTTTCAGTTTCAGAGAAATAATAATCAAAAATTTGGCTCTGAAGCTGGATTATCTGGCATGAGGAGGAAATATTTTGTATGAGGAAACACAGAGATAGTGTAATTTTGTCTCAAAAATAGAAATATATTGTATGTAATAGAAGATGTGTATCTTAAAGGCTTATAGGAGTTAAATATCTTTTTAATTAATTCTCTTATTTCTGATAATAATGATGAAGAAGAAAATAATAAGAGTTAATAATGTAATAGAACAGATTAGTTTTGAGACATAGGAAGTCATTCTGATGACAGAAAACTTCCTTGTTCTAATAGGTGGATATGTTGCCCACATTTGAACAGAAAACTAGAGCGTTATGTGACAAACCAAGGAACATGTCACTTTCAAGTCACTTATTTTGTATGGAAACGGCTGAGCAAAGAACAATAATGATATCATGCTTATTTGCAATGAGTAATTATATTTTCCAAACTTTTAAGGTTGCCATTCAACTGAAAGTGGAACTGCAATTCAGTAGGCCACAGAATAATTACATCAGTGAAGAGGAAAAAAGGAGAATAGAAATAGGATGACTTCATGAGAGGTATTAGAACATGAACATTTGTCAAGGCAGTTTTACAAACATGCTGATTAGAAGATTTGAAACTATACATAAAATTGAAATAAAAGCATCCAGAGACAACAGTGCACATCAAAATTGTAGATAACAGAAGGACATTTAAATAGGAATTTTAGTTTAAGGTGCATGCTGCATAATACAATCATTCAGTTCAGATAAACTGTCCCAGGCATCAAAGCCTGGAAGCCAGCTATTCCCTTCTATAGTGAACACATCCTAATTTTCCTTGCCCTGCTCTCTATTGCCTAGGATCCCAGGAAATAGATAGATAGATAGGTAGGTAGGTAGATATAGATATATATTTGTGTACATAGATATATTTATACATACACATGTATATTTTTTATATATGCGTATGTATATTCATTTGCTTATATTTGTATGCATGCATGTGTATATTGTGTGTATACATGCATATATAAAAACATATAAGTATAAATATGTGTACATAGACATACGTATATTTATATACACATATACATCTTTTTTTTTTTTTTTTTCAATAGAACAACATTAATAGGAAGGTTAAGAGATTTTACCATTCCAAAATAGGGACTAGGAAGCAGGAATTTGAACACACTATGCAGATGGAAAAACAGGCATCTTACTTCTTTGTACGTAAGCTTTTGCATATAGATGGTTCACCTGAGGGAAAATAATGACTACTAGAACCCATCTACAAAAAGAAAGTGATGTTAAATCAATCTTACCTATTGTTAAATTTTACTAGTGTGTAATAAGACCTTAACAGGATACTTTAGGAGAGTTAACCAAGTGTTGATTTAATTTCGGTATAAGACAGGTACTGTGTTACCTTGCTCTCTGAAAACTCTGGGATGTGTATAGAACTCCTTAAACAAGTGTGAAATTTATATACATATAAATATATGTATAATGAAGTAATATACGTCAGTCCAGCTGAACATAGCCTTTCTGATTTAAATTTCTGCCTAACTCAGTTTTAGTTGTGTCTTTTTCTACTTAATCTTTTTCATGTTTTGAATCATTACTAGAATAGAAGTCATAGTTACTTTCCTCTTGTTTAGTGTTTTCAATATTTGTGATAAAACCATGCAGTAAGAAATAATTATAGCTCCATTGATGTCTGCACCATTTGTTTCTGAAGAAAATATTAATTTCAGCTTTTTGTTATTATTGATTATTACTAAGTACTAAGACTAGCTAAAAGTACTTTTTTAAAAAAATTTATTTCTTTTCTCATTTTTTGACTTGAGATTGGAAATGGTTTAATTCTCAACGCCTACTCTATGCTTTCTCAGGTCAGTCACTAACTGCATTTATGAAGCTCTGAATATACTTCATATTTTATCTATCTTTTCCTATTGATTGCATTTAATAAGAAATTAACTAGTTCCTTCCGGAAACATACTTACTACAGCAATCAGGTTTTGATTCATTCTGTTTTATACTCTCATCACTGACAATAAACATATCTGTTATTTAATGGAACATATAAATACAAATGCAGAATGACACAAACTATGATTCTAAGAGTGTTTCAACAATAAAGTAAGTGTTTTATCTTCCTATGATTTGATTGTGTGATCACAGGAAAATAATCTTAAATCTATTTCCTTAACCATCTTTAACAGATGGTGTAACTGGGAATGGCAAGCTTGCTAAATTTCGAGGAGTACCACAGCAAAAAAAAGATGCTTGAAGGAAATTTTCCCAGAGAACAAAAGCTATAAATGTAGGTATCAATTTAGAAACTGCGTATTAAAACAAGTCATCTTAGCAAACAGGTGGTCATATAGCATCTTTTTGGATTATTACATTTAGGTAGAAGCATAAATTACTGGATTTAAACAAGTCAATGTGATCAACTACCTTAAATTGCCAACTCTGAAAACTACAGTAACTCATATGTGGCACAAAGGATTCACAGTGTCATGGCAATCTGCAAAGCACAAGACATCACTGTGCTGAACCTTAACAGCAGCTACCATTTATGGTCAGATAGCCAGAAACAAGGCAATTCCAGGTCAAAAGAATCTGCATATGCGAAGACTTCATATGCTTACACAAAACTTCAAGGTGAGCAGTTATTTATCCTCAAGGTTACCTGGTTGGTATTTCAAAAGAAGCTTTGTTCCAGCTGTTATGAAAAATTGCAAGAGCATTTTAGGAATGCAGTAGAGGGAAAACCAGCTTTGCTAGAACAAAGACAAAAAAGTAAACCAAAGCACCTAGTATAAAGAATTCAAGATATCAGAAACTTAAGGTTTGGAAGAATTTTTTGTAAAACACATTGACTGATTGGTCAATGACTGTTAGTACCTACTGTATCTCTTGTTTTGGAAGGATCTAATGAATGTGTATAAATATCTGAAGGGAGGGTGTAAAGAGGATGGAGACAGGTTCTTTCCAATCGTGTCCCATAACAGGACAAGAGGGCACAAACTGAAGCACAGGAGGTTTCTCCTGGACATAAGGAAACATTTTTTTTACTGTGGGGATGACTGAATACGGGAACAGGTTGCCCAGAGAGCTTGTGGAGTCTCTGTCCTTTCAAATCTTCAAATACCATCTGGACATGGTCCAGGGCAGTATGCTGTGGACGAGCCTGTTTGAACAGGCTCATTATACCAGATGGTCTCCAGAGGTCCCTCCCAACCTCAAGCATTCTGTGATTCTGTCACTTGTCTTGCAGGCAATTAGCCCTTACCACTTAGTAAGACTGTATGCAACTTTATATGGAGTTCCTCCCTCCAGACCCCAGCTATTCCCAAAAGACTTCTTACACTCCTGTTCACAAGTATATTAGGTTCTTTTTGTTGTTTTCAAGAACCATACTGACAGTTGTTATCTATCTTTTAATTTCAATCTTAAATTTACTCATAACTTGTTTATGTACACTCTAGTGGGTAGAATGTCCATTACCATTGCCCACTACCTCAGATTCATCCTATCCTCCCTTCACTGACACATTGATAAAGATCTCTTCTCTAGCTCCGTTTTACTAGATTATGAAATCAGGCTCTGGAAGTTTTAATACAGACTGCCAATTTCCTTGAGTACTCCAGAAGCCTTTTTCTTGACCTGTTTCAAACTGAATTCAACTTTCTTGAACAAACACAATCAGAATTGTACATAATATTTTGGATGCTTCTTAGTAGTTGTCTTGACCTTTTGAGAATTTGAGATAATATAATCCTATCTGTTTAAAGTAATTGCAACAAAATTGGTTACCCTGTAAAATGTCTTTCTTTTTCTTCGTTCTAAAATACCCTAAAACAGTCAGAAAGAATTTGTATTGATCAACCTGTGCAATTGGTGCTTGCAAGATGGCAAGTCTCTGGGGAATGTTTTGTCAGCCAAATGAGAAATACCTAGCAGTTGTTTCCTACCACTCAAAGGTTCACATTCTCGCCCTTGTAATTGTGATAGCAGTAGAATTGTTCTATTAGTTAATGAGCACCTGACAGTCAGTTCAGTTGGGCACTCAACATAAAAGAAACCTGTCCTGGTTTCAGCTGGGATAGAGTTAACTGTCTTCCTCGTAGCTGGTGCAGTGCTATGTTTTGTGTTCAGTATGTGAAGAATGTTGATAACACACTGATGTTTTCAGTTGTTGCTCAGTAGTGTTTAGACTATAGTCCAGGATTTTTCAGCTTCTCATGCCCAGCCAGGGCACCTGACCCAAACTGGCCAACGGTGTATTCCATACCATGTGACGTCCCATCTAGTTTAGGAACTGGGAAGGGGGGGGGGGGCAGGGATTCGCTGCTCGGGGACTGGCTGGGTGTCGGTGGGTGGGTGGTGAGCAATTGCCCTGAGCATCATTTGTACATTTCAATCCTTTTATTACTACTGCTGTCATTTTATTAGTGTTATCATTATTAGTTTCTTCTTTTCTGTTCTATTAAACCGTTCTTATCTCAACCCAGGAGTTTTACTTCTTTTCCTGATTTTCTCCCCCATCCCACTGGGTGGTGGGGGAGTGAGTGAGCGGCTGCGTGGTGCTTAGTTGCTGGCTGGAGTTAAACCATGACAAAACCATATAATGTGTTTTCAGACCTTTAGAACATTATACAACACCAAAACCCAGATGGGAACCTAGTGTCAGGGCAATTTAAATATTCCAGAGTTTTCAGAAATAGCTTCCTTTCTAATTCACTACATGGCATCAAATGAATGATGATTCTGGTGATATTTTATCTGTGAGGGAATGGCCTACATTTTTAATTTTGTAAACTAGAAATCAAATTTATTATTTAATCTATTGGAAGTTAGAGCTCCTATCACAATAAGAATAAATCTGGTAAATCAGAATACCATCATATATTAAGCTCCTGAGTCAAGCCTAGTAACAACAATTAATAGAAGTGCAGGTATCTATATGTAAGAACTGCTTTTCAGGAAGCAGAGTTTTCTCTTTTGTGAATGATGGTTTGTGCACATGTATTGATGAGAGAAAGTGTAATTTTTTGGCAATAGAATCATAGAATCATAGAATCATTTAGGTTGGAGAAGACCTTCAAGATCATCGAGTGCAACCATTAACCATGCCCACTAAACCATGTCCTGAAGTATCCCGTCCACTCGCTTTTTGAACATCTCCAGGGATGGTCACTCAACTACTTCCCTGGGCAGCCTATTCCAATGTCTGACAAACCTCTCAGTAAAAGAATTTTTCCTTATATCTAACCTAAATCTCCCTTGCCTCAACTTGAGGCCATTTCCTCTTGTCCTATCTCCAGCCACCTGACAGAAGAGACCAACACCCATCTCACTACAACCCCGCTTCAGGTAGCTGTAGAGAGCTATAAGGTCTCCCCTCAGCCCCCTCTTTTCTAGACTAAACAGCCCCAGTTCCCTCAGCCACTCCTCATAAGACTTGTGCTCCAGGCCCCTCACCAGGTTGGTTGCCCTTCTCTGGACATGTTCCAACAACAAAATGTCTTTCCTGTAGTGAGGGACCCAAAACTGAACACAGTACTCGAGGTGCAGCCTCACCAGTGCCCAGTACAGGGGAACAACCACCTCCCTGCTCCTACTGGCCACACCGTTTCTGATACAGGCCAGGATGCCGTTGGCCGCCTTGGCCACCTGGGCACACTGCTGGCTCATATTCAGCCGGCTGTCGACCAGCACCCCCAGGTCTTTCTCTGCCAGGCAGCTTTCCAGCCACTCTTCCCCAAGCCTGTAGCGCTACATGGGGTTGCTGTGATCGAAGTGCAGGACCCGGCACTTGGCCTTGTTGAACTTGATACAATTGACCTCAGCCCATCGATCCAGCCTGTCCAGATCTCTCTGTAGAGCCTTCCTACCCTCAAGAAGATCGACCCTGCCTCCCAACTTGGTGTCGTCTGCAAACTTGCTGAGGGTGCACTCAATCCCCTCATCCAAATCATTGGTAAAGATATTAAACAGAACAGGACCCAACACCGAGCCCTGTGGAACACCACTTGTGACCTGCCGCCAACTGGATTTCACCCCATTCACTACAACCCTCCGGGCTCATCCAGCCAGCCAGTTTTTCACCCAGCAAAGAGTACACTTATCCAGGCCACGAGACGCCAGTTGCTCAAGGAGTATGCCATGAGAGACAGTGTCAAAGGCCTTGCTGAAGTCAAGGAAGATAACATCCACAGCCTTTCCCTCATCCACTAGGTGGGTCACCTGGTCGTAGAAGGAGATCAGCTTGGTCAAGCAGGACCTGCCTTTCGTAAACCCATGCTGACTGGGCCTGATCCCCTGCTTGTCCTGGACTTGCCATGTGAGTGCTTTAGAATAGGGGAAGGAGAAAGTGCAACTGCCTAACTTAATGGAATACAGAAACTTGTGTCTGACTGCAAAGGGCAGCATATGGAAAGGGAAAAGCAAAGCCATGAAGGAGGAGTGGTATGAGGCAAGAGAACAACCGAACAGAGGGAACACTTAGGCTGACTGAAAAGAAATATTTTTTAAAAACCAACCAACCAACCAAATCAAAACAAAACAAAACAAAAACTAAAAACAAACCCCCAAACTTTAAGAAAGAAGAATCAGCTCAACTTTTGATTGAATGCCTAAGGAAAAAAATTAGGACAGATGTCACTTGAGACATAACAAGGCTGGACAACACCCTGTAAACATATAATAAAAACTAAACATGCATTGACAGAGAGACAGATGACAAGACATATTGATTCTTTTCCAACTATAGTGCCTAAGATCCATGAAGCAAAGAGTGATCGGAATGAGCAATAGAAACTGAATCTAATTTACATGTCAGTAGACTTTTTCTTCCTTAACTATTCCAGTGTGAACAGCTAATTGGCAGCCACCTATTTATTAATTTCCTAGTCAAAGCCAAAAGGCCAGCTGGCACAATTTTACATCCCTCTCTCCCAGGGTTCATAGATGAATTCTGGGTAAGGTGCAAACAGTGTTTTACAGCAGCAGTTAGTTTATTCCTGGAGCAAAGTACAAATAGAAGTGGGTATGTATGTACAGCAATGAGCTTGTTTCCCATTCCACTGTGACTGAGGAAATGACAGCCAACTGGCAGTGAGCCATACAAATAAAAAATACCAGCTGGCAAATGTTGGATTATTTTTTTCCCACAGGACTAGAGGTGTGTTGGATGACAAGAAGATATGTTATTGAGTACTAAGCCATCTATTCCTTGATGGTTATTTAACTTACCAGTCACAAACTAGTTCATAACTAAAAATGAGGCAGTTAGCAACCTTGTCATTGCACAGGAGTTATTTGGTAGGTCTGAACATACCATATTATCCAGAATGATCATAGTGGTGATACAAAACTGATTTGAACTAACTACTTTCTGAAAGAGTATATGAAATCTCAGCTTTGTATTAAAATTCTCTGTGAATAATTCTCAAATACTATGTCTTTCATGTTGACCGGAAATTTTGTAACTAACTTCTGCCTTCTAAGGACCTTTTCAGTAATTACTAATTTTAGATTCATTTTTTTCCTGTCAATACAGTTCTGCCCTACAGACAGTTGGAGCAACAAATAACATAAACAAAAGTGAATTTATTACATTAGTGTAGAGGAAATAGATCATTAAATTTAAGAAAATTATTCATGTCTAAATTGGAAATAGCCAATCTAGATATGCCTCTGATATGTAATTCCATACCAGAAGTGAAAATATATTTTTAAAATTTTATTGTAATTTAATTTATTTATTTTAAATTAATTTAATTTTTATAATTTTATCTTATAATATTTTATACAGAAAATGAAAAATTTATCTTTTTCTTTTGTCCTTCATTAGATCTTCTGAAAAGACATCTCATGGTTGTTGAGCTCAGCCCTTATGTAAATTCAGCTGTGAATAAGTGAATTATGATTCTTATTTATAAGGATATTACTACATTTTAATATCCATCTGCAGGACCATTAATTTAAGCTGGCCTGATGGCATTAAAAGAATGTCAAATAGACATGTCTGTTTTGTAGGCGTCAAGTATTTCATGCCATTATTTATCTGAGATTGTTAGTGACAGTCCTAAAAGATCAGTGTACTTTTTGTATTATATATTGCACTTGCAATAGAAGTATTATATATTAGGATAGAAAATTAACTGAAGATATGCTTTAGGAAGAATGTTAGAAACCTAATGAATGGCAGTTTGAGGAAAATTCGTCCTGGTTGGTATTAAAGATGACATATTGTCATAGAAGGCATTGTGCACAGAATGAAGAGGAGCAGAAACTCTATGGGAAAATATTGTTAATAAAAAGCCCTCACAGTTCTCATCTAGTTCTATCAAACTTCCCATAAGAGATATGTCACTCTATGATGCTTTCTACACATTTTACACCAACTTTTTCATGTATGGCATTAATTTATCTAAAACATGCAATAGTCTATATTTTATATCCAATATTTATATGTATTGTTCATATTAGATCCTGAGTATAATTTGTCAACTCAGCTTTTGAAGCAATAAGATTTCATTCAAACAAATTGTAAGCTGCAACCATGACATAATGATTGTCCTAGGTCATTCCTAGTTAACTTTTTGTAATTTTCAGTTGCCTTCTATATCTGTCTACCAGAAGCTACTCTTGAGAATTCTTGTATCACAATTTACTGTTATTAGCACACTAAATCTTGCCATTGGCTAGAAATAATTTTGTGATTTGGCATGGTACATGCTTAGTGACATATTCAGGGAAATATTTTTTGTTATTAACTTATTAAATAGAAAAAGACATTTGCTGGGTTGTTAATCACTTCTGTTTATAAAATACAAATTGAATGAAAAAAAGGTGCAATCTATTAAACATAATTTACTAACTTGAAGATCTACTTATTTAATGGTTGTTCCACAATCACAGGGTTTACTCCACATTATTGCAGTTATTACACACTGAATCAATTGCCATGCCATGAGGTGTGTCACAGAAATCCCTTCTAAGAGTCCAACTGATGACATACAAGATTCATAAATAGCTATTGTGTCTCCTAAGATATCAATACCAAAAGAATTAGCTGTTGTCCTGTATGTATATGAAGGAAGCAAGACAGCATAGCACCTCTGCTACAGAGAATATTACTTCATCAATTTTGTACAATCTATAGGTCAGTTGTTCAATATTATAGGAAATCTACAGAAATCGGCACATCACAGAGAGATTCAATGAAGGGAATAATATTGTGAAAAGCTAAACTTGGGTAAAAACATTTTTTTCCCTTGAACCATGATAATGAACTTATGTAAAAACTAAATAAATAACTGTGTAAAGAACCTGCACCTTATCACGACTTGAAAATGAAACCCAACTATATGAGTCAAAGCATTTTTATAAGATGTCGCTGGACCAACAGAATGTAATAGACAAAAGAAGATGTATGTAAAGCACAGAGTGTACTCCTTTATCTTTATTATCTAGATTCATAACTTTAGAAACACAAGCTTTATTGTTATTCTGCTTAATTTCCATGTATTCCAACAATTCAAATTGTTTGGCACCATGTTGGTATTCAGCATTTTAGCTGTTAATATAAAAATAAGAGACAACACAGGCTGCACAGAAATTGCTAATAGAAGGCATATCTCTGTCTTTACAGGTAAAATGTTTAATGTTAAGACATAGATAAATGTAGTTCATTCAGGTTCAAAATTGCACCGAGCATATCTGCTGAAAGGAATAATTTAAGTAGCAGCTAAAAACCAGATGTAAAACAATGAGGGAGAACAAATGTCTCTTTTTTATTATTACTGTTTTGTTGGTATATTATACTAACACATTTTCATTAGGAATCTCCAATTGAATAATAGTCTACATACAGTTTAATCAACAATTTCCACTGCCAAAGGAAAGTGCAGGCAAAGCTCTGGCAGTGTTATTATAATGGATGAAAAGGGGGAAAAAATATCCAGAAGACACGGTATCATCCCAAAATATCTCAGAATAGCTTAAGACACATTTTCAGATATGTTTGTACTCTTTTAACTTCCAAGATAGAATTATTATCACCTTCCTGTGTATATATTTTTATGAGACAACAGAAAAATGGCCAACAATGGTTGACAACAACAAAATGGTAGTTCTTTGAGTTTACAAATTTGTTTATGATTTCTTGAAAATTATCAGCAGAATGCATGAACTACTGATTGGCTAATGTTCAAAAGTAGAAAAGCACTGCAAGTATTTGTTGTAAAATGGGTTTTGTGAACAAAAGAGTACCTTATCTTTTCTAAGTTATTTCAGGGGGAAAAAAATTCTGGCTGCTAACTGGTGATGAGAAGGCACTTTTTGAAGTTGTTTCACAGTTAAACTTTAACTTTGCAGTTTATAACTGAGAGTGACCCCTTTTCACTCACAGAACCATTTTTTAAATAAGTGGATATGCTAAAACCTTGGTCTCCAAAGCCACTCTGTTTACGTCTCCTGTTATTTTCTTTGTTTTAAGAATATCATAATCCATAGAAATGTCTTACCATAATAAAACTAGTCATCATAATCAAGAAGTCAAATTCCTATTTCTCAGCTTCATTTCTAGTAACTGCATAAAATTAATTTAGTTTTCCAATACACTGTGTTCCAGTAAGGCTGCATCAGGTTTTAATACTAGTAACTCCATTCAGGAAATGTGTTGTTTTAAACTAAAATCTAATAATATGGGATTAATCTAGACTATCTACAGCTATATCTGAATAAAGGTGCTTTATCACCAATTTTTCCATCAGCAAATGATTTAGCTGTTCCCAACAGAAACCTTCCACCTCCATGGCCTTTCTGAAAGCATTGTTTCTGACAGAGTACCACATTTCATCTCGTGCTTCAGGCAGGTTCTCTTTAAACCTCAACATAAATTGAGCTGATTAGCCTGCCTGCTTACCCTACTGAGACAGATAAGCATAGCCAGAGAATTAAAAAAAAAAAAAAAAAATTAAACAAAAAAAAAATCAGAGAAGTATCTTTTGTGCTTTCAGGATGTTACCAGGATAACCTGGACCAGTCTCTGTGCATGCACAGAATGTGCACATGAACCTCAGCCCACCTCTGCTTACAGGACTCCCTCATTTTCCAGCTACAATTTCCATCTACAGCTCCACCATTTTCTGAGGTGTCCCAGGTACCAGTACCTATCAAATTAGTTAAAACCTTCACAAGCTCTAGAACACCTCACTGTTGAAGAAACATATGCGCCAAGGGCCTTGGTTAATTGTAGAGCTTTACATGGGGTCTGAGGATTAATACAGTGGTCCAAAGAAGCAACACATAAATACATAGTTGATTTCAGTTCCTTAAAAAGACTATTGCTGTTGATAACCATTCAGAAGATGCAGTATTTCATTTGTCACAACTGGAACCAAGTGCAAATGATCCACTTACAGGGATTACTGCCACCATGGGTAACCATCCGAGAGGAGGATGAATATGTTGTTGTTTTACCTTGCAATTTGGGGTATCCTGGTTTGTTTGTTTTCCATTTTTCTGACCAATGGCTCCATAGCAGTATTAGCTTTCTTAATTTCAGACTTTGACACTTATTTCAAACCTGGTTTAGACTGGCTTCAAGGCTAGGCTAAATTAGTTGTGTCCTTGATAAGAAACTCTGATTTGGGATACCTATATATTGTACCTACAAAATTCTGAAAATCTCACGTTAAGTACCTATAAAATGAAAATACTTACTAGCCAAACAAAGAGTCATATCTTGCTTCTGTGATAGTAGGTGTCTTCTAACTCCTGAATGTCACCTGCTGACACCTTAGGCATTAAAACAAACAAACAAAAACATTACACACTAGCATATTGCTGTAGAAAAGCTTAAAGCTGACGTAACCAGTTTGTACAGTGAACTTATGCAGTTACCCTTAAGTTGAAATAACTGGATAAATATTGTAATTTACTATATTAGTTAACAGAGTTAAAGGCTACAAACTGCCCATCTCACTCTCACCTCCAAAAGCAGAGGGAATTTGGGCCCTAAATTTGTATTCATTAAGTTAATGCAAAGGCTGTAGAAGGAAAGCATGTTAGACACTCTTACTAGATGATGTATGACCCACAGACCCGCAGACACTGACAAACTAACAGGAATGGGAAAGGGAAAGGGGAAGGGGAAGGAAAGGGAAAGGGAAAGAAGAGAAAGGGAAAGGGAAAGAAGAGAAAGGGAAAGGAAAAGGGAAAGGGAAAAGGAAAAGGAAAAGGAAAAGGAAAAGGAAAAGGAAAAGAAGGAAAGAAAGAAGAAACTCACCTCATAAGAAACAGTTAAGAGAGAAAAAGAAAATGAAATAAAAAAGATTGAGTTGCATTAGTGAGATTTTGAAATTGCTTCTTGATATGTGTGGTGGGTATGACCCTGGCTGGACACTAGGTCCCACCAAAGCCATTCTATCACTCCCCCTCCTCAGCTGGACAGGGGAGAGAAAATATAACGAAGAGCTTGTGGGTCAAGATAAGGACAGGAGAGATCACTCACCAATTATTGTCACAGGCAAAACAGACTCAGCTTGGGGAAAATTAACTCAATTTATTACAAATCAACCAGAGTAGGGTAATGAGAAATAAAACCAAATCTCAGAACACCTTCCTTCCACCCCTCCCTTCTTCCTGGGCACAACTTCACTCACGGATTCTCTACCAACCCCCCCTCAGCGGCACAGGGGGACGGGGAATGGGGTTTACGGTCGGTTCATCACACGTTATTTTCTGCTGCTTCATCCTCCTCAGGGGGAGGACTCACCATACTCTTCCCCTGCTCCAGCGTGCAGTCCCTCCCATGGGAGACAGTCCTCCACAAACTTCTCCAATGTGGGTCCTTCCCATGGGCTGCAGTTCTTCACAAACTGCTCCAGCAGGGGTCCCTTCCACAGTGTGCAGTCCTTCAGGAGCACATTGCTCCAGCGGGGGTCCCACACGGGGTCACAAGTCCTGCCAGAAAACCTGCTTCATGGGCTTCTCTCTCCATGAGTCCACTGGTCCTGCCAGGAGCCTGCTCCAGCACGGGGTTCCCACAGGGTCACAGCCTCCTTCAGGAACCCACCTGCTCCGGTGTGAGGTCTTCCACCTGCTGCAGGTGGAGATCTGCTCCACCGTGGACCTCTGTGGACTGCGGGGGGACAGCCTGCCTCACCATGGTCTTCCCCACGGGCTGCAGGGGAATCTCTGCTCCAGTGCCTGGAGCACCTCCTCCCACTCCTTCTTCACTGACCTTGGTGTCCGCAGGGTTGTTTCTCTTACATGTTCTCACTCCTCTCTCTGGCTGCCGTTTCCGTCTGTCCCAGCAACTTTTTTTCCATCTAAATATGTTATCACAGAGGCGTTACCACTATCGCTGATTGGCTCGGCCTTGGCTGGTGGCGGGTCCGTCTTAGAGCCAGCTGCTATGGGCTCTGTCGGACACAGGGAAGCTTCCAGCAGCTTCTTACAGAAGCCCCCCCACTACCAAAACCTTGCCACACAAAACCAATACAAAATGAGAGTTTTATATTCCTTCCACAACAATTTGTAGATATGAGCTGTTAGGTGTTAACTAGGCCTCAGCAATTAATGAGGTCAAATCTTCAATAAAGAGATTAATTCTTCAGTCCTTTTGAAGGAAAATGCACTAGTAACAGTAGATGACCTTAAGTAAAACGCACAAGCTTTTAATAGACATTCTAAATCACATGTGTTTCAGTTTGCATTCTAAAAAAAAGATAGTAGTTTGGTGGCTGATTAGAAAATACCATTATATCTTGAAGCCTGTCATCATGACAAACAATTAGCATTGAACTAATATTTGATTTTCATAATTTATGTTGAAAACCTAGCTTTCTCATGGAGTAATGAACAGTACTCTTTACATTTTGTGGTCCTTAGAAATCTTCACTGCCAGAATGTTGAGAAAATTTAATATCCAAAATGAAATGTTCATTTATCAGTGTTTATTAGTCCCCATTATTTAGGAAAAAAAAAATCTTTATTTACTAAACATTAGAAAGGTTTTCAAAGTCTGAAAAATTACTTTTCACTTCTGAAAGTAAAACAAAGGAAGGCAATAATGGAAATGGATAAATCAATAAGGTTTTACCTCAGATTTGGTAGGAATTAGCAAAAAAGACCTCAGAAGCCTTTTCAAACAAACAGCTTAATTCTGTGACATGTGAATGTCCATATTATGAAAATAAAACCGTATACTAAAAGAACTATACTAAAAAAGTGTTTTAGTACTTGCTATACTTATATACAGCTATTACCTTAGATCAGTATGCAATATACAGGTGAGTAATATCATGGGTAATAATAATAACTGTTACTATTTAGCAGTGCAATAGTAGATGACCTCATAATTCAAGATCTGGTAGTAAACTAACCAATCATGAGTGAACTGCGAACAGAAACAATTTGATTAACCTCAGCCATCTGGAACTTTTATTGGCATTAACCTGTCCCCCATATTCTCAAAGGAAAAAAAAAAAAAAAAGAGACATAATTCATGGAGCATTTGTAATATTTTGCAACACACCACAAAAAAATAGCTGAAAACATGTAAAGTTCAAATCTTGCTGTTTGGTGTCATATATAGCCTTATGTATGTGGACTTACAGATAGATTTTTATTTTGCTAAATTTCTGAGGAAACAGAATCAGAATCAGATTGTACCATTAAACCAGCTGTGTTTGTAACATATATTTTGTATGCAATTTTTGTATCTTCTTATAAACCTTGCTTTCTGTGTCCTCAAGAAAAACATTAACCGTTCTGTGATCTACCCCACTTATATACAGAGGACCTTAATAATGATTTACAATTTCCTTTTACTTTGAGATGTAACACATTTTGTAATGGACTTAGTTTGTACTATCTTGATTTTTGTATCATTCTAATTGCTACATCAGTCTTTGCCTAGAGTGAGATGTCTTATGTGAAATAAAATATAGTTATTATCAACCAAACTTAAAAAAAAAATTTAAAAAATCCTTTACAGTGTCTGTTTTTCATAAACAAACCCTAGCATCATTACTGTGCTACTAACCTTCAGTTCTTTATTCAGCGATTTCTGACTCAGAATTTCCATTATTTTTCTCTGGTATCAATGAAGAGTTGGCAGGCCTACAAGTACCTAAGGCACCTGCTTGCCATTTTAAAATATTGGCAAAAGACTATCTTTCTTCTAGCCTCGTGGAACTTCTCCCACATTCTAAGACTTACTGAACATCAGTATTAATAGTCTAAGAAGGTTCTTTGTCAGACTTCTTAAAACTTTTAGATAAAAATCCCCTGAACATGCTGGTCTCAAATGTCTACTACCTTAATTAAAAGTGTTGTATAACTTTGTTATATGGTTATTTTCCCCAAATAAGAATCATAAATCTAACACTTTTGAATTATTCTGGATTATAATCAATATTTTTACTGTTCACATATACCAAAGAATTGATACCATTGCTGGGGTTTTTTTTTTGTTCCTAAGATACTTTGAATTTCTCTTTCTTGCACTTCTTTTTTCTAGCCACAGATTCATCTTGCCGTCTTTTGCTTCCCTTACTAATTTTCTGAAGAAAATATTTTTAAATTTCATATTTCCATACATTTCTCTGTGTGTATGACTGTAAATGTATACATACATCTCAGGGTGTGTACATAAACACATTACAAATGCAATGGTGAAAATAGCTTTACTCTTGATTCTTCTCACAGGACAATTTATTTTTTGGCTTTTTTTTTCCTGCGGGCTGAGTCTTTTATTTCAACAGGACTATTCAGGACAGGCACTAATGTATATTTTCATTCAAAAACAGTCAAATACATAGAAATTGGTTGTGTGTCTCTGATTTTAACTGAACTTTATTACAGACTGTACTGATGATGCTATGAACATAAACATGTTCATTCAACTTATTCTATCAAACCAAACCAGAATTTCTAAGCCAAATTAGCAATCTCTCCTCAAGAAACACTTCCTTTTTTTTCTCTTCTCTGGAGCATTTTTATCAGCACAGAGACAAAAGTCTGCAGGGCCGTGTAGGAGAAGATGTGTTACATGGAAGATACAGAAGACCACTGTAGTTCAGGAAGCTAGTTTTCACAATGTTAACCTGCATTGTTGCTTATTCCTTCACATTTAATCAGCCTTTTGTGCGGATAAGTATTGAACTTTCACAATAATACCTGTTCCTTCAACCCATGTAAGACATTAAAGACATAGCAGCTCTGTCAGTTGATATACTAATATCAGACTAAGAGACTAACAAGACTGAAGCAATGAAAGAGACTCAAGTGATGAAGTTTTATGTTCTGCATCATAGTTTCTTTTACCTGAAAATGCAGTTCAGTGGCAGGATTTCACTGCTACAGAATTGAAGGGCTGGAGTGCTGTATGTTGTCCTGGTCATATGGGAGTAAGCACCAGGCTTTTGATTTCAGCACATCCTAATGTCATATGAGAGATTTGGCTCATGCAGTTAGGTCTTGGGATAGGGGGGGAGAATCTTGAATATATGAAGAGGACATGAGCCAGTAATTTATGGCTGAGGAAGCTTGTGTGTAGAGTTTCTTAAGTGTCAAAAGCATTGTCAGTGTAGACTGTACTAAATAAAATCATGCTTCAACGCTAGGGTTTCTTGTGCCTGTAAAAACTCATTATGTGTTTTCATAAACCTGCACAGTACTGTTTTGTCTCAGTACATTGCAAATTGTTATTTAGAAAAGAAACATTTTGTGGGAAAAAAAAAAAAGGGCAAAAAGTAAGTATTTTAAATGGATTAAAAAATGAAATTAAATTAACTTTTGAAATAACATGAACTAAGTGTAAGGAATGCTGAAAGAATCAGCATGAATTTCCATGTATTCCTGCTCAGGAATTCACCAGTGAATACACTTGAGTATGCAGTAAGTTCATGCACAGAAGATAAGTAATATTTATGTTTAAGCAAATCGGTTATGTGATTGGGTGACTGTGTTGAAGCTGTCAATTAACTTTGTGAATAGCATTTAGGGGCAGGCAGGGACACATCAGCAACATGATTTGGTCCTTTACTATAGCTGAGGGTACTGTGGTTTTAAGGATCATTGGTTTTACTACATCTGAAGTTACTGGTGTTTATAGTTGCCTGTAATGTCCACCAGCTTGATGGAACATTAATAATGTCACAAAGATAACCACAGCCAAAATCTCAGATACAAAAGGATAGGAGTTTTGGTTTTGTATTTTATTTTTCATTGATTTAAATTTTCAGACTTACAGTTTTAACTTTGTATTTCTTGACATCACTTAGTAGGCTGTCATTCTGACACATGTTCATCTCAGGAGGAAGAAACTCATTGAGGAAATCCTTCAAGATCATGTATTTAATAAGTTTAAAACTGCCAACTGATGAAATACATGACAGCACACTAGCAGTATGACTCCTTTTGCCATAACCAGTTACAATTTCCACAGCCAGCTACACCCTAACTAAGAAGATACTTTATAGAAAACAGCATCTGATTACAGTATGTTTATATTAACATATTTTGATACATCATCATTTCATTTTGTCTCTTTTCCAGCTTTACACTCTGGGCATGAGAGCTTTTAATGCCATAGTTCATAAAGCTTGGTACATAATGCTCAGCAGGTATCGGAAAGTACATAGCATAAATGTCCTGGGCCATCAAGCTACAATGCCTGTGCACTGAGATAAGAAACTTTGAAAAAAAAAAAAAATGCTATTGTCATAAAAGGTAAGAAATGCTGAGGCTGGAGAAAAAAAAAGTTAGTTTTCTTGAGGATTCTTTGCAGAATGAGTGAGGAATATACACAGTATAGTGTAAGTGCTTAAACAATCTCTGGATTAACACCAATTGCAGATGGCAAACCTATGAATATAATTGTTTATAAAAATTGGAAGTATTATGTTTCTTTGTATTTTTAAATTCCTCAACCTTTCGGTGATCATCTGTTGAATATCACTTATGCTAGGCAGGCAGAAAGCTATCTGTCAATGACATGACCCAATCTCCTCTGCAAGGAACTTCTGTTTGCTTCTTTTTTGCCTTTGATGGTCAGAAGTAAAAATTTCATTTGATTTAATCTTAATAATTTCAAGAGTGCACCAACAGCTGAGTTGTATTATAAAGCCATTTCAGAGAGTCTTGGTAGATAAATGACTTTTAGTAGCCCATAGACTGTTTAATTGATATATGTTAAAGGTCATAAAGAAAGAAAGGAAAAAAAGTGGTGGAGAGGAAATAGGACTGGAAAAATAATATTAGGAGAAAACTATTTAATTCTTTCAGGGCATTATTCTGTTTGTATCAACTACATAAGTAAGAGAAACACAAGTTGTCTTACTCTATGCAGGAATACATAGGAATGCAGATGAATGAGGGATACTCATCCAACATAAAGTTCAATTTGCCAAAGAGTTTTTTCACACTTGTGTGTGAAATGAATTTGTTACCTATAACCACCTATTTCCACAAGACCCCAAACAGTAAAACCATAAATATATATATTTGGTTTATATATCAATATATATGCATACTTATTCCTGTTTCAGATGTAGCAGGGACATAAACTGAGGAGTCAGAACTGTACCTCTCTGTACATACTCAGTCAGCAGCCAGATTTTAGTCTATAGCTTAGAAAATGCATTGAACAGCACCAAATGGAACAGCAACCCTTGCGCTGCATCTTTGTTTTCAAAACCACACAATACATTGAGTCTCAGCATTCAAGATTGCCAAGACTTTTCATCAAAGAGGAGCTAGATTCAGTGGAAAATACCAATTCACGAATGGAAACTTTTCAGAAGCATACGTTGGTTTTATAACTAGCTTGCTTAAAAGTTTTCTCAGCTCCCCGGATGTAAGATTATGTCAGTGAATAAAAGCATGTAATAACTGATAGCTTGTGGATTAGCTCACTTCCCTGGAGTATTTAGTATTCCAGTGGTACACTACTACTGAAAGATTCCTCATTTTTTTAAAATTTGCATTCCTTAATTCACAGTGGAAACTTTCCCAAAGTTTTCAATAGCTTTCTGGTCCTGGAACATAATTTCATTATTAAAAATTTTCTGTATAACATGTGCTTGGAGACATTTTACTCTGGGCAATGTTACTAAGGCACAGCCATTTCTTGGTCCATATCCAGGATAGAATGATTTTTCCACTGAGATAGATTAAGTGGATAAAGTTAAAACTTACTACTTTTAAAAAGTTTGCATGTATTTAAAATTCAGCATTAAAAGTTCTGTATTTGTTGGGGAGGGGGGGAGGGAGGGGAGGGAAGAGGAAGAGAATCAAACGGAAAGCCTTCTCTCTCCTTTCTAGAGCTACTTTCTACTCTTTCTCCCAAGTAGCAATTTTAGTTGTTTTAAACTTGAGTATATAAATATAGCTTTACTTCACTGGAGGACAATTTGCAATAAGGGAAGTCACTATAGGAAATGCTATAATGAAAAACATTACCTTCCACTTGTGATTCATGCTAGTTTGTCCAGTCTTTGTAGACAAAAATTGTCTCCTCCTCAGCCTGGCCTCAGTAAGGACAGTAACATTGCATTGGCTTCAGACTACATCAGTGAAACCAAGATCTGAAACAAAAAGAGAAAAAAACTTGGTGAAACAAAACAAGCCAAAACAAAGTGCATGTTCTATCCAACTTTATGCTTGGACATCTCTCATATAAAAATCCCAGTGCTTCTAAAAGGTAATATATAAGCATGCATGACACATCCATTGTTTTTATTTAAACAAAATGACTTAGGATTTATAGAGATGACATTGGGTATAACAGCTGATTCAATTTGTTTAGAAATACAGGGACCATCAAAAGCCAGTGAGCTTTCAGCATTTATTATCTGCAAACTGATTTGCCATCAAAAGCCAACATTATCTGACATTATAAATCATATAGAACCAAATTACAGTACCCCATTTCTTTATGAAAGTAGTTAGGCTAATAGTGTTTCAGTAAAATAATTCACAAATATTTTTTCTAGTAACTATTTTAAAGGTATGGGTATGTCTCAGTCCTGAAATTGAAAAAGGGACTGGGACAAATTCATACCTTTAAAATAGCCAAGAGAAAAAAACATTTGTGAATGATTTTAGTGAAACCCTAAGCTGATATTTATAAACCAAAATATCAGTTACAGTCACCAAGTAAGGAGTAGCTTTTACTTTTATTGAGGGGCCTAATCAAAGCAGCCTAAGAAAAAATCAGTCAAATCCTATAATGAAATTTACTTTGTAATGAAACTATGAATATATTATTTTTCCTATCATTAATAATCTTCTTTTTAATGAAATACAAAACAAATTCATGCAACAAAAAGCCTCTTCTCCACAAATCATTTCCTTCTGCTTGATTTGCAGAAACAGAAAACACGTAACTTTTGTCTTCATATGCATTTTTCTTTATCTTAAGTTTTTAATTTTTAATTACTGCAGTCAGAAGTAATGTTCCCCATATGTATATGTATTTACACTTCAAAATCTGCATTTCACTTACCTCTGCACAGTTTCTGAACTATGTCATGTTTACATCATTTATGTCCTTGTGGAACTTCGGTGTTTCAGTTATGTATAACCAACCCATACAGACAAGGACAAAAAGATGCTGTTGAAACTCATTGAAATATATATGTAGAGCTGTTATCCTTCATTTTAGTGAACTATAGGATTTAAGCACATTATATTCCCATCTCTATAGAAAAACAGATTCAAGTTTGCATGCCTTCTCATTGCTGTGATAGAAGAGTTGACATGTTTATTTTAGACTTTATGTGGAAAGAAAGACAGCCCAGGTGAAGAAGAAAGATATGAAGCAGGAAGGAGGGAGTACAGCTTGAGCAATGCCTAAGAAAAACAGCAATATGGCCTTGGAAAAATCCACAAGAGTCACTTTTGGGATCGTAGCACTCTCTGATGAATCAGTGTGGCTGAGAATAGGCAAATAGTCTCCAGCTGTTTGATTCTTTCGCTGCTCATTAGTGTATGTCTCCTTGGCAAGATAAAAATTGTATCACTATACTCAGTCTGTCACCACTTTCCGACCCCAGGTAGAATAATTTACAGTCCCCTCATTTTGGTTTGTGACTTGGATAAATCCATTCCAAAGTACTTTCACGAGGGAGGTGGAAGTTACTGTGAAAATTAACTCTATCCCAACCGAACTCAGGACAGTTAACCTAGAGACTACTCTTCCCAGTTACCTAGAGACTACTTTTCTGTAATTGTTTTTGGATCACAAAATATAAAATGAGTCTGTCAACCATTTCTATTCCAGTTATCGTCTCAGCTTCCTGTGGCAACATAATCATGTATACATGAAAATGTTCTCTTTTTTTTACT
Organism: Buteo buteo; assembly: GCF_964188355.1. NCBI lineage: Eukaryota > Metazoa > Chordata > Aves > Accipitriformes > Accipitridae > Buteo > Buteo buteo. The sequence goes on along the minus strand of NC_134204.1, from coordinate 48,098,153 downwards.
CCATTTTAAACTCATGTCATGAGCATTAAATTGGTAGTTATTTAACTCTAATTTACCCTCTCCCTTTCCTTTTGTTCTGCTTCAAATGGATACCTGAACATTTCACTAGGGCTGGCTTTTTTATGGCAATTCCCTATTTGCCTTTTCTGTACCGTTCATTATTGTAGAAGTTTTATCAGATTACAGTTATGTTACCATTGTAAAGAACTCTATTGTATTTAGTCTGCTTTGTATAGAAACTGCTCCACCTCTCTCATTATTACTGTCACCCTACTTCTAGTCTTTTTTACTTCTATTGGATACTTTTTAGCCAAAAATTCATGCAGTAGTCAAGATGCAGATACAACACAGTTATAAACAGTGTTGTAATAAAGTTAATCAACTACAGTACAAAGTGATGGCAGAGAATTAGTCTTTTTCTACTTAAATATGTATGATATATTTGAAAAGATGAGTGCAGCGTGATGAGGTTATAAATCATTTTTAACATTAGGAGATGTGCCTCCAAGAGAAACAGACAAAACAAGTGAGCAGCAGTCATGTAGTCTTTGCTTGTTTATTTATGACTGCTTCCAGGCAAACTGATTTGACAAAAACTTGAAATTATACAGTTTCACCTAGAAATCAAGTGCATGTAGTAGAGTGCTCATGATTAGAGTTTGTCACTGTTTCCTGATTTTTATTTTTTATCATTTCTTTTTGTCAGAAAATACTGATTTCAAAACCAGGTCTTAAAGAAGAAATATATCATCCCTTGGACGGAATTTCTTAACAAGACTGCAGGGAGACACAGGAAAGAAGACATGTTCTTAGGTCAGTTGCTAGGACTCTCATCAGAGATTCAGAGTCAGATCCAACTTCCTATCTAATTAGATACATGCTTTGTACAGGTGACCTTGGGCAGAGGTCTGGCCACACTATTTGCTGGAATATCATCAAGCCTGGAACTAGCACAAAAAGCTGGTTCTTCTGACTATATTTTACAGCACACACCAAGATCATGTTTACCTTTCAGGCTGATTGATAGGTGTTGTGGGTTAACCCTAGCCAGCAACTAAGCATCACGCAGCCGCTCGCTCACTTCCCCCCCACCCAGTGGGATCGGGGAGAGAATCGGGAAAAAAGTAAAACTCATGGGTTGAGATAAGAACAGTTTAGTAGAACAGACAGGAAGAAACTAACAATGATAATAATAACAATACTAAAATGACAATAATAATAATAATAATAATAATAAAAGGATTGGAATACACAAAACAAGGGATGCACAATGCAATTGCTCACCGCTCACCAACCAATGCCCAGTTAGTTCCTGAGCAGTGATCCCTCCTAGCCCCACTCCCTGAGTTTATATACTGGAAATGACGTCACATGGTATGGAATACCCCTTTGGGCGGTTGGGGTCAGCTGCCCTGGCTGTGTCCCTTCCTGACTTCTTGTGCCCCTCCAGCCTTCTTGCTGGCTGGGCTTCAGAAGCTGAAAAATCCTTGACTTAGTATAAACACTACTTAGCAACCACTGAAAACATCAGTGTGTTACCAACTTTCTTCTCATACTGAACCCAAAATATAACACTATATCAGCTACTAGGAAGACAATTAACTTTTAAATTAAAATAGGACAATAGGTCTCAAGAAATTTTGGGATTTTTTTCAGATTTTACCTATTCTAGCTGCCTTTGCATCTGTGCCGTATGACCAACACTGGACAAGGAATCCGTAGTGTGCCAGTGCCAGCTACAATGAACAAAGACAGTGAGCTGAATTCAGGCTGTCAGTAAAAGAAATATGCATGTTGGTGTCAAGTTTCACAATCATCTTGGTCTTGTCTCTAGTTAGATAAATATAGATGTAACAACGCAGATCAGAGGCAGCCATTTCCCACTCTGGAGGTTTGTACTCTAATGATCAGTAGCTATACTGAACTCTTGACGTTTCAGCAACTCACATTTTCCTTTTGTTTGGCAACCTTCACACTCCACTGAGGACAGTGAAGTTCACTGGAATAGCTTCTAGACATATAGAGTTTAATTTCATATTTGTCTAAGTCTGATCCATCTACTGGTAAATTCCACAAATTATGAGAAACATATAATTAGGTAGATTTTCCTTTAAAAAAGCAAACAAGCAAAAAGCACAAGAATAATCGCATCCTTTTTTAAAAAGCTAGACTCTGGATTTTGAATAGCTCTAGTCATTCTGTGAAATGTATCATTTTCTTGTATGGAATGAAATGTCAATTTTCTGAAGATACGGCTGTCATGAATCCACCTGACTGACAGTTTTTAACCTGATTTATGTCAGTTACAGTAGCAAGACTGAAAGCTTGTATTATTTGCAATCAAGCAGAATACTATTTGGTTTTGAAAGACATCTTGAGCTGCACACTAGTAATGAAGATAGCAAGGAACACAAGTCATTTGCTGACACACTGGCATTGCTGCTATTCCTTTGCTTAGTTGTACGTTTCAACCATCAAAAGGTTATGTCCCAAGGGGCCACTTAGATGAAGGTAGTCAGTATTTCCAGAAATGGAGACAGTTATTGTATAATCACAAACAAAACCAACAAAAACCCCCAAGAGGGCCGGAACATTTTTCAACAGATTTTGTTTCCCAGCATTGTTGGGTAAAGCAATTTAAACTTGCTTTTGCTTAGTACCCTACTTTAAAGAAAGGTGCCTAACATTAGAGTTTATTCAAAGAAAAAAAAAAGGAAAAAAAAAGGTAAAGGAAGAAAAGTATCTAAGTTTATGGTATTTTGAGGCATTTCATCTCTCATTTGATCTAGCACCTGTAGCTCTGACCTTTACTTGTTTTGATTACTCAGACCCTGTGTTCTGGCAGTCATACTCTGTCTGTTGACAAGCATTATCAGCTCCTCACCTAATGCTGGTTGGAAAGCCTTAGAAGTCAGAGAGTTTTTATAACTTCAGTAGGCTTTTGGATGAGAAGCGTAACAGAGTAAAACCACTAAACTCTCTGAAAGGTTCAAGTGCCTAATTCGCATTCAGCAGCAGACCACTCTACGTTAAACACTCTTATTTCCAAAAGATAATACCATGCTTTAGGGTCAGTAAGGAAAAAAATGTTTTGCAAGGTAAGGATAGATCATTGTGAATATAAAGATAAAGCAAAGTAGCTAAAAAAGCCATCCTGATTTCATTTGGAACCTACTCTAAGAAATTCTTATCCACCAACTTAGCATCACTTGGAAAATCTACAGTGGAGAGTAAATCTGGAGGAATAGGGATCCTACTATTATTATTAATCCCGTTAGTGATGTGTCCTGTTATTGTAATGGCATGTGGTTTACAAAATATACAACTACATCAACATATATAAATCTGAAATTTTCTGAAGTATCTCTTAAAGACAGGAAAGTGGACAGGATTATAACAATACCCAATTCTCTTTAAATTTCAATAAATGTTATTACATTCCAAGTGTTATTTTGGTACTTCAATACACTAAGATTTTCAGTGATAAAAGTTTTGGCTAAGGTAAACTTTAGACAAGACAAATGGAATTACATTATCTGTGAATTGCATCTCCTATTCATTGCATCTTTAGTTTTTAATTTAAACAATTAAATTGTACTCAAGAGGTTTCAAGGGGAAGCAACTATATTTCTATTTATAATAAACATATAAAAAAATTCTAAGAACAGATGTGATCTATTTAATTTATAATGTGTACATATACACACACTATATATATACATACATCTGTGTTTCAGATACAATATTTTTACATATGATTCATAAAAAATGAGGAAATTATGATTGCATTGTGGAAATATATTTTAACTGTCTGCATTTAAGCCTGAAACATATCTCTGTATAAGAAAGATATACCTTTAGGCACAGTGGTAAACACACTGTAGATTTTCTGATAATAGACCTACTATATTTTTGTCTCCTGAAATGTTTCATTCAAAAGACCCATCCATAATTGTTTCTTTACATAATAATGCTTAACAGCCTGTAAAAGTGAATGTCAAGTAAAGATTGCATAAATAATGTTTTTTTCAGAAGACTGGTATCATGTTCTAATCACATTCTAATACCTCAGGCCATTACTGAGTTACTTTGAAGACAGGTTTATCTCTTAAACTAATCGTCTTTCGTTTTCTGCTAAATCTTCTTTTTAAACTCCTCAAAACTTTTGTGAAGAAGGTGAACTGACCAAACTGTTTTAGTTCCAGGAATTTTACTGAAATTAAAGAGCTGTTTTGTAAACCTTACTTGTTACATCTAATCTCACAAATATTTTCTGAATATTCAGATAAGATTTTCTGAAATAAATTCCATTTCTATACACATCAAGAATTAAAACCTTCATCTGAGAAACCTACTGCTGAATTAGACAATTGACAGAAAACACAGTCTGCAATATTGCATAGTGAAAAATGTTAAAAACCCCATCAACTCTACTATTTACTATCAAACTTCAAATCTTTTAAATTAGCTTAACTCTAAATGCTGTAAGAATAAAGATATTCAAAATTATGTCAGATACTCCATTCTTATCTAATGTTATCATAAGTAGTCAGTTAGTTCAAGTATTGAATCGTCCTTTACCTGCAGTTGCTGGCCTTTTCAACTGATTGCAACCATTAAGGTAATTTTAGATATAGATGTATTTTAGCTAAGATGTAGTCAATATATCCATTTGTCTGTCTAACTGTATTAATATTAGATGTATTAAATATTTGCCTACCTGTTGAAGTCAATAATTTTCCATATATTAGAATAAACATACAATGTCCATTGCTGTTATGTATTCTCACATTAGAGACTTGATGAGAAGCAACACATTCTACTACATTACATGGTCTTAGATGGAAGTAACCTTGGAAACCTAAATTGAACTGTGTCTATCCACATTAGTGCTGTTCACCGCACCAATACCATATCCTTTGTAAAAAGTTTGTATTATAGAAACAGCACCAATCAGCTCTTTGTTGTTCAAGTATCATTATGGCTCAAAACCCAATCTTTGTTCTATAATTCTTCTTAGCTTAAAGTGAGCCAAAATCCCATTTGTACTCTTCAAGGACTTAATTTCAAATTTTCTGGTTGTTTTCTGTCAACCTTGAATAGACTTCAGTTATCTCTGTTCTGTGACACTAAGAAAGAAGATTACAAAAAAGTAGGTCTTCTTTGCAACATTTAAACTGGAAAGAAAGAAAGAAAATATCAATATAAAAGCCAAGAGTTTAACTAAGGTGCTGACTCTGTTCACCTAGTTTTAAATTACTCCTGACTCTAATTTTGAATTTAACTTCTTTTACAACTCCAACTTTGGAAAAGTTGGCATAGTTCTATGAATAAAGTAAGTTAAAGTAATTCAGACAAAGAACAGTATCTCATCACAAAAACAGAGACACGGCGGAGGCTTCTTTTGTGGAGAATTCAGCACACTGTTAAACTTCTGGCTTGATTACTGGTAATTGCATTTTTTTAAAAAACAGAAATATATTTACTAGTTTCCCATAATTACTAGTTTATCATTGGTTTTTGTCTTATTTATGTGGCTGAAATGTTTTTATAACTGTGACCAACTTTTGGGTTACATGGAAATTTCAGGTTATGACATTGAAAGTCCTTGTTTTCAGATATTTTTAGAGGAAAATTATTCTGTAGCGTGGGAAGGTGATTGATATACAACATTCTTGTCATGCTAAAAAATTTTGTCTGCAGTGTTCTCTTTAGAGAATCATAAAGAAAGCACACAGTTTTCAGAAACACAGAGAATAAAGACAGTTCCTAACACAGCCTTCTGGTTCTAGCAACATCTGATGAACTGTACTTTATCCAAGTCTGCATCAGAACTACCACTTACTACTTGGGAGGTAAGTGAAAAAATGTAGTTGGTTTGAGGTTTTTTTGGTGGGAAGAAGGCAATCTGCAAAAATTGCTCCTTTTTTTTTTTTTCAGATTTTCTTTGGTCTTCTACGTTTCAAAAAGTATTTTAGCTAAAGTGTTACTGTTGAAAATAAATCAATGATATTTTGTGAACACCACAGATAGATTTCTTTCAGATGTCATTCAGCTGCTGAAGCTAGCTGTTGTTACAAAGACCTCTTTCTGTCATGCGCTACATTCTCCATTCCTGGAGGCATGTAGAAAGGCAGAGGTTGCAAGAGGATGCTGAAGGCTACATGTTCTGATGCATGCCTAAACTACAAAAAAAGAAATGCAGTTCTTATGAGACAAGGTTCATAATTTCAGCCATTTTTTTTAACTAAAAAGAAGTGCAGCTTGTACAAATTTTTTTACAGCTTACATTTTTTAGCCCATTTTTCCGTGGAATTTTTCTTGTCAGACTATTGAATAATGAAACAACACCAACTTCCTGTTTCTGTGGCAAAGAATTTGAATGGATCTATGTGAAAAAAAGCCCCAAACATGTATAAAAAGTTATGAATATTTTGATTCAATTCTCTGACACTCCTTGAAAGAGAAAAAAATTAACATATCTATTCATAGGATAAGAGAAAATTGCTGGGAAAAATCCTCAGAAAACATTACCTGGGAAAAAGAATGGAAACTTCCACAATAGAGTTTTAGCTTATAGTCCCATTACTATGGGTTTTAAGTTAATGTTTATTTCCATTTTAGCCTATTCACAGTCATCATTTGCTAAGATGATTCACAAGCTATGTTTGCTCCAGCCTTTCTACTGAGAGAGAGAGTTTTAAATCCATCTCTATGTATCATTGTTTGGAAAAATAACATTGTATAGCACCACGTCCACGGGGCTTAAGTATGTTTGCATTTTTATTCCTCTTGATTTAAACTTAAACATTAAGAGTGTTTGCAGGACTGGTATTCCAGAGTTAGGAAAAAAAAAAACAAAACAAACCACCAAATAAAGCCAACAAACACACTTAAATTTGAGACTTTTTTTTTTTTTTTAAGAGTACTTTCAGGCCATTTAAGTTAATCATTTGAATTATGTTACGTATACTAAATTAGTACTTAAAAAAATAAATTCCTGCAAACTATGTGCTGGTAGTTATTAAGCTACCTGCTATTCAGCAATGGAAAGCAGTTGTGTACTGCATGCAGAATATCCCTAATATGTTCTTTGTTCTGGGCATCAAGGTATCAACTGGCTCATAGACTTTAGCTTTCTCATGGAGTTAGGAGCCCGCCTTTTGATGTATAAAAAGGTGGAACTATAAGAACTGCAGCCTTTGTGATTTAATAGTTCACTTTTAAAGTAGTCATGTATGATGTATTAATTTGAGATTCAATTTTCCCTTCTCACTTCGCTTCTGTTAGCGTCTCTTAATTACACATCCTACCTCATAGGCTAAAGGGAATGCTGGATAAATAAATGTATCTTCTTCTATCTGCAGGAGCTTCACTTTGGAAGAAATAATTAAATGTTAATTGGAAGAAGAAAAAGAACATGCATGAGCATGACTTTTCCAACAGTTATGGCTTTTATCTGGGAAAAGTAGCACCCATCTCTGTGCTGACATATTTAAGATAAAATGCCTCAATGTTCTTTAGAGCAAGGATTTGAATGTAAATCTCTTCTCTATCAGCTTACATTCTTAGTCATAAAACTAATTGGTTTTGCTTATTTTCTTTCTCTGAATACTCAACATTTATATGATAATAAGCATGGTAAAGCATCATAAATTTAACTATGTTTGACTTAAATATTCTTATGGATAAAATATTAAAAACTAATGAAACTAAACCATAACATTTGTTGAGTGGCATACCATGATTTATTTTTCAGAAAAAGAGACAAAAGGCAAGACCTGAGCTTAACTGTGATTTTTTTTTTTTGCAGTTATGTTTACACAGCTAGACCTTTAACTAATGAAGCTCTAACTCTGAAATCAGGTTTTTAAATCTTGTTATATATACTAATATTCCACTGCACTTAACTTTCTCCATCTATCTTCGCAATAAATTGCTGACAAGTTTTTTTTAAATGCAGAACACAAATTATTTCTAAATAGGCCCTTGAGGAAAATAAATAAACTATCATATTACTGCAGAATATGTAGTCAAACGATATGGCATAGTCCTATTGTAAGCACCTTATTTGCTCCTAGTGCTAGGTCTGGGTTGGGGAAAGAAGGGAAGATGTTATTACATTTTTGACTGTCTGATGCTTGCTTCTCACTATTCAGTATGTTGTCTTTTACTCTTCCAACACCAGCACAGGTCTTGTGGTGACTGTGATTTCTTACACAATAATTATTCTTAAAGACTTGGTTCTGACACCAGGAAGGACTCATGATGTATGCCTGTGGAATTCTTTGTCATGTCTCCAAGGGGAGACTCAGAGAGCAACTTTGTCACTCTGTTGAGAAAAGCCACGATCCATCTATGTTAACCTTTCCATAAGGAAGCACCCTTTCTTCCTCTCTTCCCTTATTGGAAGTGAACTCTAAGCACAGCTTTAAGTACATTGCTATATATATTTAGTCCAAAACTCTTAATGTGTAATTAGGCTTAGCTCCTGCATGGCATAGTTATCTTTGGGGAACAGATGCCTTAAGAATTACAGTCGTGCACTACTGGCAGTAAGAATAAGACTTGGTTCTCAGTTGATTAAGTCCTGGAAGCTAAAAAAGCCACAAGGGCTGAAGGATCAGTCAAAATATATTTAAACTTAGAGAAAGTAAGAGAGATAAATGCAGTAATAATTAGGAAAAAGGACCTCCAAATGTACTGACGATCAGTTAGAAAGTTAGTTTTCCAATCATATATAAGGGTTCTTCATTCTAGTCCGTGGCAATGTTTGAATGCCTGTTTCCTTTCACACACTGTGCTCATCATTCACAGATTGGCATTCTTTTGCCATATGAATGTTTCCAAGGACATTATGGGTGTTCAGCTAAGCCCTTGATTTAATTAGAGTTTCCTTTGACTTATCTGGGTAATGGATCAAGCCATTAGCTATCTGAGTGGCGTATCAGTCTATGGACTAAAATTTGGAGAAAATTTACTATTCGTGTATATTTGACAACAGTTATACAAAGAAAAATATCTTTGACTCAAGCAGTATTTATATGACAAGATAGTAAACTGACAAGCTAATTCATACCTTTAAGTCATAAGATAATAAAAATCATCTGTCTAAATCTTAATAATTTTTATTAAAAAAAAAAAAGCTGAAAATCAAAGGGTAACTAGCCCATTTTACCTACTACAAGCCAGGCCCATCTGTAGTGAGTAAAACCATAATGAGGAATATTTAAAATACCAGAGTATATACACTACCTATGCAGTTAGCTGGTGGGTGAAATATATGAATGTAATATATATAATATACATAGGTATTCAAGTATGTGATTAAGCAGATATTTATCTAACTTATCCATAAAGCCCTCTAATGATGATGGTAATAGAAACTTTCTAGTCTCCATTTTGTCCAAGAAAAGGAAAGGTGAGACAAGCTTTACAAGAAAAGAGAAGATGATGGTTCCTTTAAGAAACAACACACAAATACAAATTATTCCTTTGTAATGCAGACCATTGGATAATTTGCATGTAACTTTATAGCTGTTTCTTTAAGGAAAGATCAGCTTCTTTTAATTCCTTTTTCCTTTTGATTTGTCTCTTAAAGATCTCACGTTTATTGCTTTCCTGAATGTTACCGCTTATTTGTTTTTAGAGTTCCTGATTCTCCTCTTCCTAAGTATCCAAAATTTTGACATATCATAGTATCATGGACACCCTTGACTCTATTGCCTTTTTGTTGGTCATTTTAGCCATTTCCTCCTGGATGGATCTGATTCTGGTCACAATCAAACCAAGAAAATCATCCACTTTAGTTGCTATGTCCACTTTTGGGGCAATGAAAAAAAAGACACCAGGATATTAATAACTAACAGTACGTTTCACTATTTCTTTTCTAACACTCATCAAGGTAACCAAAATCCCTTGCTGTCAACAAATTTATTTTATGTTATTCTGCTGGTTAGTCCCAAAATTATTTCTTCACAGTGGCATTTCATAAATGATGATTTACACACACACACTTTTAGTCTTTTTCTCTTTATAAACATTAAAGGAAGTATTTGAATTACTGGCATTATTTTTGTCAAAAATTAAACCAGCATTTTTTACAGTACTGTCTCATCAGAAATTTTGATAAAAGAGTATTAAAAAGATGTAGCATGTTATTTTCTGTAAGTAAGTATTTAGAATTTGTATTAAAAGTATGTTTCATAATACTTATGAAGACATATTTTTAGTCATGGATATCATTCAACAGTTTTATTTCCCTCTAAGCAATGTATTCTTTGCCTTACGAACTTCAGTGGAGTAATCAAATCTCTCAGGTGATTTTATACACAAGCTAGGTTTGATTTTTAAAGTGTTTTATTTATAGAATTAGGTGATATTTTAAATTCTATCAGGTAGTTTGTACATTACACAGACTGGTTTTCAGATCTTGTTGAGAAATTATTTCATAAAATAAAAAAGAAGCTTTATTAGTCTCTTTTCAGATTTTTCTGTGTTCTTTCATTGTTCCAAACTAGTAGTTCTGTTTCCATACCTGTTTTCTTTCATATCCTCTGTATTTTATTGTAGTGGTGGCAGGTCTGGATTAATATAGAACTCTTTGCTTCAAGCTATGCCTGTGTGCAGTTTTTATAAGTTTAGAAAAAGTATTTTTTGAGAATTTTTATATGGTTTTAAATACTTGGAACACTTCATAGGGATGAGATGTGTTTTCCTTCTTTTGGCCTGAATCCAGTTATGGTGGTATCCTTTGTTTCTGTAGTAAGTACAGTGGGCCACAAACATTGTTGATAAGGCTGTGTTTAGGCATATTGGTGCACTGATAAAAAATTCTAACATACAGTAAGCATCAAGTTACTTCAGAAAGGATAATCTTACCCTCAACAGTAATCACCTATGTGTTTCAAAATTTTGTTTTAATGCTGAATTGAAAAGCAAAAATTAATTGAACAATTTCTGAGTTTGTCAATTTCCAGTCACCAGTTTATGGTTGCTTAATTTCCTAATGTTGCTTTTCCCCTGTGGAACTGCTTTGCCCCTTTGACACTTCCAGTTCACTAAAGATACCTAAGGATAAGACTTCTCATATTCTAGCATTCATACAGTCCACCAAATTCTGCGTGGCTACATAAAGTCATACAGCCTATTGTCTTCAATAGGCTGAATTGAGTGAACTTCATCAAGGAGGAAAATACAATATTTACTTAAAACTTATTTCACCATTGAAATTTCCTGTAACCTGATTAAAGTGAAGGGTGAGTAGAGAAATTAGAGCTTTTCATTTTTAATGTACCTTAAATACATGTAAAATACTAGAGTATTCAGAAATGACCTGGAAAGACAGCCAGCGAGGGAAATCATTGGTGAGTGTATCAGCAGGATGAATTATTTCTTACAAGTTATGTGTTTGAAGTAGACAAATGTTTTTCTCTGAACAGTATAAAATTGCTTGTTAACATGGTACTTGTGATCAACTTTAACCCTCATACTTTCATTTGCAAAAGTGCTTTGGCTGTTGAAGAGTAATTCCTGCCTAATACTGGTACTGTTGAATTTAATCCTTTATTTTTTCAGTGTTGCTTTTGAGGACCCTTAATCTTTAGAGAACCTAGAAATTTACCTAGAAAATGTCAATATTTTTCCAGCTAGTTTTAAGCCAGTGTTCCTCCAGTTCACTGAACAGCTACACAAACAGTTGCTTTCGGCAAAAAAAGGAAGGGGCAAGAAGGAGCAGTAAAGATACGGGAAGAACCAGCTTAATTAGTATTGTTGCTTACCCTCAGTCCGGAAAGATCTGAAAGCCAACAGATAGTGAGAAAAGCAAGAAAAAGCATGGCTTAAGTGTGGACAAAAGGAAGAGCTTTCAGAATTGGGTATTGCTGGACAAACAAGTTTCAGGATTTTTGAGCATGAAAACTGCCTTTTTACATTTGTTTCTATTCTATTCATAAAACTCTCTGTGCTTTTCTTTCCCAGCAAAGAAGGATTTCACTTAAGAATACATTGATTCATATAAACAATATTTCTTCTCTAAAGTGAACAAACTTATAAGCTCCAAGTATCAGGCTACTACAGCATCTACAGTACTATTTTCTCCTTTATTTTCTTAAGTACTGAAGTTCTTACTAGATGATGCAGAACCTTTTAGTTTGTCTGTTGTTTCCTTCTTTTTTCTGCTTTTGGTTTGAGAGGGGGTTTTGAGGGGCTTTTTGGGTTTTTTTTGCTTTTTCATAGGCTACAGAAAATTGACCAAGCAGAATCAGAGCCAGAGTCTGGAACTAAATGTGAGACCCAGACCTACTGCCTCACAGCCAGTTCTCTACTTGCAGAGGGATTTAATCTTTTGAGATTAATGCTTTCTGCTGAAGTATAGCAAAAGCACTGATAAGGCAAATGTTTTCTACTATAACTAAACATTTAGAAAGTTTCTTCTGAATTCACTATTATCCAGGTATACCATTCAAACCTTTGGGAATACTTTCTGTTAATAAACAAACAGCTTTTTTTTTTTTTTTTTTTTTAAGTTGCTTTCAGTCAGGCATTGTTGCTGGACCTCTGTTGTATTCTAATAAAATACTTTGGTTCCCAGTAAATAGAAAACCAATGTCACACCTAGGGAAGGAATATTTGCCTGCTCATAGAAAGCAGAAAGAAACAGCAGGCTCTTTGGTTTTGGCACATCCCTAATAATAAGATTCCTGCTCTCCATTGAGTTCCTAGTCAACAGGTGCCTCCATAACAAGAACAAACAAAACATCTCTCACAAATGATACCTTCAAAGTCAGCACATATCTAAAAGGACACGAACTGTCAATGGGCCAGAGTTGTCAGATGCTGAATTCCACCTTACCATAGCACAAGGAAACTTGCACTGACTTTTCTTATGCTGTGCTACTCCTGTAAATGGAATGGGGGGAAAAAAAGAGGGGGGGGGGGGGAAGGAACTTGGTTTTTTTGATGTTATCTATCTATTCTAATTCTTTATTCTCTAGGGGAATTAAAATCACCTTTAGCTCTCCCAGTTTGGGGATTTGAAACAAAACAGTGTTCAAATCTATTTTTTGTTAGCTAAGAGCAGTCACTGCAGCAAAAGGTAGAAAAGATTATAGCACTGCAAAACATACTGGAGCAATACCTTTTATATCAGTTATTTATGCCACCATACTGTTGGAACGGCGAGGTTTCAAAGATGTACAGGCTTCCCAATTTGGTTTCAGCAACTCAAGCATGTTATTAAATCCTTTTGTATTTTATACCTAGACATTTCATGACATTTTTGGGTTTTTTTCCATAGAGAATATGTAGTACAGGAAAATCAATTTATTCCTAACAAAACCATTTAAACAGGTGAAAAAAATATTATTCTTGCTTTTCACTAAAATGTTTCAGATTATAAGCCTTTACAACTAGGTGTAAAACTTCTAACAACCGAAGTCATTACAATTGCTTTAAACAAAAGAAAAACAAATTTTTTACAAACCCTATAAAACTATGCAAAATAGCAACTTATATGGATGTCCTCATGAAGAAATAGAACAGGTTTTTTGAAAATAGTGTTTTATTTAAAAAAAAAAAAAAAAAAAAAAAGGATCCAGTGCTATACAACTAACAAACATGGCTTGCAGCAGAGAGTTATACTGTTGGGTTTTTTTAACCAGTTTTGTCTTCTATCACTGTGTTTACCAAAGAATAGTGTATTTGTGATGTTTTTCCATTCTACTTCCCTAATTTGGAAAGTTATTTGGCTCAAAGAGCTTTTTCTCTTCCCATAGTACTTTTGTAACAGCTATGATTTGTGTCCTCTCAGACAGAAAGGTGATAGCGTGCTGGCACACAGAGGTAGTCTCCTTACCAACCAATTGAGTAGTCATGTGAGACACCATAGCTGTAAGGTTCTGGAGTTGCAAGAGGCAACTTGAAGGATAGTGCAAGCCTTGTGTTGAAAGTGCCAGTGATCTTACCCCACACTGTACCTTGCTACTCAAAGTTTTACACATAGCTTTATCTAGCATTGTCACAACTTAAAACTTTCTAAATTAACTATCTGAGAACTGGTGATGGATATATGTTGTCATTAAATTTCCCATGAACTATAGTGAAGTAATAAGGCACTGAACTTGTTAAAATGAATAGGTGTAGGTTCAGCATCTACTAAAACTTTTTTTTTTGGTATTTCAGCAACTGAAATATTCAGTGTCCTCCTAGTCAACTGTAATTCTTACAAAGTTTTGAGAAAAAGAAATAAAAATACCCCACTTAATTAAAGGTCACAGAAAACAAATATTCACCTAATGACTGAAATAAACACATTTATTTATTTCTAAATCATTATAAAAGTTTTAATTCCTTTATAGGTTTCCTATACACACATTGCTACAATAAATTCACCAAATAAGTTGTTGCATTTGCTTCCAAGAATATAATGGCTTGTGAAAATACAGAATTTTTATCAAATTTATGGAAAACAAACCTTTCTGAGCTGTCTGGGAGTACCACACAAGGAAACTGAGCACCCTCATGAAACTAGAACTAGTTCTAACTTACCTGTAACTTTCATTGGACCACAATCTGTCATGAATGATTGTTGTTATGTCATGATGATATGTTATGACTTGTGTATATTTCCCAACCTGAGAACCTTACAAAGACAAGGAATATTGTTAATCTGGAAAGAAAGCTCTATCAGTAGCAACTCAAGTGAAAACATTTCTTTTTTTTTTCTAGCTACAAATGATAGATTAAAGAGATTCTAGAAAAAAACAGCCAAAGGAAGCAACAGCATACGTTAAGATTTTTTTCACAGCTGAATGAAATACCATTTAAAATACCTGAATAAAATATTAAGTGGCAGTGATAGTTTGTCCTGCCAACAGTTTTTAACAGAACTCATGGGTGAGCATAGACAACAGTAAATTTGATTAATGGACCAACTGTGTGTGGCGAGGGGTGCTGGTGGAGTTTAACATGTGAGGGTCATGTCAAACTTTTTGGTACAGAAGGGATTATGGCTGATACTATTTTATGACCTTCTTATTTGTCAGATAAGAGTAATTTGAAAGGTTTATAGTGAATGCCAAAACATTAGCATGTACTCAATTTGCCAGTCTAAATATATAAATCTCAGAAAGTAATGAAACAGAGAGACCAGAAATCTGATTTTTTTTTTAAGTCAGTTCTCTCTGCCTTATTTCTCCAGGAAAGTGATGGGGTGTGAGAGATGACTGGTCATACGTTGCCCTTGACCAAGAATAAAATGCCAGAGATGTCAATGGGAGCTGGCTGCACAGGCTGAACGCTGTTTATAGCCCTAGGACATCAGTATTTATGAAGTCTCTCAAGTGAGACAAATGGAAAAATAAACCCCTCCACTCTGAAAATTGCTTTTCTTTTTTACATGAGCAGAAAGTCAGTTTCTAATCTCTAAAAAAAAGCCTCCTTCCCAAACAGAAAGAGGTTAACACTGAACTCTGAAGATTATCAACATGCAGATTCATCACAATTTCATTAGACGTAGCATAATGAAACTACACTCACGCAGAAATGAGGAAAAGGAAGGAAAATGTTTAATAATTTAATAAAGCATTAAACAAAAGAGCATACCAGTTCACACTTAACCAAAAAGGTCTTCAGTATTGAGAGAAACTTTATCATTCTAGAAAAAGAAAAGGAACTTACTCATTATCTGATGCTATTAGAAAGGCTTGTTTTATGAACTTGGTATCAAATTCAGTTTCACACTAAAGAAAATATAAAGCTTCAATTTATTGGATTTGATCAGAACTTATTGGAGTAGTTTCAAGGACACTATTAACCTTTCCTTCCCACTTATACTGTTGTATTCACTGTCACACAATAGAAGATCCTTTAAGGTCCTTTGCAAGATCTAAAACCATTTTTTATTGTGCTTCCCTTAATTTTGTTTTTGTAGAGGATTTTTAGATCTTTTCTTCTTCTAGGATTTTTTACTCCCTTCTAAACTAACAAACAAGACCAATACAGGTTTAGTCAAATTTGACCTACTAATGATTATTCTTAGAGATCTCCTTCTTAGTCTCTGGCTCTTTTATTATACACAGAGGGGAGTAATTTTTTCTGGATAATATTGCATTAGGGTGCATCAAAGTGATAATTTCACACAGTTAAAAGAATAGAGAATGACACCGTAACTCATGACTTCTCAGCCTGACAGAGTTTTGCAGCAAGAAGATCTCTATAAGCATGATGTCTAAACCTTCCCCCGCCCTTGATATTAATTTGAGGCATACAAAATCATGTAAAATTGAGAGGTTACATAGTGGCACCACTGTTCTTTTCAAGATCACACAAAGAAAAGCAGGTCCTGTCTTACGCACATTTCTCTACCACAGAGCAAAAGGACAATTCACATATCATTTTTGTTTATATGACTCCAGATTTTTCTGTGCCCTCACAGGCCCTTCCTCTGTAAGAAAAACTTCATGCACTGAGAAAACACAGCAATCCAGAAACTTCTAAATTTGTACCCTCCAGCTTCTGAAGCTTGATTTAATCCTTCTTAGTCAGTAGAAATACAGTCAACAAATTCAATTTGTTGCATATCTGATCAGCAACCTAACTTAGGATAGGTCACTTTATAAGTGGTTTAAGGAGCATGTTTTTAGGGCAAGGGTAATTGCCAAGTTATATAACCTCTAGCTTTGTCATTAGAACAATTTTGCAGCACATAGATTCTGTATTAATTTTTTTGGAGGATTTATCTTTAAATAAGAAAAGTTTTTTCAACAATTTGTGTTTTGAAAAACATCAAAGGAACTCTGGATATTCTTATATTTTAGAAGCAATTCAGTATTTCATTTGATTTTAGTAATTATCTTTTTTCACACTCTTCTGCACAATATCTCTTTCACAATCATGTCCTGAAAAGGAAAATGTTTTACCTCACACCTCAAGGTCTACCTCACAAAAGCCACTGGTACAGCTATTTATCTCTGGATTTTTCTGTAAGAAATTTGATAGTTTACCCAGTTCACGCTGTCCTTCCTGTACTCATATACCATTGTAGTAACTGGGATAAAAAGTTATTATGTCATCGTGGGTACTATGCATTCCCAAATAGTAGGTGTTATGAATTCCTTTTTCATCCTTTTTTATTATTATTATTTTTTCCATAAGTAATTCATAACCAGATGAAGGGCGGGGCCTCTTGGATTACATTAGCAGAATGTGTTATTCCTTTAATTCTGCAAGACTCTGCATCACAATAGAAGCTAGCTGCCCCTCACCAGGTGCATCCACTCAAGAAATGTTTATGTATTCATGATGTAAATCCTCTGGTACATATCTTGATAGTACCTTTTTCCTTAATGCTGATGTTTTTATCTGCATTCTGCAGGCTGACACAAATTCATCTGCTCAGAACCATAAGAGTTTATCATTATCATTGGCCATACAGCCATTTGGATTAGGTGCTGAACTCCAGTCAGGTAGTGGTGGAACATGTTGGCTGATAAAGAGGAGAAAGCACACCACTTAAATAATCTGTGAATACTTACATATATAGGGAGGTATAAGCATAACTGTAGGTAAATCTGCAACACTAACAGAAGTGTCATGGAAACTATAAACCCTCAGGACCTTCAGGTGTTTCTCTGCAACCAGTGTGATAGTCATACAAACTCTATTCATGCAGTCAAACACAGCAATATAGTTATGAAAAGACATTTATCATTGTGCAAATGCATACATATGCACACAGAAAAAATAAAGATTAATAAATTTAAGAGTCTCTTTCAAAGCAAGAGACTCAACCAAATGTTTTAGTGTTTCTTACTCACTATGGGAACCAAGAAAAAGTAGGAACAGAACTGTCAACTCCATGATGTGATACACAAACACAGGGAAGAAACAAAATAAGATCAAAATTCCACTAAACTGAGAGTGTATGCAGTCATGACTGCAAAAGCAACAGGATTTCAGTCTCCATTCTATGTCCCTAAGCATGACACTAGCCAATATTTCCAAACATTTCCAGCTACATGACCATTGTTAATATCCCAGCACTGTCAGGGGTGCTTGATGATTGTTAGCCACAGCAGCCCACAGTTCAGTCTCCACTGTTCTTTGAAAGATAACCCAAGGTATCTCAGCATGTTCAGCCTTGGTTCCTCACAAGATGGAATTACCTTCATGCATGTCAGAGACAGCTAAAGCTGCAGCTGTGAAGATATTCAGAGGGAGAGCTAAATATCTAGCTTCTTATTTCACAACCTGACTGCAAGGAACATTGTACTTCATCACTTGTCCTTAGTCTGAGCTTCTGTTTCCCACTGGAAGATCTGATTCTTTCAACTTTTAATAGGAACAAAGCACTGCTTGCTGTGGAAGTTGCCTCCAGACAGGTGCAGGAAGGGATCAGTATTACATGATAATACAAAGTCTGAAATTAGAATAGAGTATAATAGAACAGAACGGAATAGTTCAGTTGGACGGGATGTATAATGATCATCTAGTCCAACTGCCAAATTACTTTGGACTGCCTCCAGTGGAGTTCAGAATTATCAGCAGTTCCTACTGCATGAAAAGTTTGCCTACCACCTGCTCTGAGCAGGTCCATATTGGATACAAAGTGAATGAACTTCTTTAACAGGTGCCTGAATTCTTGGAAGATGTGAGAAATATTAGTGGTTCAGAAACTTTCTCTTTAATCCAGGTGTGCAGTACTGCCATGTCTTGTAAGGCTTGGGGTATTCTCTCCTTGATAAAGCTACATTACCTCTTTCATTCCCCCAACCTTGAAGGCACCAAGGAGTATTTCTCCCCTCCTCTTATGCTGAAGTTCAGGTATCCACAGGCTGTCTCAAGACTGAAGACTCTTCCTGTTGTGGGAAAAGGTGGTCTGTCATCTGCAGAGCTCACCAGACTGTGGCCAAAGGATAGGAAAACAATGCAGGGGGTAGGTGGTGGAATGCAGAGGGAAATACGTAGGGAATTTCTGGAAGTAGGTATTACATTTCTTATTCTGTGATGTAAAACCACAATCAACATCAGCTCTCTCATTGCTATTTATGAATATATTCAGAGTCACTATGTCACCATTTTGAAATGGTAACCATAGTATGACTATGGCATGGTGGGAGGACATATGAAAGAGGGGCAGTGCCTGGCTGTGCAACATTACTGTGTTTTTACTAGTTGTGCAATGAGGTACAGACAATTAGGTTTTACTTCGATAATTAAATGTTCAAATGTAGAGCTTGTTGTCTATAAATGTGTTCTAGTTAATAACCAAAGGAAATTATAGTCAGATTGACCACTTTTTCCACATTATAAGCATATTTTTTTTATTATTATTCTGATCTAAAACACAATTTCCCCAAAGTTCTTATGTGGTACATTCATATACAAATGGATTTTCTCAGTACTGGGCCTAACTCCATTTACCAATTTTGATCACCTTTCTGTGGCTCACTTGTGCTATATTTCATTTTAAATAGTTCACTGACTGACAAACATTACCTGCGGGCTGAGAATAACAGAGAGAGTCAAAATGTCTGGAACAAAGCCTCATCATGTGTCTCTAGCCTAGAGACCTGAGGTGACCTGAGGTGATGAATTATTACTGGAAAAAGGCTTAAGATTGCATTGCTTTTTAATACCCTATTATGCAGCTTGACTTTTGTGGCTAGCACAAGAGAGTGTTTTATATTTTGTTATCTCACTTCATACTAACTGTTGAGGGCAAGAGCTATCTGCAGTACAATGCATCCCATTGCTACCTTTGATTAAGTGAAGATTGATCAGATCTCTGCATAGTCTGGAAATCTTAATTAAAATTTGGAAATAAATAACCCCTAAGGAGAACTTTTCCATGGAACAAAGAACAAATGAACAAAAAACTTCCATGATCTTTAGGTTAAATGATCAGAAATCAGGTTAGGGAGAGAATGTAAGCTAAGGAGAAGGACCAGGTGCCAGTTCTCTCACTGCTTCAATTAATTCCTAACAAGAAGGGAAATGCAAAGTTGAACTATATTTGTTTGTATGTATGTATCTAATACTTTAGTAGTTATTCATTTCTCATTATCTGACTGATACTGTGACAAGACTTGAAATCTTTATCTAAATAAAGCAGAAGTGAAGAATATTGAAACAACTTTTCAGATTATCTTTATTATATTTCAGAACAAATTCACTAATAGTTGTGTACAAAATATATCAATTAATGTATATGAAATATGCACTTTTCTATTCTATACGTCAGAATGAACTTACCATGTCTATGAGTAACTCTGTTACTATTCAGAGTTAATATGCCTCTTTTCTAAAAAAAAAGAGTTTAATGCATGACAAAAGCTCTTTGTTTCTGCTAAACATGAAATAAAGTCAAAATATTATTTGGCATTATCATAGTTGTCAGTAAGTATAAGCTGGGGTGTGGGGGAGCACAACAGACTTGAATGTTCTTGTACACTGTAGTTACAAAATGAAAATAGTTACAAATCAATTAAAAGAGATAGGCAGAACTTGTAATAGACAGGTTAAGGAACACAAAGATACAGTTCTAATTACAGTTCTATCACACATATGAACCTCAAGCAAGTCGTGTAGAATTAGATCTACAGATGTTACTTTTAGGTACCTCAATTCATTATTAATCCAGCCAAAATCTCAAAGTTCGTGAGATTCCTCTTTTTATGTATGTTTATATGTAACCTGAAGGAAGCTTGATTATGTTGCAGGATTTATTCATAAATGTGCAAAAGTATCATGGAGACTGGTGAACGGAAACTTGTTAGGGTTGTGTTGTTAGCACAATTCCATGTTTAAAAAATCATTCGGCTCATTTCTTCTTTTGTAATTACCCTACGTGTCTTGTAGCTCAAGTAAAATTTGAAATGGTTGTTCTGTGGTAAATAACTGAAGTTATACTGCTAGACAGTAGAATACTGCTGCTTTGCTTTTATGTGTGACCTTTCTTCATACAAGGCATATATATTTCCCAAGTTCCTGATACTATTCAAAATACTATTAATTTTTAATGAATGCTAAAATTTCACTTCAATTTCTGTAGTGGAAAATGTAACCTAAAACAACATTAACAAATCTTTCCAAAGATCAACATGAGTATTTTTTCACCTCTGATTCATACATCATTTGAGAAATGCTTTTACATGCAGTTACCTTACTTTGTTTAAGCAGTTAGTTAATGGGTATGTTTAAATATTTTTCAGGCACAACATCATAGTGACATTTCAAAATCTATCACTTTAGGCTCATTCTCTTTTCAGAGAGTAACCTTAGTCTCCTGGGTAACTCAGTCAAGCAATATTTTTCTCAGCTTTGCTTAACCCTCGACTCCAAATGCATTAGCACCTTGGTTTGGAAGTCTTGACAGAGACTGCTAGAGGTTAAGGCCATAAATTCCTCTAAGACAGTTATTTCTAATGCAACAGTTTATGTAACAAAACCTTTAAAATATGCTTCATAAAATACAGTTTATATAAAAAATTACTGTTAAATTGTCAAGAAATTGTCTTTGCAAAGATTGATTTTATTAGATTTTGTATAGGTTTTATGTGCTGAGGCATACAATTTTCTTTCAATGTATTACATAACAGGAAAATTATTCATGAGAAGTGTGATACTGTGTTTTCCTTATTCTTACTATGAACTTTGTGAAATAGAAATAATTTTTATTTATTTATTTATTTTAGAAGATTGGTTTGAATAGAAACTAGTAGCAAATTTTTCTTGAAAATTTTCTTGCGGTTGATGCCCCATGACTGCCAGTTGCTTAAAAGGAGGTATTTGGACAATCCTCTTAATAACATGCTTTAACTTTTGGTCAGTGTGGAAGTGGTCAGGCAGTTGGACTAGATGATCATTGTAGGTCCCTTCCAGCTGAACTATTCTATTCAATTCTATTCTACACATACTCATTTTTATCAGATTGCTATCTTGAAAGCACCGAAACACTGAGAATGGCACCTGAGTATTACTGTGTTTATATAAAAAAAATACACAGCTGTCACTGAGAATTAAAATAAGAAATAAATATGCACAAACAGGAAACAGAGGTATTTAGCCCAAGTTTGAAGACACGAAAGACGTTTAAAAACCAACAAGCAAGCACATAATTTTTGCAACATATGAAGCATGCCAGTTAACACAGTATAGCTTAACTATACCTATTCTAGTTGGTTGTGAATTTTATTTTATATCTTACTTCCAAAGTTAACAACAATTTTTTTCTTTCTTCTCTATACAATCCATTTTTATTTCTGCTCACTTGATGTTCCCCTCCCAGCTAATATCTCACCAATTGCTTTCTGCTCTCAGTCTATGATCACTCTGATTTACAACTCTACCTCGCTTACCTTCTCTTCCAAAGTTCCTCTATCTCAGAAGTTTGATTTCTTAAGAAAAGGCTTAATCTTCTAGGGCTCCTTGCTTTTTCTCTCCTTTTTACTTCTCACCACCACCATTAATCCATTCTCTGTCTTGGATGCCTGCTCCACATCTCTAAAATGAGTAAACATGTTTCTTTCTAATCCTTGGTACTTTTTGTGGGTAGCATAGTTTTAAAACCAACTTTTCTTCTTCAAATGTCTCATGTAATAGCATTTTATCATCCCAAAAGACTCTCAGTCTATTGGGAAGCATGTGGGGCTACACTACTTGAAATAGACCAAGCCAGAGTTGGAAAGAAAGAATCAGATTCACCAGCCATAACCATAGGCCCATTTTTTATAGCTGTTCTGTGTCTAGCCAAGGACTTGCCTTGTAAGGTCCTGACCATAAAAAAACCCAAACCAAAACAAAATGAAAAAAAAACCAAAACCAACAAAAAAAACCCCAAACATAAACCCCCCAAACAGCACACAGACACACACACAAAAAAAAAAAAAAAAAAAAAAAAAATCCCTAACCAAAACCAGTCTTGTATTGAACAAACAGAAGCCTACAGCCAGCTGTGGACACCACTCAGAAACTTATTAAAAATAGTCTGGCCTTTCCTTCTAAATGAATCACATAGATAATAGAAGGAAAGTTTGGCAGACAGGAAAGAGTACTTCATTGTCCCTTCCCTGGGGACTGCTGGTTAGTATGGTGGGGTTCTTTTTCATTCACAGTTTCTGTAAATTTCCTAAACGTTGATCTTCAAAGACAACCTCCTTAAAATACATAGATAATCTATCCAGGTGATCCCAGGAATTAAGCAGGCACTGCTGGAGGCCAGGCTACTCCTGTCTGAATGCAAGAAGGGGAGCCTATGGGAAATGTACAGCAGGTAGCAGTGGGGATAGGCTGCCCAGGAGGAGTAGGGAACTGGGCAGTTGGGGATGGAATTCAGAAACCCAAAGTTCAGCTGAAGCAGAAACTACTGAAGGATGTCAATGGCAATAAGAAAGGTTTCCACAGATACACTGGCAGCAAATGTTGAACCAGATGAGTTCAAGGGTGCTGAGAGAGCTGGACATTATAATTATAAGACCACTCTGTATTGTCTTTGAACGGCTTCCTGGGAAGGTCTCTAATGACTAGAAAAAGACAGATACTATGCACATCTTCAAAAAAGACAAGAGTAAAGATCCAGGAAATCACATGCTGGTCAGCCTCACCTCAGTTTCTCAGAAGATTATGGAGCAAACCCTCCTGTAAGCTTCTAACCACATGAAAGACAAGAACATGAGTGAGAATAGACAGCAGAGATTTATAAAGAGAAAGCCAGGCATGGCCAACCTGATTGCCTCCTATGATGAAATAACTGGCTATGTGGACAAGAAGACATCAGTGAATACTATTTACCTTTAATAAGGCTTTTAACATGGTCTCCCTTAGCACCCCTGTAACCAAACTTAAGCAGTGAGATCTTTGTGTCTGGACTAGAAGATGGATGAAAAATGGGATAAACAATGGGCTGAAAAGGTGTGGTGCGTTGACCCTGGCTGGATGCCAGGTGCCCACCAAAGTTGCTCTGTCACTCCACTCCTCAGCTGGACAGGGGCAAGAAAATATAAAGAAAGGCTTGTGGGTGAAGATAAGGACAGGGAAAGATCACTCAGCAATTACCACCACCGGCAAAACAGACTCGACTTGGGGAAAAATTAAATTTAATTTATTACCAATCAAATCAGAGTAGGGTAATGAGAAATAAACCCAAATCTTAAAACACCTTCCCCCCACCTCTCTCTTCTTCCTGGGCACAAGTTCGCTCCCAATTTTCTCTCCCTCCTCCCCCTCAGCAGCACAGGGGGACAGGGAATGGGGGTTGTGGTCAGTTCATCACATGTTGTTTCTGCTGCTCCTTCCTCCTCAGGGGGAGGACTCCTCACACTCTTCCCCTGCTACACCGTGGGGTCCCTCCCACAGGAGACAGTCCCCCATGAACTTCTCCAGTGTGGGTCCTTCCCATGGGCCGCAGTTCTTCATCAACTGTTCCAGCATGGGTCCCTTCTATGGGATGCAGTCCTTCAGGAAGGGACTGCTCCAGTGTGGGTCCCCTGTGGGGTCACAAGTCCTGCCAGAAAACTTGCTCCAGCGTGGGCTCCTGTCTCCATGGGTCCACTGGTCCTGCCAGAAGCCTGCTCCAGCGCAGCTTCCCATGGGGTCACAGCTGCCTTTGGGCATCTATCTGCTCTGGCGTGGGGTCCTCCACCTGCTGCAGGTGGCTATCTGCTCCACCATGGATCTCCATGGGCTGCAGAGGAACAGCCTGCCTCAGCATGGTCTTCACTACAGGCTGCAGGGAAATCTCTGCTCCGGTGCCTGGAGCATCTCCTCCCCCTCCTTCTTCACTGACCTTGGTGTCTGCAGAGTGGTTTGTCTCACATATTCTCAGTCCTCTCCCCAGCTGCATTTTCTGTTGCCCTTCAACTCTTTCCCCTTCTTAAATATGTTATCACAGAGGTGTTACCACCATTGCTGATGAGCTTGGCCTTGGCCAGCAGCCTGTCTGTCTTGGAGCCAGCTGGCATTGGCTCTATCGGACATGAGGGAAACTTCTAGCAGCTTCCCACAGAAGCCACCCCTGTAGCCCCCTTGCTACGAAAACCTTGCCATGCAAACCCGATACAAAAGGTCATGATGAAGAGTTCAAAGTCTAACTGACAGATGGTTATGAATGGCATTCCTCTCAGACCACTGCAGGGACCAACAGTTCAAAACTTTGATCATCAGTACGGCAGATTATGCCCCATCCAGTTTACAGATGACACTGACTTGCAGTTACTGGTCAGTACAGTAGAGGGCAGGCCACCTTCCAGAGTGACAGCAGAAAGCTGGCAGGAACCTCATGTATTTCAACAAAATGAGAAATTGGAATGTCATAACAAGCCCATGCCACAGTACAGGCCTGCGACCAGCTGTCTAGGTGGAAGCTTTGCAGAAAAGGACTGGAGGATTTGAGGGCATGGCAAGCTGAACATGAATTGGCAGCATGCCTTTGTGGTAATGTGTATCCTAGGGAGCACAGTGATGTGAGCTGTATCTTTTTTAAGGCTGAGATTGAGGAAAGTGATAACAACAATGTATTAACAGTTGTGAGAGTGGTTTTTGAGAACTGAATCCCATTTTGATTGTTCAAAATATAAGACACATCAACAAACTGATTGAAGACCACTAAGGCACTGAAGAACACAATTTTCAAAGAGTGGCTTAGGAAACTGGAATTGTTCAGCCTGAGAAGAGAAGGATAAGGGGAATATCTAAATGCTGTCTTTAATTACCTGATGGTAAGGATTAGAGAGAAAACAGAGGTTGAATGACAGATGGAAACAATGTGAAAAAAAAATAATTCTCAAGCGTGATTAAGCACACTTAGCTTAAGGTATTGCTCAGAGATGTAAAACCTTCATCCTTGGAGACACTAAATAACCCACCAGACAAGCAACCTGAGACAACCTTAAAGGTAACTCTGGTTTAAACAGGAGATTGGATTAGATGGCCTGTGACAGATGCACTCAACCCTCTTAACCAACTCACAGTAGTTTAGTACAGGCTCCAAAGGAGCTCCAAAGATACAGCTCACATCACTGTGCTCCCTAGGATACACATTACCACACAGGCACGCTGCCAATTCATGTTCAGCTTGCCATCCCCTCAAATCCTCCAGTCCTATTCTGCAAAGTACAGGCCTTTAGTAAAGGCCTGAGCTATAGCCAGGCTAAGAACTCCTCTAGAAAACCCAGAAAGAAGAGTGACCCAGTGCCACCAATGCATATGAGCTTGGAACACTGATCATGAATAGCAGGTGGTTTTCCCAAGACTCATTTATCAAGGAACAAAGAAAGTTGTGGGTACAACAAGTCTCATGCAAGCCAAAGGCTTTATCCCATAAATATGACAGCCTAAGTGAGCCTTCTTTGAGGTCTCCCGGATAGGTAGTGTGGCTGCATGGCAGTGATCTCCCCTTGAGCTGGGATGCCTCTCAAGGTTGATCCTCAAGGCAGAGAGACCTTTTACCAACAACAGATCTTTGGATGAGCCCAGTTTGAGTTCTCTCTCAATTGCAGCTGGACTGCACGCGAGGCAACTCTTCCCTTGAGCAGGGATGCCTCTCAAGGTTTGAGATTCCTTACCAGAGACTAAGAAATCCTTCCTTACCCAAGGTGGAGAAACCCCTTATTCACAACAGATCCTCGGTAAGTGACTCATAGCATGTCAAATTGATACTAATGAAATCCATGTGTCTAGTTCCATTAGCCATAAATGCTTGACCAAGTCTGAGACTATGTCTGGGTCCAGACACAGCTAGACTCCTTTCTGAGAAGGAGGTTAGAAAGCAAGGGGGTCCCTTCTGGACCTCGTGACTCTATGGGAGGGTGTCCCTTACACTTTTGTGTCTCTGGTCTCTGTGTAAATCATTCTAAATTGCTTCTAACTCAATTTTCCTTTCTATGTTTCTTCCATGTAGTAGGTAACAGAGTGAACCTTGCCATCGAACTTTGTTAAGTTGCACTTTCACAAATTCACATTAAAATAACATTTGCTAATACCTTGACGGTGATTCTTTAAGTGATCTTAATCACTCATCTGTGACATGGCCTCAAAAGGTTCACCGGAGCCTAAACTATTCTTTTATTCTATTCTATGCTTCTATGTGGCAAGAAAACAAAATTGCCAAATCCCAATTGAAAAGATTCAAAATCATCAAACTGTAATTTTGACAGATAAACGTATGAATTGCTTAAGAGAAGAAGCTGAGAGAAATGAGCTTGTTTAATCTGGAGAAGAGAAGGCTTATGGGGAAGCTGACAGAAACCAAAGAGGAAGTTGTTGAGAAAACAGAGCCAGGCACTTTATAGAGACACAGAAAAGGAGACTGAGAGACCAACAGAAACAGAAGAGGTTCCAGTAGACATAACTCATTACTTTTTCACCATGAGGAATGTCAAGAAGTAGAACAGCTTGCACAGAGGCATGATGTAGTCTACATCTTTGGAGGTGTTCAAGCCTCAAACGAGTAAAGCCCTGAGCAACCAGGTCTGACCTCCTAATTGATTCTGTGATGACCAGGGTTTGGACCAGAGACTTCCTGAGGTCTCTTCCCATCTGAATTACCCTATGAGGTGGGTACTCTGCATGATGACTCCATGTGCACATGGTTGCTTCTGTTCTCATGTTTCAAAATAATTAATCAATACTACGAATACATCCACTATCGTTCAGTATTACCAATAATTTAGCTATATTGCTGTCAGCAGCAAATTTAACAATTATACTGCAGAATCCCATTATCATTACTTTCTGTCTTGAGTATGATATAGCTACAATATGTTCCTATAAATGGTCAGGATCACATATATTAACTTGAAATACTTAATGTGGATTATATATTATGAAAATGTCACCCAGTAAGAAATTTAATTCATTGTAAATTAGAGAGTACTCCTGATAAATCAAACTATTAAAATTGCAGGTGTGACAGACGGCGGGGGGCGGGGTGGAGAGAGACAAAGAGAAACAAGCTTTCAAGAATTTTAAATTGGATTTATGTTCTGTAGTTACAATGTTGTAAGAAAGGATTATGTTTTTTGAAGAAGTTTTGCAGAATTGTTATTGAAATACAAAGTTATACACCCATCAGAATCCCTAAGAAGAAGGGAGTAAAGATCCTGATTTTCATTTACTTTAGGGACATTTCATTTCAACACTATATCATGTAGCAGTTGTCACCTGTACTTTATTGCCATGGAGTTCATCAGAGTTAGGTGCAAGATAAATATAATAAAGAGAGGGATGGTAAGGAAATTAATGTAGTTTTATGTGCCACTGTATGAGGGGTCATTAAAAGATACTGAAGTGCTAGAACACCTTTTGGACTTTCTTACATTTGTCTTCTAATTCCTGGACTACTTTCTTTACTTTGAAATACTGCTGAAATGTAAATTTTCTTTGGTGCAGTAGTTTCCATATGGGCTGAACCATAGTTCAATAACAATGCTTCCTTATGTCTGCTTGAAATATCCAGCTCAAGTGAAAATTTGTTCAATTACATGTGTCATGAAATGTAGTTGATTGATGGTCATTCTGCCCATGCTATGTTAAGACTGTAGGGTTTGGTTTTTTTTATTATTTTTGCACATTATTTTCTTATTTTCCTAAGGCAGCAGTGGAGGTAAATAGGCAGAAAGGCTGATTATCTAATATCATGCTGCTATGAGTAACATGACAGTTAATTACCACAGCTTGGAGAAAGACATAAAGAACCTCGTGTAATCTTTCATCTTCAGTAAGAATCTTGCATTTTTGTTGCATGGGCCTCTTTCTGGGGCATCTTCATGACAGAGATGTTGCCAGTTTTGGAACACTAAAGAGACTGCAGAGAACCAAATATCAAGGCAAAGTAAGTAAATACACACAATTAGAACACAATGCAAATCATTAAACAGAAAGATATTCTCAGTCTGGCTGATCGTAGGCTGGATAATGCTATAATCTAATCAGGAGAGCAGACAAAATCAGTACTAAGTAAATCCTGACATATATGATTTCCAACATACATAAATGTGTTTAAAAGTGTCATCACGGGACTAAAGATACCTATATGTTTCAGTGTTTGTAGGATAATAACCAGAATTATGACACAACTGAAGTAATAGAGACAGAGGGTTTTAATAAAAATGTAGTAAACCATTATTTTACATATGAAGTGTTCACATGACCTAATAAAAAAAGAATATTCTATCAAGCATACGATGTAACATTCATTCTTTAACTGGAAGTTTGAATAGTGTAAAAGACTGATGGAGAGAAGACTGATGAATTTTAGAAGCAAGAGGGGAAAAAAATCTTTTCACCTTGGGAACATTGCATTGCTATGACTTCAGCTTTCTAGCTACTTTTTCAATTAGTCATAATAGCACAAATGAACTAACTAGGAATTATTAAAACAAATTAGCAAAACTTAAATCTCAGCCAACATTTGTATGAATTCCTTGTTGTGCATATAGGTGCAGCAGTCTCGTATTTCACAATCACCCAAGCCACTTTGACAGATACTGTAGACACAAAAGAAATATGTCTCTAATGTCTGACACTGAGCACTCAGGGATATCAAATGCAATACGAAAACATTTTTAATGCTAATCTCAGCCCTTTGCCATTAAAAACTGCTTCCCTCTCATAACTGAATTAATCTGTTTCAACTTATGCTTAACCTAAAGAGTGGAACTAGCAAAACAGTCTGTCTCCCATGTCAAAGACAACTGGTCTAAGCTATATGACAGCTCAGCTGGAACTAGCCACACATCCAGAAGCAGTATAGCCATAGCAGTACTGTCCTGTACTCAGCTGGTTAATGTGCTGAACTGCTACACTAAAATTAGAGTGCAAGGCCACAGTAACATTAGTAATCACTTCCAGGATATCCTGAATTATTTGTTCCAGGTGGATGCCTCCCCTGGATCAAACTAATTCTTGGTTCTCTGGTCCATTCATGTGAGTAGTTATGCCCTTCATAAGCACATGGTTAAGGCAGAAATAACAATAACACCTAACTGTCCCTCCTCCAAATTTAGAGTTTTCCTCTCTGGATGCACAGAAACTCTGAACAGTAAAGAATAGTCCTTAATACTTTTCAGATTCACTATGTAGTACTTTACCTGCTGATTCTGTAATGACTCTGATCTAGTGTCTTTCCCCTGATACCATATCAGAGGAGGGATTTCTATAATCTTCCTGAAACATGTCCCTTGCCAAGTGCAAGTATTAAGACTGAGTATATTATGAGATGAGCCAACATCAGTACTTTATGGTTTTTCCCTTCTTTCATTACTTTCTGTCTTAAGATCCATCTTTCTAAGGTGTCTCCTAGCCTGATTACCTTTCCCACATCTCTAGTTAAGACTTACGAGAGCTATAATCTCCTTAAAAGTCTCTATGTAGTAATTTTCATTCTCTACCATTATGAAGGCTTATTCCCATTTCCACTCCTTTTTCTACCATCAGATGGAGTCTAGGGTACAATTCACAGTCATCTGTAAAGAAACCTGGATTGTGGTATTAAGTCCATCCCACAGCAGGGTCAGTTTAAGATGGGCAGCCTTCAACAGCTTTATACTTTCTGTGTATGAGCTTCCAAAGCAAAATTGCCTGAATCACTGCAAATTGTTCTCACATCACCCTCCATCTGCATTTTCTTTCATACTCCTGATTTTGAGAACATTACTGGGAGCTCAACTGCACATGACTTGCTGGTTCCATATTTAATCCCTTGGAGAAAATAATGTGCATTATTCTGTGTTTGGATGTGGAAAACCCAAGTCTTCTACCAATATATTAGTTATTACAGCTAAACTCTTGTTAGATTTCATTAACACTTGGCTTTTTGTTTGTTAGTCAAATTTATTATTGTTTCTATGTATGTTAAATATTATTAGTTGATGTAAAATTAAAATGGCTTTATTTTCTTGCTTTAGTCCTTCCAACAATGTCATTAAAACAAACTTTCCTAACACCAAGGGGTTTTGTTTTTTTTTTCTTATTTTAAAATCCTATTTTCCAAAGGATCTCAGAGTCTTACTAGTTAGTATAACTCAAATACATAATAAATAAATAATAAAACATTTTCCCTTATGCAGTTTTCTATATCCTTTCTAGTTTAATTTATAAGTCATAGATGAGGAGCTTCAGGTAGTGATCAAGTAGCTAAAAGCAAGTTGGAAAGGAGACACATAATAGACAGGAAAAAAGAGTCTGTAACAGCTAGTACAAACCTATGGCAGAAATTTCCTGTACAAAAGGAGCAGTGACAACCAAATTATCAAATTTATGCTTATTTCTTTTTATTCATAGGTATCATTTGTATTGGGAAGCATAAAGCTCCAATTATGGACTCTACATAATTATTTAAAATATTTCTGTAAAGCTCTTCCAGTACTATTGCTTTTTTAAAAACTGGAAAATTTATTGTTCAGTTTTTCAAAAGGCAGCACATGTTGATATTGCACTTCTCACTTCCAATCCCTACATTACGCCCTCTGTGTAGATTTCTCTCAAAATTCTTGTAGTCAAATCCTACCTGATATCCTCGTATGTCTGCACTCTCTTTCAATATGTTGTTCTCCATTCCTCACAGACAGCATGTCTAAAAAGTTACTCAAGCAAGTGAAAAGAAGTCAAACTGGGATTTGCTCCATCATTTTTCATATCTTGCCAATAGTTACCTTCACTCAGAATATGTTAATTTCAACCCTACAAGCTGTTATTTCTGGGAATCTTCTTATATGTCATCGCTAGAAAAACTGAACATGGATTTCCTTTGAGTGGCCTCTGGTAGAAAGGCTTTCTTTCTGTTGGAATAAACCTAGGATGGTCTAGTTCAGTTTCTGATATTTCCTTTCTTTTTTTTGGGAAATCAAGTGCAAATAATTGTGAATAAATAATTCTTAATGAATAACTATTTATGAATAATTATTAATAACTATATTCACACTTAACCTGTCTGAAGCTATGTGACCTTATAGCTTTTGAAATGTTACTGGAATAAATTCTCCTGAAATACTGACATGTATACATTAGTGAAAATTTCACTGTCACAATAAAACTAGTTAGTTATGGTGTAAAAGTTGCCAAAGAACCTATACGACTACCAGACAGATGTGTTCTTTCTAGTCAAAATGTAATCATTCACCTATTTAGAATAGAATAAAATAGGTGTTCCAAGTCAGGTTGGACAGAGCTTTGAGCAACCTGATCCTAGTGAAAGACATCCCTTCCCATGGTGAGAGGTGTAGGACTAGACGGTCTATAAAGGTCCCTTCCAACCCAAACCAGTCTGTGGTTCTATAATTAAAGCACTTCCCTTTATATGAAAAAGCATGGAGGACAATTTTAAAAAATTTATAACGAAACTTCCTTTCAAGCTATATAGAAATACAAAACCATAAAAACTAAATACCAGTTAACTGAACACCAATAATACAATTATAAATATGCTTCAGAATTTAAAAGTTGCGAGATTAAAAACTGAAGTTCCCAAAGTCATCTTAATATTTTTTACAACTATATAACAAATTGGTGACTTTCATAAACACAATATTTAATACAAAATGCTGGTTAATACATAAAAAAAGGTGAAAATTAGGTAAGATAAGCCATTATGTCAGCTACCAATTCCTTCAGCAAAAATATTGTATGAACACTGGTTCTATCATAACAGCCTAAGGTCCTCAGAATCACTTGTATGTCATCATATTAATTTTTCTTCACTGTCTTCAATTTCTGGATTTTTAATCAGACTGAGAGGTGTTGGTCAGGTGTTTGTAAATGTCAGTGATAACAAGCTAGATTCACATAGGATGACATTTGGGGGAGAACTGACCTACTTGTGCTCTATGACAATGTGTTGACACTTGCCAGATGACTAAAATGTGTGCTGCCATATCTTTTATGAGTTATTTTATGACAATTACAGTCTTCAAAATATACCTAAGGAATGTAAGAAGCTCATCTGAAAGAAGAAGGAAATTCTGAGGTAAAGGGAATTCACATTCTCAGTCCTCTACAGTACAATACTATTACTGAAGGAGCTAAAGAAAGCAGTTTGCTTACTGAAGAGAGCCTAGCAAGAAGGGGAGATTGCAAACAATAGGGAAAGACTAATTGCATTACTTAAAAGGCAGATGATTTAAAGACAAACAAAATCAATGACACACAGAGGAACAGCTGCACAGAGAAAAGACGTGTGTTCTCTAAGACAGGACTAAAATGCACAGATCCTGTAAAGTCACTTGAGTCAAAGACACAAAGAAGCATCCAATGACCTGCCTGGTAAGTTCAAGCAAGTCAGACTTCTCACATAGGAAAAAGACAGAAATCACAGTGTGTCAAAAATAAATTGGCAAGTTGGCTCAAGGGACTAAAGAGAGAAATACTAATGGAGAAATGTAAGTGAACAGCATTGTGCAAGACTTTGAAAACATGCAATTGAATAACTGAATTTTAAGTATATGATTACAGGCAAAGAAAGGTTATTTAGCCAGAAATCACAGTTTGTGAGTAAGGGCAAAAAGACTAAATTATACACCTTATTTCCTCTTCTGCTGCTTTTTGTACTGGATTAATTTTATTAGTTGTCACTCTGTGGAAGTACAGGCTTCTTTTCAGTGGACCTACACCAGTATACAGAGTCTCTACCAGAGGGAAAGATTTACCTAGCTGCTAACATAGTTTGCAGGCCCATATTTATAAATGTAAATCTGTATACTTATGTCTAGATAACTGTATGTTAGTGTATCCAACTAAAGTGAAGGAGGACGAAATATAAAATACAACAGCAATTAAATACCATTTGTATAGCCATAAAAGAAAGGCTATCAAGATTGACCTCTATATGGAACAGGGAATACAGAAAAGGCTCTGGATTCCTTATTTCCCTTTCAGTACTCTGTAAAAAAAGATTTCTTTTAGAAAGCCTAATACAGACTCAACATTTCAATCACTATAACCTACAAAACACTTCAGTTAAAATATTTCAGTACCTGATTGGTAACCAGACTGGATATTAAAAAAACTGTTAGAGTTTCATGTCAGATCCAACAAGCCAGGGTGGTGCAGTTCCATGTGCCCAAGTCCAACCAGCAGGAAGGCTGAAGATGAGTTCCCAGAAGGCACACACACACAAAGCACACTTGTAGACCACATGTATACACATATACACAGCCATCCACATGGATCACAGATGGACACTTGGAGGACTCACATGAACACAGACAGCAATGACAGCCTCATCCTGCTCCTCTCTCTGACCAAGCAAAATGGGGGTCAATGAGTGACAATATACATATACATATGCACATGTACGAGCTGGGTCTCTCCAACAGCCTGGTTCACACCCACAGATTGCCCAGCAGCTGCACCTGGGTCCCAGTCTCCCCAGCTGCTGGCACTGGTACATACAAATCCCCAAGTCTATAGCCCTACTCCAGCTTTTAGTACAGACCATTGCACATGCACATACACACACAGAGTTGACAAGGAGTCCCCTGTCCTCCACACCTGGACATTGGGACTGAGGGTCTCCCTGGACCACCATGGGAGGGGCCAGGAAAATTCATCCTTTCCCCCTGCAGCTGTTCTGCCCTACTCATCTGGCCTTGCACAGGTGGGTCTTTGATGGGCTGATGGCACCTGTAATGAGCCTAGGGGTAGCTGGACCAGGGTTATTTTTTGGGCTCCCCC
Source organism: Buteo buteo (assembly GCF_964188355.1). NCBI lineage: Eukaryota > Metazoa > Chordata > Aves > Accipitriformes > Accipitridae > Buteo > Buteo buteo. The sequence goes on along the minus strand of NC_134204.1, from coordinate 48,063,488 downwards.
TCCTGCCATTGCCTCTATGCTCCTTGGTGGATGTATAGATGAGCTTTTGTCATGTAACCTAACAAAATCCATAGTGCTAAAGAAAATAAGGAACTTTAAAATTACTATCCATCACAATTAAAATAACTTTTCTGCAGTGGTATATAGGAACTTCACAATTTTCTTAATCAACATAGAATTGCATTTTGCTAATCTGAGCCCTTCATTTGCAATTTTGAAAGGATAAACAGTAGCATATAGAAATAAAAGGGAGAGTTGCAGCTATAGACAAAAGCATTATCCACCTTAGGTCAAACTCACACTATTTTCACAAAAGCAATAAACTTGTTTATTAGTGAACCTGGTTTTCTTCCACTGAAATCAATAGCAAACATTCCATTAATTTCTACTGCATCACACTGAGAATACACTAAATGGTCTCTTGTTTAGCAATTTTTTTTCCAGACAGGTGTTAATACTTGAGAGTTTGGTAAATCTGTGCAATACAGTGTGACATTTTGCTTTTTCCAACTTAAGAAATATGTAAAATAAGATATTTTCCTATGTAAATTGGTATTACTCTCCTCTGATAAAAATGTAAAATTAAAGGAATGTTATAAGAATTTAGATATTAGTAAGTTTTTTCTAAAATAAAAATGAATATGTAAAGTTTCTATAAATTTGCAATTTTTCAGAAGCATTGGCTTGTAATTTAAATAGCAAGCATTGTAAAATATGCATACACAGAGTGAAATGAGAGGATGCCCTGAGCAAATCTCCAGATGGCAACGTAACAGAGGAATGACAAGGAAAACATGAAAAGTCTCCAATCCATTACTCATTTAAAACAATTTTCTTTTCCACAGCCAGTCTATGTTTTCATCTATCACAAAAGACATGCAGAGCAGATCAGTGGCCAGTCCTTATCTGAGGTAATGCTTTTCAGGATATGTTCATGGACTAATTACAAGCTGGTGTAGTGATGAAAGCACCTCTTCTTCTTTATAAATATATGTGGGTTTGGTTGAAACTTAACAGAGATGAGAGGGCATTATTTTTCCCTGTACCTGACTTTCAGAAAAACATAACTCTTCAAGTTGTTCTCAGAAATACCTCAGTAAGTTGTAACTGAACTGAAATAATTTATCAGCTTAAGTAAACAACCCATAGAGTAATTATTCTGGAATACTGTTCACCAGCATTACTGAATAAGTCACCTAATATTTTACAGGTCAGAATAAATGCAATTTCAAGTTCATTTCCTGAAACATGAAGTTCAAGTTAGCCTTTCACATAGTTCAAGGATCATTCACTTCATGCTACAGGTGCACTTAAAAACAGAACCTTCCCACACAGTAGCAAAGATACGTGCTCTGTCATAAATTGAATTGAAGAGAACCATTGGGAACAATTGTTGGTTTGGGGTTTTTTTGCCTCCCATGAACAGAGGTGAAAAAGGTTGTGTGGGAATATTTATCCCTCTAGACAGCAAAACAGCACATACGAATATAATCTTTAACTTGGTAAATGCTGACTGTTCCTGCTGAATCTGTTGAAGAGTCTTAACAAACTGAATAATAAGCCATGATCTTATCCAATTTAACTTGCTGAAAATGGAAGAGCTTCAACGGGTACTGGGCACTATTTTCATCAACAAGGCTGAACTCTCAGATATTTACTCATATCAGTAATGCTATCTATATGACTAACTTGAAAGAAGGCAGTGGGAGTAATTATGTAGTCATTACCAGTAAATACCACTTTCACAATCTGGAAAACTGAAATGATGCAGTGTTTTAAAATATCTGTCCTCTTTTTTTCCTTTTCAACTAAGACTTTTCTCTTCTTTAACCATGATATTAACCAGAAAGAGTAATACTGTGCTAAACATTTTTTCTTTGAAAAAGATACTTTTTTTAATTGTAGGTATTAAACCCCCAAATCTTCAAGTAATGTTTGTTGGTTGGTCGAAGGTTTGATCTGCAAGCAACATAATGTGGGAAAGGAGTCTGCCATTTTTAGTATTCCTTTTAATATCCATCTTCCAGTAGAGATTATTATGATAATATTTTATCAATGTTGTTTGAAGTGTTGAGATCCTAACTGAAAAAGATCAGTACTTAGGTCACATTGGCCTCATGTTATGCTTAACTGCAGTTCTTGCATGCAAAAGGTTCAATAACTAGTAGAAATGAACAAGTATAAGATGGAAGTAGACTTAAATGGCAATTAGTTGTTCACACATACACACATGTGTGCACACATACACACACAAAAAGAAACAACCCTTTGTGTTCAAGAGAAAGACTAATACAAAATGTCACTTTGCTGGCAGCCAGATTTTTGAAGACTCATAATTAAAACCACCTTCCTTGATCACGTATATATAAAAAATAGTGAGAATGAAACAATGGAACATCCTGGTGTGGGTGTTGAGCTTTGTGTCAGAATGTAAAATAAGAGAGATATATCTTAATTTCTTTTCATATTTACTATACAGGAAGAGTAATCTTTCCCCTGCCTATAAGTCTCCAGTTTTTACCTCATTCCATTCCTGAAACAGTTGAGAACTCTGCCCTGAAAGACAGAAGATTATAGCTTTCTAATCTTTGGAGTAGATTTCAAGGAAGTTGCTATGTAAACTAAAAAAAAATCTTTCAAGGAAAAAAAAAAATTCTTCTGGTTCTTATAACATCAGCTATATAATATACTGAGAAGTAAAACAGTTTTAATGTATACCTGCATATACAGTGTGATGGAAAGAGAAAATGTGAATCGTAGTACCTCTAAAATATATAATACCCAGGACACACTTTAAAAACACAAGATGGCAGAAACTATTGGAAAGAAGCAAGGAATCTCACTGGACCATGTAAAAATGTACGCAATAGTAGCAGAAGGTCTCATTGAAATAGTTTTGTATAAATATTTTATGTTTAAAATGGTTCCAGTTCTGGATTATGCTCCTATCACTATTAGCTAAGCTCCATAAAGTAGTAAATAGCCATTTGTTCTAACTGAGAAAATAGTCTAGTATTTTCCCATTTGGTATGTATGGTCCTGAGTTAGTTTCTGTGTGGCAACTTGGCACTAAAGGTCTCTCTGCACAGAATTTTAGGACAAAATCCCTTCAAATCAAAGGGATCAGTTATTAATCCTGACTTTCCCAGTACTTTTTTTTTCTTCCTTTGTTCATCAATAACTTGATCATTAGTAAACCAACCCCAAAAGAAATCTTCAGGTCAGGAGAGATAAGGAAGAGTCAAATAGAGAATGAAACATTCTCAAACTATTATAGAGTTTAGAATTCAGTTTCAAAACCAAAATCAATATTTTGATTATAATTTCTGTTTGTAGCAGATTTTTTCTTTTACTTTGAATCATACATGCATGTGATTCTGGTGGGGCTGGGTAAATTTCGACCTATATAATTTCTCAACCTTATTTTAAGTGAATCATAAAGTCTGTGAAATAAGATTATTTTAAGAGAATCAAAGTACATGGTCCACCTGTTTTTTTCAGAACATAAATGTAGATTAACCATTTTTTCCAAATGTGTAAATTATGAAGTACAAGAAGGGGAATGGTGCCTCATCTTCTGAAAACTATGTAAGGGATTGTGGTGGTTAGCCTGAGGTGAAACCTTTACAAAAGCTTTTTGAGAATTCATTCCAAGCAGAGTTAGAGAAGTCTTAAGTTATAATATTTTATACTTATGCTTATTTAATTAAATGGCACATTCATCTAACATCAATTCATTTAACTGAACATGGTCTATTTAAAAGTCATATGGGGCTGATTCTCCAGGTTACATTGCTTTAAAACTGAGTAAGGTCATTCAAGTTAATGGACTTAATCACATTAGTGATGTTTTTTTATAAGTATAAGTCTTTCCAGAAGTGGTGTCTTTAACTACAAATTTTTTAAAGCAGATATCTATTATTTATCTTTTAATGATAAAGTAAGTAAGTTATTACTTTAATGACCTCAGTGCCAGGGAAAGTTATAGAGCAGATCATCTTGAGTGCCATCACACAGCATGTACAGGACAAGCAGGTGATCAGTCCCAGTCAGCACGGTTTTATGAAAGGCAGGTTCTGCTTGACTAACCTGATTTCCTTCTATGACAAGGTGACACACTTAGTGGACAAGGGAAAGGCTGTGGATGTTGTTTTCTTTAACAAACTTAGTTTACTTTAATGTGGACTTTAGTAAAGCCTCTGACACTGTTTCCCAGAGCATTCTCCTGGAGAAACTGGTTGTCCATGGCTTGGACAGGTGTACTCTTTGCTGGATAAAAAACTACCTGGATGTCTGGGCCTAAAGAGTTGTGGTGAACGGAGTTAAATCCAGTTGGCAGCTGGTCACAAGTGGTGTTCCACAGGGCTCAGTATTGGGGCCAGTTCTCTTTAATATCTTTATCAATGATTTGGACGAGGGGATTGAGTGCTCCCTCAGCAAGTTTGCAGATGACACCAAGTTGGGAAGCAGAGTCGGTCTGCTTGAGGGTAGGAAAGCTCTACAGAGAGACCTGTACAGGCTGGATCAATGGGCTGAGGCCAACTGTATGAGGTTCAACAAGGCCAAGTGCTGGGTCCTGCAGTTCGGTCACAACAACCCCATGCAGCGCTACAGGCTTGGGGAAGAGTGGCTGGAAAGCTGCCTGGCAGAAAAAGACCTGGGTGTGCTGGCTGACAGCCAGCTGAATATGAGTGAGTAATGTGCCCAGGTGGCCAAGAAGGCCAACAGCATCCTGGCCTGTATCAGAACTAGTGTGGCCAGCAGGAGCAGGGAGGTGATTGTCCCCCTCTACTTAGCACTGGTGGGGCCACACCTCAAGTACTGTGTTCAGTTTTGGGCCCCTCACTAAGGAAAGACATTGAGGTGCTGGAGCGTGTCCAGAGAAGGGCAATGAAGCTGCTGAAAGGTCTAGAGAGCAAGTCTTATGAGGAGTAGCTGAGGGAACTGGGGTTGTTTAGTCCGGAGAAAAGGAGGCTGAGGGGAGACCTTATTGCTCTACACAACTACCTGAAAGGAGGTTGTAGTGAGGTGGGTGCTGGTCTCTTCTGTCAGGTGGTTGGAGATAGGACAAGAGGAAATGGCCTCAAGTTGCACCAGGGGAGGTTTAGATTGGATATTAGAGGAAAATTCTTCACTGAAAGGGTTGTCAAGCACTGGAACCAGCTGCCCAGAGGAGTGGTTGAGTCACCATCCCTGGAGGTATTTAAAAGACATGTAGACTTGGCACTTATGGACATGGTTTAGTGGTGGACTTAACAGGGTTAGGTTTATGGTTGGACTCGATGATCTTAAGGGTCTTTTCCAACCAAAACAATTCTATGATTCTGAACAGCAGTAATAACAACAATTAACACACTTTTACAAAAGGAAAGCTTAAAATTAGAAAACTAGAAAACTTTAAACGTTCAGACTTAGTAGATGTTCAAGCAGTAGAAAACAAAGAGTCTCCCTACTTAAACTCAGATTAAGATTATACAGGCAGAAAAAATTAAAGCTTCATGTGGAATTCAAACGCACATAATAAACCAAACCAAAACAAAACAAACCAAAACAAAATCCCAACAACAACCAAAAAACCAAACCACAGTACAAAATAATAGAATAAATATGCATCTTTGCACACAAAGAACATACGTCCTTGAACTCTTCCTTGGGGGAATTTATGCTCATTCAAACTACTATGAAGAAATCTTCTCCTGTTCTCCTCTATCCCACACCTGTAAAGTGGAGTATACAGACAGCAGAAAAGAGAATGCTGTCACTTGTCAAAAGCCAACGAAAGATTATTTGATCTGACATTAAATTAGGACTAGGTGTTGGGTTTTGTTTGTTGTTTGTTTTTTTTTTCTTTTTAATTTAATAGCAACAGACTTAGAAATGGGCATGGTGTTGGTATCATGGCTACTGGTTTGTTCAGAGGACCTAATTTATAGGTCTACTTTCACATTTCAGTTACTCTTTAATGTCTGTCAGGTAAATCTCTGACAAGCCACTTCTTTATACCCTTGCTTTTGCTCGCACAGCTCTCCATAACATTGTGTCTGGACTGCCATTGAATGCATGTGAAACAGTAGAATCTAACTTCTAATCTTCCAACTAGAGTCTAACATATCATAAACAAATCATTACAAAGCAAACAGTCCTGCATTTTCAATCACAACATCTAATATATCATTTTACTCATCAATTATTATTTTACTACTGATTATCAGGAGAAAACATTTCTGTGATTATTAAATAGCAAGGAAGATAACAGGATAAAGGTGTGACCCCATGGATTTTGAAAAAAAATACATCAAAAAAGTCACATAAATAGATATGAAGATATTGAAGACTGAAACAATTGTTAGAAAGCACACAGACAAAGTAAGAATGATCTAATTTTACACTTCCTTAACTTCAGATAATAAAGAGTAAAAAGCCAGCATTAATATCCAAAACTTCTTATTGCTGATATGTGTTGATAACTACTTTCAGTCAGATATTGATGATAAAACATCCCATATCAATTCCACATCAGAAGTGTTCAACTTGTGGGCCTTTTTGTGTGTCTCCTAAGGAACTATAACATTAAGTTGTTCGAGAAATTTCTGGATACTACACTTGCTTTTCTAAACTATCAAATATGATGTGTGAGACAAAAGAACAATTTTTCCTCATTTTCAAGGGACAAATATTCAACTGCTATATTGAAGTCAGTAAGACATATACAGACAAACACATAGACACAAAGGAAGCTATAGAATATGGATGGTGTATACTAAACTTTTATTACTGTAAGTGTAGAATGAGTGCACTACTCCTGGGTAGCAAAACCCAGCACACTTCTTCCAGCTTAGTTCAAATGAAAACATTAAAATCTTTCACCAGAGTTTTCTGCTTCCACATGAAAAGTTACATGGCCTCATTTCTGGAGCTTGTCATCATATTGTCAATGAAAGAGGGTTTAAGAATTGAGAGAATTCTAAAATAAAATATCAAACACTTGCCCAGTTTTGTTATGAGGACAATAAGAAATCCCCCTTGAGAAATTTCAAGAAAATCTAGTTTTAATTCTAGTTCAAGTGTGACTCTTTTTGAAAATGTCAAAATTTCTCATAGCGCTTAAAATTAAATTACTACTCACTTTGTCTGTTTCCATTAATTCATTACTACACACCTCCAAGGAAGAGAGAAAATTCAATAGCATACCTAAATTTCATCTAAGTAACTTTGCAGCACCTGTGAATGTCATGATTCAAAGTACAGCATCTCAAAACCTTTCACGATGGGGAAAGTGGTCACAAAAGCAGATGATGTGAATCACATTTAACATGTGGAATTTTATTGTTTATAAGTTCCTTTTCTTACTCCATTATGCAATGAAATATATAACCCTTAACATGGCAGCAGATCAGAAACTGATATCACTCATTTTACAACTTGAATGACTATAACTTTATAAGGCAAATCCTGGATGTTGAGGGTGGAATATTCTATGATGGCAGTCTAGAGATACTACTTATTTTTCTTTTTTTTTAATGATGGTTGTTTTATCATATTTTTGACATACTCAAGCCCTCAGGAAATTGGTTGTGGAATATTTCTTTCGTCTATAAAAAAAGCATGATCTCAGAGTTTCCTGACCCTGGCCCTTACAAACCTACTTTGTCCAGCTGCTAATAGCTTGGCAAGTGTCAAACAAAAAAAAAAAAGAAAAAAAAAATCTTCATAATGCAATATTCTATGATGACTCCCTGCCTTCAACTGGATTTGGGGGCATTTTTTCCTAAAGTGTGTCAGCTATTTCTGAAAACCAATTAGTAAAAAAAAGTCACTTATTTAATACAAGAAAACATCCCAAAGTTTTTCTCTCAGAAGTTTTGTTGTCTCCAGACTTTGGTTAGAAGACTACAGAATTGATAGAGACATTAACCACAAGTTAAAGCTCTGACATTACTAGCCATGTAAAACCAAGCCAAATTTAGCAAAGTGATAAGTTTCAGGGATATATGATTTACTTTTACCCAGCTATTAGTTTCTGGCTGATGAAATAACCTGACTACTCATCTCTGGGGCAAGAGTTTCTTTTTTTTCCATGAAGCTGGATTTCCTAACGTCCAACATGCAGAGAAGACTGGGCTTTCTGTGTTCTTATCAACAGTGACATTGGAGCAAAGGGTGGAAGGAAAGGGATCAGATTCTGCTGTAAGTGGAAAAGGCTGATTGCAGGAGGCACAGGAGGCCCTGTTAGGCACAGTAGAGGAGTGTAAGGCAAACTAAGAAATAGGTTATGAAGTGTGAGGCTAGAGGCAGAAAAAGTGGCATCACCAACAGCTGAAACCTTATAACTGCTACCTGCTTCTCCATTAGCTCATGTATTAGAGATCTGGCCTGTTAGTCTAAAAATCTTAACACTGACAATATCTTACTGGATGTCAAAATGGTATGTTCAAAACCAAGGATTATCAGAATAAGGGGTTGCTTCATGTATCTAGACATCAGTTTTCAAATGCATGATCAGACTGCTCTACTTACTGTTAAGGTGAAGTTATGCACTGCAAGTTGTTAAACCAAAATTATACAATGCAGAATTATTGTATTTAAAATCCTCCATCTGATGCAAGAATGGGAAGATTTGCAAGCAACATCATAGAGAAGACAGGACACCATACTCTCCAGAGAATGTCTGTGCCACAGAGCTCATGTGAGAAGCTGGGGAAGTCACCAGAGCTATATTATAACATTTGCACTGTATTTTTTTCTCATTTACTGAATGGTTAACATAGAGACATCATGATCCACAGTGGGGAAAGTGCTAAGAGTTAACAGCTATAGCTGAAGCAGATTTAAAGCTGGGCTTTCAACATAGCAAATAACCTACAACACTCAGGGTATGGAGTTATTCAGATGCTGCTGAACATTTAATGAGAATTTTCACCATTAGTAGGACACTTTGTAAGTCTTGCAGTCTCTTAATGCTTAAAATGTACTAATTAACTCCAGAAAACTGTATTTTTAGACCAGCAATCTCCAAAACAGCTGGCTACACATACTATTAAATTTTAGCTAAAGTTAAAGAACGGTTTGCTGTGTCAGAATTTAACTGTAAGTATAAGCTACATAATAAGGCACACCCCGGTCCAAATGGTGTCTCTAATTCTCTTGCTCATACCCCTTGATACCCTCCAAAGAGCTCTCCAAAGGCAAAAAAGCATTCTGAAAAATCTACTTTGATCATATATTTTCCAACATGCTTTTGCTTATATCCATCTTACTATGTCTTTCTAGCTTATTGCAAAATGTTTCTGTAAGGTAAATTTGATCCAGGACATATTATTTTACAAGACAAGAAGCAAGTCTGGAAAATCTTTGTGTGTTCCTTTTGATTTTAATCATTATTATTGAGGAACAGTGTTGATGTCATTCCCTTTACGAGCCAGACAGTTCAGCCAAAACCAGAATAGTATTCCAAGTGTAAGTATGAATATGGAGTGATGGCTGGTTGGAGTTTTAATACAGGCTTTTATAGCTTCATTTGAAAGGACTTAGTCTAATCAATAGAAGAAATCTAAGAAGCCTCCTGTATCTCTCTGACATGTGGCCATGACAACAGCTGACACTGACACATCAGGTGGCAACATCAGATAGATTATGTGAATGCTACTTGACATTAGCAAATAAATGATTTCAGTATATAGGACTCAAAAAACCTCATGCTTCCCCTACTCTGTCTGTACTCTGTCACTTGCAGTATTGCAGCAGGGTGACCACAGGACACATGGCAATGATTTTACTGGGGCTGTGCAAGCTTGCCAGTTACAAGGCAACCATCACTGATCTCTCTCAAGACTGTTATGTTTTCAAGCTCATGAAGTAACAACCTTATCTTTCATCTTAATGACATTAATGCCTAATTTAGCATTAACAGCCATGAAGTTTAGAATGAGATACTCATTTCTGGTTTTATTTATTTACGCGGGCTGCCCAGATGGTTAAGGCTGAAAGCAGGGGCCAACATGACAAGTCTTCTATGTTTATGATCTATTTACAGGCTTATTTCTGGTACTTTTAATGAATTAAACTATAGAAACAGATGCTACTTCTTCAGAACGTGCAAGTACCATTCACAGTGAAGTAGAGTGACCCTCCCACAGTGACTTTTAAGCTGTTATAATCCAAGGATTTATGACAGGATGTGAATATGATTGTGTGTGTGTGTGTAGATAGGCAGGGAAGTGATCTTACATTTGCTTGGTTCAATGATTAACAAAGTCACAGAACATGAATTTAAATGAAGTAATGTAAAACACTGTTGACTTGTATAATATGAGACAAACTGAGATGCCATACCTGTAAATCTTTAAACAAATCTTTTTGTTGTTGTTGTTATTTACTTTAAACAAATATCTTCCTTTTTTTTTTTTAATTTATCTGTATGGGGCTTGCACATAAAATTGTTTAATTTTTATTCTTGTTTGATTGAGAAGATTGCTCTATTATATAAAATGTTTATATAAATAAAACACAAGGTTATTTTTCCTTCCACTATGAGAACTACAAAAGCAGTCAGTGCAGCCCTGATCTTACTGGCCCTTTCATGTCTGAGAAAATAAAAATGATGAATTTACATTAAGTATGTCAAAAGCAAAATGTTCCAGTGTATCTGTAAATTACAGGGCAACCATTTAGATAAATTATGTTCCTCTCAATTTGAAGCACATTAAAGAAAGAAGACCTTACCTAAATATACTGAAAACTCCTTTTCTTGTGGTTTTGCACTGTGATAAAAAAATTGGGATTTCTCAGTCTGGTTACAAACACCAATATTCTTTTTTTTTTTTTTTTTCCCCTCCATTATTTCCTCCTTCTTTGATAAGTAATTTGAAGGAAAATTAGGTAGCTCTATAAATTTGCATTACTGTTTGGTAATTTTTAAAAATACAGAGGTGAGTTCAGGAAAAAAAAATGTCTATCATCTGTGAAGGTATGAAAAATTCTATAAGATTATATTGTATATGATCAAGAAACATATTTCTTGATACCAGCCAATTAAGTTGCTGAAAGTTTCAGAACCCAGATTTGAAGCATGAATCACTCCAAGTCCCATACTTTTCCGCCCTCCTCCTAAAAGCCCAGAAAAAAACCCTAAACAAACCCCCAAAAAACCTATCCCAAAAATCAGAAAATAAAAAACCAGAATAGGTGATTTATAATAGTTCAAGGTGAGTAGCTGTAACCTGGGCTAAACAATCATTTCAGTAATATTGATGAAACTCCCTAAGAACTCTGTTGGCTTTCCCCAGCCAGGTTAGAGAAGGTTTAAAAGTCTTTATAAGGTATAAATACTATTCCACAATATGTATGTAATTCTAGAGCAATGCTCATAAACGCAATGGAAATAGTTTGGACTTTCACTAAAGGTACTACTGATACTGATAATGTTATCTCAGTTATTTCTAAGATTTAAATCAGAGATCTGCTAAAATATGCATATACTCTTTTACCCCTGCTTTAGCATAAATTTATCTATCCTAGATCAGCTGGTTTACTCTGCTCATATATCAATCCTTTCCATCTACTGTGCAGCCATTAAAGAGAAGAAAGGTATTCCATTTCAGTTAATTCTAGAGTGACAGCTGAAGAGAGAAGTGCAAGTTATGCATAGAATTTGTTCCTATAGTTGAAAGAGATAACTTTAAAAAAAAAGTATACCTAGGGTAGTAAATGGACTCTTCTCTTCCTCTGACCCAGTGCTAGCATGGTGAACAATTCTGAAAAATCTCAAAATTCTTGTTTTTTTCAAACAGTCTTTCCCTCAACAATATTAGAGAAGTGCAGTAAAATTAACTCAATGTTACTAGATGGACTAAATGGTTATCACTGGATTATTTTGGTGGTCATTTCTGTCGGCTGAATCAAGTGACAGGAAAGCCGTGATACCATACCATGAAAATATAATTCCTTGAAAATTCCTTCACATTTGATGCATATACAAAGTTAAATGGACAAGCTGGGCAATAAACATCATAGCCATTGCTCATGATGGTAAGGAGGAAAGACTGGTAAAGAGGACATGTCAGTACATAACCTTGTGCTAAATAATGAACTATATGTTGTTTCAGTTGTAAAATACAGTAGATTAGTTACCAAAAATTTGTGGGCAGTTGGAATTCCTCTATGTGTAGTAAGAGACACTTGACACTCTCTAAAGCTCCCTTTTTGAAAAGAAACTGATTATATTATTAATCTTCTGACAGAGAACAAAATAAAGAAAAGAGGGAAGGTAAAAATCCTTAACTTTAGCAGAGAGAAACAAGCCCATAAAGCATTCAGAGCAAGTACTCAGTTTCCAACTAATCCAGTTTCATGGTAACTCTCTTCGGAGATGCCTGTACAGAAATGATCTTTGTGCTCTCACAGATTGCTATTCACTATTTTCCACTCAAACTACAGCAAGCCTGTTCTATCCCTCTCACATGAATAACAGAAGACAGGTTCCAGTTTTCTTCTCTGAAACCAAAGAGTTACACAGAGTGCCAAGTACTTTATAAGAGCAAATGGTTCTTGTTACACTTACTGTCGTGGTTTAACCCCAGCCAGCAACTAAGCACCACGCAGCCACTCACTCACTCCCCCCCACACACAGTGGGATGGGGGAGAGAATCGTGAAAAGAAGTAAAACTCCTGGGTTGAGATAAGAATGGTTTAATAGAACAAAAAATAAGAAACTAATAATGATAATGATAACACTAATAAAATGACAACAGCAATAATAAAAGGATTGGAATACACAAATCATGCACAGTGCAATTGCTCACCACCCGCCGACTGACACCCAGCCAGTCCCCGAGCGGCGATTCCCTGCCCCCCCTTCCCAGTTCCTATACTAGATGGAACATCACATGGTATGGAATACACCGTTGGCCAGTTTGGGTCAGGTGCCCTGGCTGTGTCCTGTGCCAACTTCTTGTGCCCCTCCAGCTTTCTTGCTGGCTGGGCATGAGAAGCTAAAAAATCCTTGACTTTAGTCTAAATACTACTTTGCAACAACTGAAAACATCAGTGTTATCAACATTCTTCTCATACTGAACTCAAAACACAGCACCTTACCAGCTACTAGGAAGACAGTTAACTCTACCCCAGCTGAAACCAGGACACTTACACACATCACAGTCAGAAGTACTATGTGGTATACTATACTGTTGGGAGAAAGTTTTGAGGATTTCTGTTGAAAAGAAACATTACACTCTACATTTTAGGGCATCTGTATAACAGTGTACATGGCAAAAGCCTAGATAAATGACATTTTTGTTCCTTGGATTAGTAACCCATCAATCTTAAAAACCAAATAAAAAAGGTCTGTAGTTTTATACCAGTATCCACAAAAGCTTCATTACTAATGAGCTAGTAATTTGACAATGAAAATCTACACACTTACAAAACTAAAACAGTCATAAGAGAGGTTTGATATTGATTTGAACTAATTGAATTGTTCTTAGTTATGCTTTAAAGGCTTTTTGGTTTACATTTTTCCTTAATAATAATGCAATAGTAATGTAACTAACACTTACAGACAGCAGCAGCACTGAAGATGAGGATCTATGATGTTACCTGCTTGTACTACTCTAGCACAGCTGAGGAATGTTTCACTGTCTATGCACAGTGCTGGTAATGTGTGAATCACCTGTATTGTTAAAAAAATATTTGGTGTCTCAAATCTTCCAACTCTTTCAAAACAGTTGTGCTATTGGCATCAGTAGAAAGGATGATGTGCAGTGATGTCAGGAACATGACCACCTCCTCCAGCTGCTCTGGCCCAGGACCCTCCTGCCCAGATGGTGGAGCCAAGCCCAGTGCCCTGTGGACCTCAGATCTCTGCCCAGGCGGAAAGATGCAGATGCTGCTTTCCCCTTTGTGGGTTCAACCAGTAATGAAGTTGAACATGTATCCCAGAGAGACACAGACAGACACGCACATACAAGTACATACATACACAGAGGACACTGAGACACACAGACACACACAGGAGGCTGACATGGCCCATCGCACAGACTGTCTCAGACAAGGTGCTGCCTTCAACAGCAGCCACATACAGGACTAACCTAAAACACAAACACAAAAAGCCAAGTTCCCACCTCCCCTTGGGCTGGCAGAGGCAGGAGGTCACTAGTGCAGACACACACACTACATGTTCACACGCACATGAGCATTCACAGATCCCTCAAGTACCAGCTCTGATCCTCTGCCTGCCCCACACCCTTTCCCAGATACTGGGCCCTCTTACCCACTCCACAGGGCCCTGACTCACCAGCTAGTCTACCTTGGTGCTTGCTACCAAACACGCAGCACTCACACACTCGTCCCATAGAAACCCCACACTCTCAAGTCCCCCTGGATGTACCAGCATGGACCCTCCACACACCTGGTGACCTGGCCCAGATTCGAAGCTCTCCCCTACCTGTGGCTCACCCAGTTTGAGCTTTGCTGGAGAGTATGCACACACAACCCATGCACATCTAATTTGGGGAAGATGTAGATCTTTGGCCCCCACCCAGTAGGTGGCACCAGGCACATGGGCTATGATCTACAGTCCTGCTCCACCCCCAGCTGCTGAGACCCTCGCTCACCCTAATCACACCAGTCCCCCCAGTAGCTGTTTTTTGGGACGCACACTGTTCCCACCCTAGTGGCTGGAGGTTAGAGACTCCTCACTAACTCCAGTTACTGACACCACAGGACAGGGGTACCTACACCCCTGGTCAGACTCCAGTAGCAGCCACCATACACTTTTCATTCATACACATACAGGTATCACCAGCAGCTGGCACTTAGTCCTTGCAACACACATACCCACAGGACAATGACAATACATGGAGAGAGAGTTAAGGAAAGATTTAATAAGAAGAAAGGACATACTGCAGTGATCAGGTGCAGGGATCAGCCAGACCCATGCGCTGACCAGCCCCATTTTACATGTAACCTGTCCCTTTTATATATTTTCCTGTCTACCCCTGCTTTGTTACTCCCCTCTTCCCCTTCCTCCTTTAGTCCCCTCAGGTGTTTGTACAGCTTTATTGATTCCCACAGCCCTCCCGGTCTGGTCCTGCATCCCTCCTGGATTACAATTTTATGGGTTGCAAAATCTGGGTTGATCTTCCTGGAAGTGGCACCTGTAATTTCTTGATAGCCCATCAGTTAATGTGAGTGGTGACATTTGTTTTCTGTCATTGTCTCCATGTTTATTTTGTCAGGTCTGTGTCTTTTGTTTCTGGTTTCCCCTTTTTTCTCTTAGTTTCCCAGTTGTCAAGGTCCCCATCCAGACAACCTCCCTGGAATAAACATTCTCACACTCTCACACGTTCTGTCAATAAATGCAACTGATCAGGTCTGCTTGCCATCACCACCTCCCTTATAATTTCTAGGTCAGGTTTGTGTCATTGTAAGTTTGACTTATGGCTTCCTTCTTTTCTTATTACCCCTTTTTGCACTGAAAAAGATTATTGACAAGATACCCTTAAACGAGCAGTCACCCTTCTTTGCGCATACCCTTTTCGGTTACTGAACAGCAATTATTTTTTAATATTTTCTACCAATAGAAAGTAAAATTTAACGAAAAGAAATACAAAAAAATTTTGGAGATCCTGCAGAACGCAAGACAAAAGAAAGAAAGATTACGTATCACTGTGCCAAAAGATTTGTCCATATTCTACTAAGTTTTCCCCACTGACACCCTTCACTTTGCCATCGGTATTCTTGGCTACATTTTGTCAGACTGTTTACTGCTGAGATACTAGCAGTTTTGTTAAAATACCACAGATACCACTACTATAGTATTAGGACAGATAGGAAGATTAATATTGCAGTAAACTGTAAAATAACAGTACTAATACAGAATGGAAACAGAAGTTGGACATGAAACAAAACTGAGACAGAATCAAAAATCTCCAAGGGGCTGGAAAAGTCTCTGGAACTTTCAGAAACTTTCAAGCTTCTGAGTTGAAGTTTCAGGTTTTGCTTTGGGGGTTGGTTGGTTGCTTGCTTTTTTCCAGTTAAAAAGAAAGAAGAAAATAAAAATATCTAAATTCTGATAATTTGTAGAACTTATGGTAAAATCACTGAACTTTAGCCCACACAGAAATCAATGTTTTGCTTACAGTAAACACAATTAAACTATAAACATTGATTATTTTGACACTTTTTTGTACCATCAGCCCTCACATAGGCATCCCCTTGGTCACACTGATTTCCTTATTAACAACTTGATAGACTCTTCTACTCTTTCTTACATTTACAAACCCTCTGGTATTTGAATCTACCCATGAATATAGACATTCTGTCCTGCAATATGATTCAGCAGATCTCCTCTTACCTTTTTTGCATATACCATAAACCAGCAAGTGCATAATTGTATTTACATATAAGATTAAAAGGTTAGGTCCTTGAAATGAGTAATATAGGTTTAGAAAAAAATCATCTCATTCATACATTCACTATCCTTCATCTTGACCACTGCACTTTCTTATTCACAATCACATACATCCTACTGACCCAGCTCATGACTGTTTGCTAAAATAAAGTTCATAATCCCAACTACCTCTAAATTTTTTCCTTGAACTTTTCAGCCATTTTATTGTATGACCAGATTTTCAAATGTAGCCTAACACTTTTCCAGTAAAGTCAATAAAGTCAATATATGTTTGCAAACAATCCTGTCCTCAAACATGCTGTCTCTGTTTTCATCTAACTCCATGTCTCTACTTCTGACATATCTTTGTTTTCTGCTGCCTCACAATGCTATCATGTCAATCATTTGTTGCAGTAACTGATCCCCCTTTTATTCCCAGAAGCCTACTATTGTTTGATTTCTGATTTTCTTCTAAATTCCTCTTTTTATTAACCACATGAAAACATCTGAAATATATTTTTACATGTTTTATCCTGAAATTAAAACTAAGATGTGCAATTTAACTCTTAAAATCCAGAGGAAAAAAGGCAACAAAATCAAACCTTAGGAGGCAAGAAAGGAAAAAAGGCAGAGGTGAATTGACTATTTAGGAAAGAAATACTTTATATAGAAACTGTTAAAAATGAAAATAAAAACAATAAACTTTGAGTTAGACTAACAGCACTAAGCAGCAGACTTCCAGAAAGAGCTGAGAAGGGATTTACCAACACAAGGACAATGTGTACTATAAAAAAAGTGAAGGAAAGTAGGATTCAGGAAGGTTTTGAAACAAGAACTCCTGGAAGCCCTGGAGAGTTTATTACAGAGAGAGGTTGAAAATGTGCAGAAGTGGTAGAATAGGCATGGAATAGATTCTTGTCATCCAGCACATTTACAAGCCCTTACACCTTTATATCAATGAATTCTTCAATTAGAGTTACACCCAGGACTAATATGGCTGGAATTTAATTAGTAACATTCTTTCACTTTTTGGAAGGCGACCTAATAACAACTGCTTTTTATGTAAGATTATGATTTTCTAAACAGCTGTCAAATGTTCTTCCAACAATTAAACATAGTAACTTGATTAGAGGGAACGTCATTGTCCTGGTTTCAGCTGGGATAGAGTTAATTTTCTTCCTAGTGGCTGGTATAATGTTCTGGGTTCAGTATGAGAAGAATGCTGGTAACACACTGATGTTTTCAGTTGTTGCTAAGTAATATTCAGACTAACTTTTTTCAGCTTCTTATGCCCAGCCAGCAAGAAGGCTGGAGGGGCACAAGAAGTTGGGAGGGGACACAGACAGCACCGCTGACCCAAACTGCACAAAGGGGTATTCCATACCATGGGACGTCACACCTAGTATATAAACTGGGGGGAGCTGGCCTGGAGGGGCGGGTCGCTGCTCAGGAACTAACTGGGCACTGGTCAGCAAGTGGTGAGCAATTGCATTGTACGTCACTTGTTTTGTAGATTGCAATCCTTTTATTCTTATTGTCATTTTATTATCATTGTTTCTATCACTATTAGTTTGTTCCTTTCTGTTCTACTAAACTGGTCTTTTCTCAACCCATGAGTTTTACCTTTTTTTTTCCTGATTCTCTTCCCCCATCCCACTGGGTCAGGGGGAATTGAGTGAGCAGCTCCATGGTGTTTAGTTGCTGTCTGGGGTTAAACCACGACACTTATATAATAAATATAATATATATATTTATATATTATAAATATATAATAATATAAAAACTACAAAATCGATTGTAATGATTTAAATCCGAAACGTTAATGTGTCCTTTGCTATTGAGAACCAATTTGATGCTGAAAATTAAATTATTGTCTCCTAGATGAATTGACAAATTAGAAAAGGTCTCATTCTTGACCATTTGGAAGATGAAAAAAAAAGTATTTAAAAGTATTTAGCATACAAAAAAAAAAAAGAAAGCAAAATAACTTTTTTTACATTTCAATAGCTTGAAAATAAATAACTGCTTTCCAATAAAATGGCAAGTAATAAAAGTTGGTTCAATTCTAAAGGTGCATAGCAGCGATGGATTTCATTTACTTTATTGGAAATTTTAGGTGGTGAGTACAGATGAAAATTGGACTGAAAGTGGAAAAATGCATCAGTCAGAATTGCAATAGGGTTTTTTTATAAGGAAAAGCAGAAAAATATTTTTCTTGTGTAAAAGGATTTCATCCCTACAATTAATGTAAAATATCTCTGACAACTTTTACCAGCCCCCCACCTCAATCTATAATTAAATTTATACTGTATCTGACTAGCTCCATTTTGAAGATTCAAGTACGTTTAATACATTTTTGGCCAAATGTAATATGTTCTTTATAATCTTATCTATGGTGATGAGAGCTCTTCAGCTGTAAGAAAGTGCTGATCTGAATGAAGAACAGTACCTTGATAAACAATCACATTTCTGGATGTCAATCAGGAAATGTAAGTCTGTTTTTCTCATTTCATAGGATTTGATGTGTATTGAGATCTTGGCAGAAACTGAAACACTCCACGCCTTTTTTTTCTGCTTTTCTCTTTCTTTGTTTTTTTTTTTTTTTTTTTCCCCTTCACACAAATCATGCTAGGTTCTGTCTTTTCTCCTGACACAGGATAAACTTATTCATCATGTACGCTTTAGTGGAGATAAACCCTACTGCTGGTGAAACATCCACCTTTACATTTTAAGGAAGAGGAGTAAAGGAGCAATATTTGATTAGAGAGAAGAATTATTTTGGTTTATGTAGATTTTAAAACTTGTAAGTTACTCAAATAATTGAAATAAGCCACATAATTTGAATTTCAGCTTTTATTGTATCCGATGTTTCGATATTTGACAGTCTCAGGGTCCCACAGATAACCCATAAATTGAACTAAAGCAATTCTCCTTCAAATCCATTCTCTCACCATTTAGATGAGAGAGAATCTCCTACAGTCCACCTCAGCAGAGTAGAGCAAGAAGACTAGGAATCTGGTCCCAGATTTCTTATTTTTATTGTCTGTCATTCTACTTCCATTTCACATCAAGGAGTTCTCTCTAGAAATTTTTCATTTAATGATTTGGCTCAGTGACTCTTGAGAAGTAATAGAATTTCTGTTACTGAATAATAAAAATGTTCTTCTGAACTATTGCTTTTTTTTTTTTCTTTAAGTTAGTTTGTGGTTACAAACAACAAAGCAAAGGTTTTCAGTTTATCTTCCTGCTTTGCTACATTTCCTTTCTATATGCTGGCACACAGTAGGTTTACACATCAGTGATATTATACAAAATACTCCAGCAGATGCAAGAGAGGGACTTAGGAATGAGAACCAGTGGAGAAGCTACCTAACTCTGTTAAATCTATAAGGAACTAGATTGTTTTGCACCAACCCTATCCCAATGGTAATGTTTTTCTTTGCAGAGACACTTACACTTCTGACTACTTTTAACGTTAAAAAAGTAAGCAACTTTTTTTCCCTATTTTACAGCTTTATTTTAAGTAACATATGCAACTATAACTATTACGAGAAGCTGTAGGATGTTGTGGTGATTACTATGCATTATTCTTTAAAGATAATTTCTCCTCAGATTAGCGGCTTCCCTTGGCAGGAAACATTCTTGTTAAATGTTCTTTAGTGACTAGACAAAAAATAAAAAATATAATAAATGAAGTGTAAAAATAAATGAGTGAAATATATGTCTACTTATTTCTATAATTAATTCATATATATATTTTATATAAATATATGTCCAAATAAAAATAGGCAGTTATAAAAATATGTCTGCATAGCAGTGTTTCAACTGGCATTTCAGTGTATTGAAGATGCTTAATTTGAGCTTCATTTCATACGTTCTACATTTTCCTCAGCAGTCTTAATACAGACTGGATGAAAGACATATTTCACACACAGATAACCATTATTTGGAAATCTGCAGCTTCTTTAAAGTACTGGTCCAGAAAGTAAATTCTCAGGTAACTTTGTCCTTTATCAAATGTCTCAGTGCAACAAAGCATCAGAAGGCCGCTTGCTTACTCCCCCCCCTCTGACCACCCCCTCTGGTGGGATGAGGAGGAGAATCAGAAAAGATTAAAAAGGAAGTTACAACCTCGTGGGTTGAGATAAGGACAGTCTACTGGGACAACACAAGGAGAGAAGTTACAGAAATAATAGTACTAATAAAAGAATATAGAAAACGAGTGATGCACAGTGCAATTGCTCACCACTCAGAACCTGGCTCTCCACCACTTCCCCAGCTGTGATACAACCTCCATCCCCCAGTCCACCCCCCAGTTATGCATTGAACATGACATCACATGGTAGGGAATATCCCCTTGGCTAGTCCTGGCTGTGCCTCCTCCCAGCTTCCTGTGAAAATTAACTTTATCCCAAAGGAACCCAGGACACTCAGATACAGCCAGATTAAAAGTTGAAGCAGCATAGATGAGTGTCGTGGTTTAACCCCAGACAGCAACTAAACACCATGGAGCTGCTCACTCAATTCCCCCTGACCCAGTGGGATGGGGGAAGAGAATCAGGAAAAAAAAAGGTAAAACTCATGGGTTGAGAAAAGACCAGTTTAGTAGAACAGAAAGGAACAAACTAATAGTGATAGAAACAACGATAATAAAATGACAATAAGAATAAAAGGATTGCAATCTACAAAACAAGTGACGTACAATGCAATTGCTCACCACTTGCCGACCAGTGCCCAGTTAGCTCCTGAGCAGTGACCCGCCCCTCCAGGCCAGCTCCCCCCAGTTTATATACTAGGTGTGACGTCCCATGGTATGGAATACCCCTTTGTGCAGTTTGGGTCAGCGGTGCTGTCTGTGTCCCCTCCCAACTTCTTGTGCCCCTCCAGCCTTCTTGCTGGCTGGGCATCAGAAGCTGAAAAATCCTTGACTTTTAGTCTAAACATTACCTAGCAACAACTGAAAACATCAGTGTGTTACCAGCATTCTTCTCATACTGAACCCAGAACATTATACCAGCCACTAGGAAGAAAATTAACTCTATCGCAGCTGAAACTAGGACAATGAGGATGACAGGGAGGTGAGAAGTAGAAGGTGAAGACATGGAGAAAAGGGATGCTTTAAGATAGAGAGAGCAAGCTGTTGAGAATCACAGGTAGAGAGTGTTTTGCACAGAAGGGGCCTAAGTTGCATTTTTTGTTTCATTATTTACACATCTGCATGTCTTACACTAGCTAGCTGTAAATATCTTCAGAAACAATTCACGTGCCTTCAGATATGTGAATACAATATTACTTAGGATATGTCTGAATTGTTTTTTCTGTACCTACTATAATACTCAGGACCCCAAACCATGGAATTATTTACAGTCTGGTTAAATTTGGTCATTAATTTTTTCTCATATGACTATGTATAGATTTTTTCCAACTAACAACCTAAGTATCTGAGGGCAAGAACCATGATTTTTTGCATACAGTAATGTAAATGTACCATCAATGCTTTAATAACAATAACAACAGCAATAGTTATTGTAATTGAAAAACAGAAAAATAGCATCTTCCTTTTTGCTGTCATCCTACTTTTTCTAGCAACACTTTTTCTGAAACTTAAAATGCACTCTGAGCATAAATTCTGTCATTTGGAGTATAGCCAGCTTTAAAATTATATGGCAGTATGAGAGAAGAGAAAATTCTGCAGGAAAAACAAAACAACAAATAACTTTTCCATTATAAACACAACTTCACAGGGGAAAGGTTCTCAACAGAAAGAAGATATAAAAATATACCAATAGTCCACAAAGAAAATAAAATAATTCTTAAGGTGATCTACATATTTTATTTTTGCTCATTAGGGTGACCTATTCCCTGACCTGTGACTCTGTTTCATTCTGAAACTAATGAGGAATGCAAAGGTCTTTTTAACTCATGAAAATAAAATACGCTTTAAGCCCCAAGGTGCTATGTATTTGTTTTCTATTTGGAACCTTTCAGGATTGTTTCTTTCAAAACTGTTTGAAGGAAACAAAAATACTCTTTTCTGTTGAAAAATAGTAAGAGAAATACAGTAGTGCATAGTAAAGCTGTGAATGATATGAAAAGCCTGATATTCTTTTTTTATTCCTGCTCTCTGTTGTAATTGGCTTAAGGGGTTTTTTTTTAATAATAATAAAAATCAATCTCTGTTTAAAATTTTTTTAAATCTCAGTATTACTTCTTTTACTAGTAGTGTTCTCCAGTTGATGCATGCAGGTTCTGTTCATCACTAGCAGTCACGAATACAAACACAAAGCATGAAATACATTCCTGAGACTTCGGAAAATTTTTAGGATATGTGAGCAACCCGCATTTTGTATGTTTTCATATTTTGCAGCTGAATCAACATCCACATTACACAAAGCATACCTGTTTAGGCATGTGAGTTAGTTGTCATGTACAAGTCAGACTGCCTACATACTATCTTTATTTTATGACTGCCAGCCTAAACTTCCCATACATCTGATGTTAGTAATTTCAAATGACTTAAAGAGTAGCGAAGTCAGTCAAAGACCAAGTGGAGCCTACCCACACACCTTTTCTCTTGTTCATTCTTTATACTAGTGTTGTGAGAGAGTTGCTTCACAGTAAGAATAATTAAGACAGTAATGTCTTCTCTGTACACATGACAAAGTTTTGCCTTTGTAATACAGCCTCAATTGCTCGACATGTAAAACAGACATTTTCAGTAACAGACCATTTTATTAGGAATCAGTGTTCTGTATTTCACCCAGAATTTCTTATAGTCTGTTCCAAGACACTAAACCTGGCAATTGCATCAAGCAACTGACCTACTGTGTAACTGTTATGTATGCATAGCTATGTATGCAATATTACTGCATGAATGTACAGTCAATCCCTTTCATCTTTTACGGCTATTGCACAGTTGTTCATTAACAGCTATGCATCAACAGTGGTCATATCAGGATTCCCAAACATGCAACAGTTAGATAAGTTGTTTCATGCCTGGAAATACTGGCCAGCTATAGAAAAAAATATTTTTTATTAAATTCCTTGGAGACAATACATCCAAGGAAGTCAGCAAGAAACAGAAAATTTCTTAAAATAAGAAGAAAGAAGAAACAGGCCACATTCTGTCATCAAAACTTTATCTAGGCTTACCAAGTGTTTATGTAGTGCTAACACACGTATGCCTGCTTATTTCTCTATCTATAAGCATTGGCTTTCAAAACGGTAATGGTATGTCATACAATACATTGTAAAATAGAAGAAAATACATTATATCCCTCAGAGACTGAAATGGAACCAAAATAAATGTTTAGCTATCATACTACTTCTTAAAGGACTCCCGTTCTTGTCATCCCCCAGAAAATCCTCTTTATATCTATGGCAGATAAAGAATACCCTATCTACTCTACAAAAATGTACTCTGTACTCACACAAATGTCCATTAACCATTGCAGAAATGATCTGACATGTTCTCTGTAACCACTCCTGCCTCCCTAACATATCTAAAATACAGGAAAGAACACAGAATGTTCTATATTTTGAGTCAAACTTTTTAAAATTCAGTTTATTCAGTCAATATGACAGCTGGACAACCTGGAAAAATGCCAAGGGCCAAAGAGCAATCTTTGTACATAAATCTTTCCTCCAATTATATTTATTTTACATTCAAACAGGAGATTGAATACTGCAACACTGAACTGAAAAGTCTATAGTTAATTTCACCTACAATCAATTAACTTAGACTTTTTTTTAATGTGAAGACAACAAGACAGGATTTCCGTATTAGGATGGAATCTAGCTCTAGAAATGAGCTTTCAGGTACAGCAGACTCGGCGTCATGGAATTTAAAACAGAAATGATCCATGAAGTTTGAATTAAATTGATCAAAATGTGGAAATGCAGAATTCAATATTTTAAAAGCTCCAATAAATCATGTACCTGTGTCTGGCATTAATGATAAGTCTAGTCCTGAACTATCACATTCATTACCTCTGGATTATAGTTTGAAATTACACTGCTTTTTAGCTTGACACAAAGTAGGGTGTCTTAATTCTAAATTAAGTGCTTTGATGTGTGAGAATAAAATAAACTATTTGCTTCTATGGAGTAATCCAGGCTGATAAAATCTTTAATTTTTCCTGTACTCAAATATTTTTAGAATATAACAAAATTCTACAGCAAGTTTTAATAATTTACCTCAGTATCTGAAGTGTATTCTACACATTTATGAATTCAACCTTTTAAAAATGTGAGAAGAAATGAAAAATAATTTACATGAAAAATAATGACAAAAAAACCAGCAACTGAGTTTTTGACCCTGGAACATATTTTCTAGTAGACACTACAATGCATTGATAGAAGGTGCTTTTTTTTTTTCCTTTAAAATTCAGTGTTTACCCATTTTCATGACAAATGATTCAAAAATTAATAGGTGTACATTGCATTCCTAAGATCCAGTAAATATTTAGGAGAGTATTTCTCTTACTTAACCAGCGTAGTCATGCAAATGAATAAACCATGGTCAAATAATGTATAGAATTTCAAAAAGTTGTATTCATTTTTATTTTTGGCTGTGATACAATATATTCCCTCAAATATTTGCAATTCTGAAAACCACCTTATGGCTTATATGAATGATAAAATAACCAAGAATATAAATACTTTATTTGCTCAAATGGCATATATACTCTAAATTTATCACCTCAGTTGTGTTTACAAAACCAATTTCATCATGTACCTGAGAAAGACCACAGCTTTGTCTCCACAGTAAAGTTTAGAAAGAAAGAAAGAAAGAAAGAAATTAATATTTCAAGTTACTATATCAATGTCAGGTGATATGAAACAAGAGAAAGTGAAAATCAATACCTATAATGTTAAATTATATATATTTAGTAATAGCTCTGTAATGATAAGATATATGACATCTGGGGTGAAATAGTTTTTCCCATGAATCTTAACAGTGCAGTATAAATAGCTATGATGCTTCCAAAATAAACAGGAATTTCTGTCAGAAGCTGTTCTGAAACTTGTGAATGCATGTCATGGTTTAACCCCAGCTGGCAACAATCCCACCACATAGCCACTCACTCATTCCCCTCTGTCCTGGTTTCAGCTGGGATAGAGTTATTTGTCTTCCTAGTAGCTGGTACAGTGCTATGTTTCGAGTTCAGTATGTGAAGAATGTTGATAACACTGATGTTTTCAGTTGTCGATAAGTAGTGTTTAGTCTAAAGTCAAGGATTTTTCAGCTTTTCAAGCACAGCCAGCAAGAAAGCTGGAGGGGCACAAGAAGTTGGGAAGGGACACAGCCAGGGCAGATGACCCAAAGTGGCCAACGGGGTATTCCATACCATGTGACGTCCCATCTAGTATAGGAACTGGGAAGTGGAGGCGGGGAATCACCGCTCGGGGACTGACTGTTGGTGGGTGGTGAGCAATTGCACTGCACATCATTTGGACATTCCAATCCTTTCATTATTGCTGTTGTCATTTTATTAGTGTTATCATTATCATTATTAGTTTCTTCTTTTCTGTTCTATTAAACCGTTCTTATCTCAACCCAGGAGTTTTACTTCTTTTCCCAATTTTCTCCCCCAACCCAGTGGGTGGGGGGTGGAGTGAGTGAGTGGCTGCGTGGTGCTTAGTTGCTGGCTGGGGTTAAACCACGACACCCTCACAGTGGGATGAGGGAGAGAATAGGAAGAGGAAATGGGACAAAACTTGTGGGTTGAGATAAAGACAGTTTAATAGGTAAAGCAAAAGCCACACACGCAAGCAAAGCAAAACAAGGAATTCATTCACTACTTCCCATCACCAGGCAAGTATTCAGCCATGTCCAGAAGAGCAGAGCTCCATGACACATAATGGTTACTTGGGAAGACAAAATGCCGTAACTTCGAACGTGTCCCCCTTCCTCCTTCTTCCCCCAGGTTTACATGCTGAGCATGATGTCATATGGTCTGGAATATCCCTGTGGTCAGTTGGAGTCAGCTGTCCCAGCTGTGTCCCCTCCCAACTTCTTGTGTACCCCCAGCCTACTGGCTGGTGGGGTGGGGTGAGAGGCTGAAAAGGCCTTGACTGTGTGTAAGTACTGCTCAGCAGTAAATAAAACATCCCTGTGCTATCATCACTGTTTTCAGCACAGATCCAAATCACCCCTATACTAGCTACTATGAGGAAAATTAACTTCATCCCAGCCAAAACCAGCACAATGCAAAGCAGAAGGAAAAAGGAAAAGAGAGAGGAAAGGAGAAGAGAGAGGACAAGCATCAGAATATACTAGGTTCATAGAAACTGACGGTTCAAAATAACCTGAAGAAACAGCTAGGAAAATATTTCTTAATTTCTTTTTGGGTTAAATATAATACACCAAAATAAGTAACCAGAAGTCCAAACTTCCCTTCCCTTTACCAAGTTTTTAATTAGTATTTCTGAATTACCTATTTCATAGGTTGTTTGTTTGTTTGTTTGTTTTTCTTTTAGCAAAAGTTCTGTCTTACAGAAAGTAGGTAAATGTGTCTATTTTTTCCTCAGCTTTAAAACATTTTCCATTTCTTCTCATAAACATAAAATTCTTGATTTACCTGGTGACTTGGACTACCTCATATTGCCATACTGCCATAAAGTAGTACATATATCAGGCTATATGGTGGGTTGACCTTGACTATCTGCCAGGTACCACCAAGCCACTCTATCACTCCCCCTCCTCACTGGACAGGGGAGATAAAATATGGTGAAAGGCTTGTGGGTCGAGATAAGCACAGGGAGATCACCCAGCATTTACCATCACAGGCAAAAACAGACTCAACCTGGGAAATTGATTTAATTTATTGCCAATCCAATCAAATCAGAATAGGATAATGAGAAATAAGAATAAATCTTAAAACACCTTCCCCATCCCTCCCTTCTTGCCAGGCTGAACTTCACTGCCAACATCTCTACCTCCACCCCCACAAGCAGCACAGGAGGACAGGGAATGGGTTTTGCTGTCAGTTCAATACACATTCTCTTCCCCCTCCTTACACTCTTGCCCTGCTCCAGCGTGGGGTCCCTCCCACAGGAGACAGTCTTGCACAAACTTCTCCAATGTGAGTCCTTCCCACAGGCTACAGTTCTTCATTAACTGCTCCAGCACAGGTCCTTTCCACAGGGTGCAGTCCTTCAGGAACAGACTGCTCCAGTGTGGGCTCCTCTCCACAGGACCACAGGTGCTGCCAGAAGCCTCCTCCAGTGCAGGCTCTCCAAGAGGTCACATCTTCCTTCGGGATACATCCACCTGCTCCGGCGTGGGGTCCTCCACAGGCTGCAGGTGGCTATCTGCTCCACTATGGACCTCCATGGTCTGCAGGGGGACAGCCTGCCTCACCATGGTCTTCCCCACGGGCTGCAGGGGAATCTCTGCTCTGGCGCCTGGAACACCTCCTCCCACTCCTTCTTCACCAACCTTGGTGTCTGCAGCATGGTTTCTTTCACATATTCTCACTCCTCTCTCCCAGCTGCTCTTGTGCAGCATTTTTTTTACCCTTTCTTAAATTTTTTATCAGTGGTGCTACCACTGTTGTGGACTGGCTCAGCTTTGGCCAGTGGAAAGTCCATCTTGGAGCTGGTTGGAACTGGCTCTGTTGGACATGAGGGAAGCTTCTGGCACCTCTGGCAGAAACCACTCCATTTTCCCCCCACTCCACAAAGGAGCTAAGACACTGGATTAAGTGATTTACCTTTGGTTACATGGACAACATACAGGATATCCAAGAACTAAATCTCTGAGGAGACAGAATGACAAAAATGCATTCCTCCCATCCTTCATTGTTTTCTCGATTGTTCATACTGTATTCAGCAAAATCACGTGGCTGAAACAGATCCACAGGAAGTCTGTTAAAATTGTATTCAATCTTTGGGAGAGAAGTTTAGCTAAATTTATCTCGTCTTTGTAAGGGTTATTCTCCATGACCACAGACGGCATCAAAGTACTAAATGTGGGCATCAGCATCTATTTCTACTAAGCAACAGATTCTCCCAACCAGTCACTAAGTAACTTCATGGCTAAATAGAAACTTTTTTAAATGGTTCAAGTCTTTGTCTAAAACAAAAGTGGGTTTAGATGGCTATTTGTTCACTTCCAGCTTGTACAGACTGATCATATATAATTTATTTAACATGTATAAGCAACCATTGCAAAGGGTACACATGGCAAGAAAAGCCAATATTACAACTAAGATTCTTATCAGCTACAAGCTTTTGTTGTTTCTTCCTGAGGTGAACTTCTGGACAAAGAGTAGTTATTTGTAACTTATTTCTGGAAAGGTTAAAATCATGCTATATGGGAACATCATCTGTAATGACACCATCCACTTAAAATACATATACATGCTGTTGTCATTTTATTAGTGTTATCATTATCATTATTAGTTTCTTCTTTTCTGTTCTGTTAAACCGTTCTTATCTCAACCCAGGAGTTTTACTTCTTTTCCTGATTTTCTCCCCCATCCCACTGGATGGGGTGGAGTGAGTGAGTGGCTGCGTGGTGCTTAGTTGCTGGCTGGGGTTAAACCACGACAGTCCTTTTGGCGCCCAACATGGGGCACGAAGGGTTGAGATAACGACAAACCTGACCAGAGCTTGTTAAAACAAATTTGTTCTAAGCATTCATTATGTTGATTTATGTATTCTTCTAGTTGTTGCTCTGGTTTTTAAGGCTCTGTTATGTATCACCTCGCTTGCTGTGTGTAGTTCCTCTTCTACTGCTTATCATCCGTGGGAGGTGGATTAAGGTTTTCGCTTTGATGTATGGTATAACTCTGGTTTATGGTATGATAAAGTCATCAGCTGTGGGATTAATCCGGTATTTGCATTTAGCATTGTCACCTTTATACTGTGGGAGCCATCTGTGGGAAACTATTAATAATTATACCATTTACCTTTCCTCCATGGAAAACCAGTCTGTGGGTGGGGTACCTTTCTTCCCCTCTCCTTTCTCCTTCAGTCCAGTTACAATGGTGTTTGAGAATTTTGAAAAATTTGAATACTCCTGGCATGTTGGGACTAGCACAGTCCTAGCCCTACTGCTAGGAATTAGCATACTTCTGAATGTGATTCAGCTCTCATTTAAGGTTAAACAGCTATTTAAGAAGATCACCCAGAGATGTACCCCAAGGCTGGATAATTATGAGTGGCAAGGTGTGTGGGGTAGTATGGGCAAGTACCTAGGAAAGTGGGCACCTCCAATGTTTTGGAAATTTACCCCTGAACAAGTGCAGGATCCAGAAGAGCTAGTAAAATATTTGCAAGAGGTATGCTGTCACCCTGGCAGCTCCAGAGAGATACAAATCACTGCAACATGCTGGGGCCTGGCCCATGCCTATCAAGCCCTGTTCAACACCACTCAGTACCCTCAAGGGGAAGAGAAAGTCTCTGGACCTAACAACAAAGCGATGAGCACCGCGGCCACCCAAACCTTGGCAACAGGCGCTGCGGCCCCTCCAGCCCCGGCAAGGAGCATTGCAGGCACCCAGACCTTGGCGACAGGCACCATGACCCCTCCAGCCCCAGCGACAAGAACTCGGGCTACCCAAACCTCACCAACAGGCACTGCAGCCCCTCCAGCCCTGGCAATGAGCACAGCAGCTACCCAAACCTTGGCAACGGGCACTGCGGTCCCTCCAGTCCCAGCGACGAGCACTGCTGCTACCCAAACGTCGGCGACAGACACTGCCGTTATCCAAAACCTGGTGAGTGATACTGCAGCTGAACCAGCGGACCAACCTGCACCAGCGTCAGTTGCCCCTGTACAGAAAAAGAAATATACAAAAAAATCAGTTCGCTTAGCGAAGGATGAAGATGAACCAGGGTTATCACGGGAACCGGAGGAAGAGGCAGAACCAGAGGTAATAACCCGGTCCCTATCCTTGAGTGAGCTGCGGGATTTGCGAAAAGACTTTGGCCGCCATATAGGTGAGCATATTATCACCTGGCTCCTCCAATGCTGGGACAATGGGGCTAATAGCTTGGAATTAGAAGGTAGGGAAGCCAAGCAGCTGGGATCGCTTGCCAGGGAAGGTGGCATTGACAGGGCAATTGGAAAAGGGACACAAGCCATCAGCCTCTGGAGGCGACTCCTGTCAAGTGTGAAGGAAAGGTACCCCTTTAAGGAAGATGTTATATGTCAATCAAGCAAGTGGACCACCATGGAAAAAGGTATTCAATATCTGAGGGAATTAGCTGTGCTAGAGACGATTCATCATGACCCGGACAACCCACAATTACCCAAAGATCCAGACAAAGTCCAATGCACACGACCCATGTGGCGGAAGTTTGTACGGAGTGCACCATCATCCTATGCCAACGCATTGGCAATAATGGCCTGGAAGGATGAAGAGGCACCAACAGTGGAGGAAGTGGCTCGCCAACTCTGTCAATACGAAGAAAATCTCTCCTCCTCCCTACAAGCCTGCATTTTGGCTGTGGAGAAGCTGTCCGAGGATTTCCAGCAATTCAAAGAGGATATGTCCTACTCCACACGTGTAAGGACCAATGTCTCAGCTATTAGGAGTGAGCGTTCCTCTGCCCAAGAGAGAGAATATAGAAGGTACACACTGCGAGGTGCCCTGTGGTTTTACCTATGTGATCAGGGAGAGGACATGAGGAAATGGGACGGAAAACCTACCTTGGTCCTAAATGCATGGGTAGGTGAACTGCGAGGAAAAAACACCACAAAAGGGGATTCTACCAGGAAAAATGCCGCTCCAGTTTCCAAACAGAGTAGAAGGGCTGATTTTATTTCCAATCCTCTTGAAGGGACTTCTGAGCCAATTTTACGAGAAGTGAATACTGAATACTCTGACCAGAATTAGAGGGGCCCTGCCTCCAGCCAGGTGGAGGAAAGGGATAACCGGGTCTATTGGACTGTGTGGATTCGATGGCCTGGCACGTCAGACCCACAGGAGTATAAGGCTCTAGTAGACACCAGCGCACAGTGCACTCTAATGCCATCAAGTTATAAAGGGACAGAATCCATTTGTATTTCTGGTGTGACAGGGGGATCCCAAGAGTTAACTGTATTGGAAGCTGAAGTAAGCCTAACTGGGAATGAATGGCAGAAACACCCCATTGTGACTGGTCCAGAGGCTCCGTGTATCCTTGGCATAGACTATCTCAGGAGGGGGTATTTTAAGGACCCGAAGGGGTATCAATGGGCTTTTGGTATAGCTGCCTTGGAGATGGAGGGCACTGAACAGCTGTCTACCCTGCCTGGTCTCTCTCAAGACCCTTCGATTGTGGGGTTGCTCAAGGTTGAAGAACAACAAGTGCCAATTGCTACCACGATGGTGCACCGGCAGCAATATCGCACCAACTGAGACTCTCTGATTCCCATCCACAAGTTGATTCGCCAACTGGAGAGCCAAGGAGTGATCAGCAAAACTCGCTCACCCTTTAATAGTCCCATATGGCCAGTGCGGAAGTCTAACAGGGAGTGGAGACTAACAGTTGACTATCGTGGCCTGAATGAAGTTACACCACCACTGAGTGCTGCCATTCCAGATGTGCTAGAACTTCAATACGAACTAGAGTCAAAGGCAGCCAAGTGGTATGCCACAACTGACATTGCTAATGCGTTTTTCTCAATCCCTCTGGCAGCAGAGTGTCGTCCACAATTTGCCTTTACTTGGAGGGGCGTCCAGTACACTTGGAATCTATTACCCCAGGGGTGGAAACACAGCCCCACCATTTGCCATGGACTAATCCAGACTGCACTGGAAAAAGGTGAAGCTCTGGAACACCTGCAATACATTGATGACATCATCGTATGGGGCAACACGGCAGAAGAAGTCTTTGAGAAAGGGAAGAAAATAATCCAAATCCTTCTGAAAGCCGGTTTTGCCATAAAAGAAAGTAAGGTCAAGGGACCTGCACAGGAGATCCAGTTTTTGGGAATAAAATGGCAAGATGGACATCGTCAGATCCCAATGGATGTGATTGATAAAATAGCAGCTATGTCTGCCCCTACTAATAAAAAGGACACACAGGCCTTCTTAGATGTCGTGGGGTTTTGGAGAATGCATATTCCAAATTACAGTCTGATTGTAAGCCCTCTCTATCAAGTGACCCGGAAGAAGAATGATTTTAAATGGGGCCCTGAACAACAGCAAGCCTTTGAACAAATTAAACGGGAGATTGTTCATGCCGTAGCCCTTGGGCCAGTCCGGACAGGACAAGATGTTAAAAATGTGCTCTATACTGCAGCTGGGGAGAATGGCCCTACCTGGAGCCTCTGGCAGAAAGCACCTGGGGAGACCCGAGGCCGACCCCTGGGGTTTTGGAGTCGGGGATATCGAGGATCCGAGGTTCGCTATACTCCAACTGAAAAAGAGATATTGGCAGCGTATGAAGGAGTTCGAGCAGCCTCAGAAGTGGTTGGTACTGAGACACAGCTCCTCTTAGCACCCCAACTGCCAGTGCTGGGCTGGATGTTCAAAGGGAGGGTCTCCTCTACACATCACGCGACTGACGCCACGTGGAGTAAGTGGATTGCACTGATCACACAACAGGCTTGCACAGGAAACCCCAGTCGCCCAGGCATTTTAGAAGTGATCACGGACTGGCCAGAAGGCAAAGAGTTTGGAATGTTGCCAGAGGAGGAGGTGACACGGGCTGAAGAAGCCCCGCTGTATAATAAACTGCCAGAAAATGAGAGGCAATATGCCCTGTTCACTGATGGGTCCTGTCGCATTGTGGGAAAGCATCGAAGGTGGAAAGCTGCTGTATGGAGTCCTACATGACAAGCTGCAGAAACTGCTGAAGGAGAAGGTGAATCGAGTCAGTTTGCAGAGGTGAAAGCCATCCAGCTAGCGTTAGATATTGCTGAAAGAGAAAAGTGGCCAGTGCTCTATCTCTATACTGACTCATGGATGGTGGCAAATGCCCTGTGGGGGTGGTTACAGCAATGGAAGCAGAGCAACTGGCAGCGCAGAGGTAAACCCATTTGGGCTGCCGCACTGTGGCAAGATATTGCGTCCCGGCTAGAGAATCTGGTTGTAAAAGTACGTCATGTAGATGCTCACGTACCCAAGGGTCAGGCCACTGAAGAACATCGAAACAACGAACAGGTGGATCAGGCTGCCAAGATTGAAGTGGCTCAGGTGGACCTGGACTGGCAACATAAGGGTGAGCTATTTATGGCTCGATGGGCCCATGATACTTAAGGCCATCAGGGAAGAGATGCAACATATAGATGGGCTCGAGATCGAGGGGTGGACCTGACCATGGACACTATCGCGCACGTTATCCATGAATGTGAAACATGTGCTGCAATTAAGCAAGCCAAGCGGTTAAAGCCCCTGTGGTATGGAGGGCGATGGCTGAAATATAAATTTGGGGAAGCCTGGCAGATTGACTATATCACACTCCCATAAACTCACCAAGGCAAGCGCTATGTGCTTACAATGGTGGAAGCAACCACCGGCTGGCTGGTATCATATTCTGTACCCCATGCCACTGCCCGGAACACTATACTGGGCCTTGAGAAGCAGGTCTTGTGGCGACATGGCACCCCAGAAAGAATTGAGTCAGACAAGGGGACTCATTTCCGAAACAACCTCATAAACACCTGGGCCAAAGAGTATGGCATCGAGTGGGTGTATCATATCCCCTATCGTGCACCAGCCTCTGGGAAAATTGAGCGATACAATGGACTGTTAAAGACTACATTGAGAGCAATGGGGGGTGGAACCTTCAAACATTGGGATACACATTTAGCAAAAGCCACCTGGTTAGTCAACACCAGAGGATCTGCCAATCGGAGTGGCCCTGCCCAATCAGAATTTTTACATACTGTAGAAGGGGATAAAGTCCCTGTAGTGCACATGAAAAACATGTTAGGGAAAACAGTCTGGGTTACTCCTGCCTCAGGCAAAGGTAAACCCATTCATGGGATTGCTTTTGCTCAAGGGCCTGGGTGCACTTGATGGGTGATGCGAAAAGATGGAGAAGTCCGATGTGTGCCTCAAGGGGATTTGATTTTAGGTGAAAATAGCCAGAATTAAACTGTATGATATTAGTTGCTATATAACCCTGCTACTGTATGTTATCATTACTATAATTGTTATATGCTATATCCATAGTACTATAGTAAGAATCACTTGGATCAAGCAAGAAAGAACTGTGATAAAACTGAGCAAAGCACCATAGAGGTGGAACCAGAACTGACTCCAGCATGCAACAATCCAACGGTGCACACCATCCTCCTGCTGCATCAAATGTCATCTGCTCATCACACCGCACTGAAGCCCAATTCTGCTCTACCAACTGAGAGGACTTTGTGTCATCCCTCCTGCCCAGACAGACTGGTATGACAGATGGAGCACAGAGTCGGAAACTAAATGAACTCAACAAACATTTTATGAACATAACCCATGAACTAAAGAACTGATATCTCTGTGTGTATATACTTTTATATATATATATATATTTGTTCATATGTCTCAAAGTGATGGAAAGGTGGTGATGATTGATCAGAATGTAACTAAAGGTATGGGAACTGAGCATGACATCAATGGTATAGAATAAGGGGTGGATACTGTCCTGGTTTCAGCTGAGATAGAGTTAACTGTCTTCCTAGTAGCTGGTACAGTGCTATGTTTTGAGTTCAGTATGTGAAGAATGTTGATAACACTGATGTTTTTAAACCACGACAATAGTACAAATAAGAAAGTCATATGATATATGCTACTAAAATGGCAAATCATGCTGTCGTGGTTTAACCCCAGCCAGCAACTAAGCACCACGCAGCCACTCACTCACTCTCCCCCATCCAGTGGGATGGGGGAGAAAATCAGGAAAAGAAGTAAAACTCCTGGGTTGAGATAAGAACGGTTTAATAGAACAGAAAAGAAGAAACTAATAATGATAACAATAACACTAATAAAATGACAACAGTAGTAATAAAAGGATTGAAATGTACAAATGATGCGCAGGGCAATTGCTCACCACCCGCCAACCAACACGCAGCCAGTCCCCGAGCGGCAATTCCCCGCCCCCACTTCCCAGTTCCTATACTAGATGGGACGTCACATGGTATGGAATACACTGTTGGCCAGTTTGGGTCAGGTGCCCTGGCTGGGCATGAGAAGCTGAAAAATCCTTGACTATAGTCTAAACACTACTGAGCAACAACTGAAAACATCAGCGTTATCAACATTCTTCACATACTGAACTCAAAACGTAGCAGTGTACCAGCTACTAGGAAGACAGTTAACTCTATCCCAGCTGAAACCAGGACACATGCTTTGCCTAGATAATTCAGAAGAAGTTAAGCAAAGCCGAGAGCTTTAATCAGGACCTGAAAACCAATAATTTTTTTTCTTTTCTTGGGACTGGCAGATATATGGCTAGAAATACATTTTAAGAGAAAAAAATCATGGCAGAAGCTACACGTTACAGGCTCTGTTTTCTGGAAATAGTTATAAAGATATTGATGACTGACCAAACTGAAGATTTTCTTATTTTCTGATTATTTTTTTTTTAACCTTTGGAGAAATTACAGATCTGTAAATGCATATTCCCTTCTTGGAGTGACATTGTTCATTAGGATGACAAAGGGATACCTAGAATAACTATTAAGCTTTCATTTACAGTAACCAGGTTACTGTACATGTAAGAGTGATGTACAAAACTACTTGTAAACTATTGTTTGTAGCTTTATATATATAGTGCAGTGAGCTGGGTTTATCAAACATTTGTGGTGGTTTTCTTTGGGAAGAGGAGGAGGACAAAGAGAAAGAAGAGGTGTTGGCTCCTGGAAGGAAGGAAAACTGGGAGGGGTGTAAGAGTGGTGTGAGAAGCAGGAGGTGGCTGTGTGTTCTGGGTGAATGTCTAGGGATAACTGAGGCAGGTGAGGCTACTCAAAGTAGCTTTTCAGAGTCAGTGACTCCCATCAGAGCCACAGGACAATGTGAATAGTCCTGCCAAGGCTGTTTCAATTTGTGTTTCAAGGTGAAAGAGATTGCCCAAGGTAAGGAAAAAGGGCAGTAGCTGGGCAATCAGGGAACAGTTTGTTCAGCTATAAAG
This sequence comes from Buteo buteo, assembly GCF_964188355.1. NCBI lineage: Eukaryota > Metazoa > Chordata > Aves > Accipitriformes > Accipitridae > Buteo > Buteo buteo. The sequence continues at coordinate 48,027,040 of NC_134204.1, read as the reverse complement.
CTAAAAAGACCTCAGATCAGCTTGCCTTTTGCACTGTGTCTTCTTTTTCTATGGTCATGAATATTTCTTACTGTATGCTAACTAGTTTAATAAGCATGGAGTAGGGTTAGAGAAAAGCACACTTAATCATTCCTTCAAAAGAGAAACTAAACTAATAGAAACATTAAAAAAAGACCTCCAAAACATAAAAGTGGATGGAAGCTTCCCAATAAAATGGGAACAAACAGTTGAGATCTTAAATAGAAGTGGCAGTAGTTGGAGAATTTCTACTGTTAAGTATATCGATTGAGTCTGAGGACTGAGCTCTAAGGACTGTTGTAACTTGCCTGCTGAATGTGAAGGCTGTGCACCTTAGGAGTTAAGTGGATAAGTGTCACGACCCATGCTGGACAGACCAGGGAGGGGCTGTGGTGAGTTCAGAATTCCCTGGGGCTAAATTAAGGTGAAACGACACAAAACGATCAGTTAAACATTTTATTTATGGCAGAATCAACCTGAACTTGGAAGGCATTAACAGTAGGTGGCGGGGTTTCTTACAACAGGACTTGCCATGGAACTACCTCAGTAAACCATGTAACCCGTGGTAACCACATATATATCAATTCAGGGAAGAAAATAAGGAGATCCCCCCAGTTGAGTCACGAGGTTCAGAGCAGACCCCCTTGCTTTCTAGACTACTTCTCAGAGAGGACCCCAGGAGTGGCTGGATCCACTCCTAGTCCCAGGCTTGGCCAGCGGTTTTATGTCTAAAGGGATGAGGTGCAGGGACTCTGGAAAATGAGAGAGAAAGAGGGAGCAAGACAGAGAGAGAAAGAGGAAAAGGGAAAGATTTCACCTGCCCCGGGTCCAGCCGAGGGGTCCAGTTCCAGACGGAAGCTTCAGTTCGTGTCCTTTTATTGTCTCCTAGCCCCTCCTTCAGGCGGGCACTCGAACTCATTACACTAATTAGGTGTCATGCATGGTCTGTGCTTCCAGAACCTTTGGGAAATGGGTCGGTAGGCTTGGGGGTCGTTTGGGGACTAACTTCTCCCTCCCTGCAGGAATGACTGTTGTTTGATCTTTGGCCATACACAGTGAGCTCCCCTGCTCAGAGTGTCAGAACAGGGAACTGTGCACCCTCTGGCAAGTCCTCTGCGGGGTTCATTGTTATGCAGGGTTGGTTGTTCTGCAGAACTTGCCCGACCACAATGTTTGAGACATTAACTCTTTCAGTCTCTCACAATGGCACACTTGGGATGTAGAATAAAACTACTAGTCACGGGTACATATAGTACCAGTGTAGGAGGGATGTTCTGGAGGTTTACCTCAAGATGCTATGAAGAAGGCTGAAGCTAAGGACCTTCATCATTTGAAATACTACCGGTTGTACATGAGAGGTTTAGGATGTAGTTAGAGATCTGGACTCTCATGCATGGAAGAGATAATCATGCAAGGAGAAAAGACTCAGGCATGTCAGAAATTCTTGAACCCTATGGAAAGAAGATCTGATATGGATCGAAAGGTTACACCTTAATTCTAATGGAACCAGAGTGTTACAACTCAAATTTAAAAAGGTCACAGAGAACTGCTGGTTGAGAAAAATTGACAGTCACAGAAGAGCATCTGGTCTGAGCTGACAGGACCAAAGCGTGTATGACTAACATTTAATGTGTTTCTGAAAAGGCCAGGAGGAAAATAAAATAACAATTACAATAAATAAGGTAGGCAAATTAGATACCTAAATGCCAGCTGACTGGGGCATGCAGTGTTGAGTGAGCAGATGAAAGTAAAACTTACTTGTGCTGAACGACATGAATTCTGGCATCCTAAAAATAAAATGGGACACTAGAGTGCTTGGCATCAAACAGCTACCCTGATATAATAGGTGTGTCACCAATCTGATGGAAGGAGGGTAAGTGGCAGGATAGAGAGTGGTGTCTGGCTAGCAACTGTATGGGAACAGTGAAGTAACACATACTGGGAGCAGCTCTGTATTTAAAGGATTACATAAAGTAACAGCATAAAAATGGTCTAGTGGAAGAGAAACTCCTACTGTAATATTAAAAATATAATAGTAAGTCTGTAATACTGATCATTGCTCAAGACAAAAAAAGTGTTCAGGAACAATTTACCAGCTGGAAATTTGGAGTAGGGGTGGTATTAACATTGAGAGATTTCAGCTGTCCACAAAAAGACAGGATCAATGCCACATCAAGATGGGATGTAGAAATAAAATTTGGGAATTAATGACTGACTACAATCAAAGACACCATTCTGTTTTTTCTTTTGACTAGATGCATAGAGTCTAAAATGAGAGATTAGAGGGCAAACTGCTCAGTACAGTTAAATTTAACACTATAGTAGAGACAGTAGGCCAAGCAAATCCAGCACACAGACATTCAGTTTAAAGAAAGAGATCTACATAAGCATGAGTTACTCAAAACCAAACCACACAAACTAAAAAACCACCACCACTCTAAAAGAAGCAGTGTAAAAAGTGGCTTGGAGTTTGTTAAAAAAAAAATATCTCTATTAGAAGCCATAAACTGAATGCCAAAATTCAATGAGAAAACAAACATGCAAGAAGCTTTGAAGTTAAGGACCATCTGCCAGGAGGAAAGACTTGCTTTTGAAAAATAGGTGTCATATCCTAATGAAAACTGGAAGGTCCATAAAATACAATGAGTGAAATATGTACGTGAAATTAAGAAGATTAAAAAAATATTAATAGAAGAATGCTTTTCAAATGATGCTCAACTGGAAGCAAATAATTTTATGTTGAAAGGAGGATTGTGGACAGACTCAGGCTAAACATAATCCTCAAATGATATAGGGGTCCTTATGGTAGCACTGAAGCCTTAATACTGTATAGGCAGTGGACAATAGTTAGATGTCCTGAGATAAAAGAAAATTGAGTCCATCTTACTATCTTTTTTTCTTTGCTGTTTTTTCTTTTCTTTACAGCTTCCCCCCCAACCCCCGCAGTGTATTTTCCACTAATTGCAGCCACATCTATGTTGTACTTCTGTATTTACAGACTAAACTTAAAGAAATTGTTTTCTTTATAATTACTCAACTACACATCATACTGTTCTCAACAGGTAAAATCTATCTGAAGGGTTTCATTGCAGAGTCAGCCTATAGTATAGCGGTGGTGAGTATCCCTGCGCGTTGGCGTTTGATTCCCCAATGGGGAGCCATTTACTGGTCACTCCTTGGCTCTCCAGTCATAGGATCAGCTTATGGGTGGGAACCAGGGAGTCTCAACTGATGTGATATTGTTGCCAGTGCACTGTCATGGTAACAATTGGCACCTGCTATTCTTTAATCTGCAGCAACCCCACTACAGATGGATCCTCTGAGAGACCAGGAAAGACAGACAGCTGCTTAATCTTCTCTGTACTTAGGGTAACTATACTGACGCGCGGAAAATAGACTCCACAATCAGTGAGATTGTAAAGTAGGTATGTTCATTCAGCTCTGGGCAGCACAGGGGGTAGTCCCACCAAAGTTGTGCACGCCTGACTCAGCAGTTCACCTCAAGTTTATACAGTCAAGTGTACATATTCACAATATGCCTCCACATATGCATGACCTATCCCCGCTTCATATTAAAATTAGCTCCGAGAGGTCATTTCCATAGTCTCCTCTGAACTGCGCTTTGCGCAGTGCATCTTTATGGTGGTTGTCTGGTGGTTGCAGAGATGAAGATAGATGACTCCTCTTTGTCACCGCTAGTAACCTCTTTTCTTGCGCTGGCTCAGTGATTTCTTGGTATCCACCCAAGCCGCAAGACCAGTCTTGGCTGGCTCTTGGGCCCAGCTCCTGCTTCTTATCAGGAACTGTCTCTGCCTCATTGGCTGGTTCTTGGGACCAGCTCTTCTTACCAAGGACTGTCCCTAACTCAGCTAATTTCAACAATGTAAGCCCTAAACATCATCTTTCATCCCCCTTTATTATGTCTACTGAGATTCTTTTGACTCCCCTTGTCTCAATACCAAAAGCTCACCAGTGCCCTTTCATCCCTGAAAACATTCAAGGTCAGGCTGGACAGGGGTCTGAGCAACCTGATCTAGTTGAAGATGTTCCTGCTCATTGCAGGGGTTTGGACTAGATGACATTTAAAGGTCCCCTCCATCCCAAACTATTCTATGATTCTATGATTACCACTACTAAGTTCAGCTGGGTAGAGATATAGTGAAAACCATGACCAGCTTTAGATGGCCTGCATGAAAAGCATTGGTTGTCTGGATCATTTTCCTAGTAGGTGACTCAGTCTGCTGTCTTTTCCAAACCACATGATCAATTTAAGAGAAAAAAAAAGCAAATGTTAAAATACAGCCTCTGTTTTCTGACAGCTCTGAACCTTTGCTTCCTTCTTCTGAATAAATTGAATAGTGGAAGGACTTAAGGCGGGCAGAGTGTAGCTGTGATTTTTCCCCTTTCTTTTCCAAACTCATGCATTTTCAAGATATGTACTTGTTGATCTGTTTGGGAACAGCTTCAGATAAACTGTTTTATTGTAATATTGTTACTGTAAAGGGCTTCAACGTATGGAAGTGGAATCAGAAATTTGCACTGAAGTCTGACTGAACAACTCACTCTCTTCAGATTACATTTTATTTTTCAAAGTCACATCTTAAAGTTAAATACTAATTTGGAATATATTTTGTCACTCCATCTTTACCTTTTAAAAAAACCATTTATAGAATCATAGAATCATTGAGGTTGGAAAAGACCTTCAAGATCATAGAGTCCAACCATCATCCATGCCCACTAAACCATGTCCTGGAGTACCCCGTCTACACGTTTTTTGAATAACTCCAAGGATGGTGACTCAACCACTTCCCTGGGCAGCCTATTCCAATGTCTGACAACCCTCTCAGTAAAGAAATTTTTCCTAATATCCAACCTAAATCTCCCTTGCCTCAACTTGAGGCCATTTCCTCTCATCCTATCTCCGGCCACCTGACAGAAGAGACCAGCACCCACCTCACTACAATCCCCCTTCAGGTAGCTGTAGAGAGCAATAAGGTCTCCCCTCAGCCTCCTCTTCTCTAAACTAAACAGCCCCAGCTCCCTCAGCCGCTCCTCATAAGACTTGTGCTCCAGGCCCCTCACCAACTTGGTTGCCCTTCTCTGGACATGTTCCAACAACAAAATGTCTTTCCTGTAGTGAGGGACCCAAAACTGAACACAGTACTCGAGGTGCAGCCTCACCAGTGCCCAGTACAGAGGAACAACCACCTCCCTGCTCCTACTGGCCACACCGTTTCTGATACAGGCCAGGATGCTGCTGGCCTTCTTGGCTACCTGGGCACTCTGCTGGCTCATATTCAATATTTTCAAAAATCAGCATATTTTAGAATAATAGTGAAAAACTCTAAAGGAAAGTAGATATTAAAATATTTAAAGAAGACATTAATAATATGTAAAATATTTTCAAATAGAGTGAAATCTATTTTACTCTTGAAAGGAATGCACAAAATATTATGGTATTCCAGAAAACTTAAAATAATCTGGGCTTCTGTAGTTTCTGAAAAACAAATAGAATATCTAAAAGCATGGTTGTCCTATGTAGAAAAAGATAGATCACAACAGGTATTTGATCCTAATTTAGCTCAAGCTGATGGACTAAATGACACATTTGGATCTCTTCCAACTCAACACCATTCTTGTTTTGTCCAGCATGTAATATTTATTTTTGTGGGATTTTTCTATTTTACTTTACAAAAGCTTTGAAGCATCCTAAAATCTTTATTTTGACAAATTACATCTGTATTATACCATGGCACTCTGAATTCTACCAAACCCTGTGAGAAATAATCAGCTGCTCTAACATAATACAGGGACCATCACAGCAGGAAGAAATTTTTCAAAAGAAGTTACAGGCTTTGAAGGACCATGAGCTGAACACCAGGCAGATATGTTACTGAAAAGAGCCTAGATTCCTTAGCATAAGAAAAAGCTAACTCAAGATACAGTAATATTGATATACATAAGTCTTTGCTAGAAATATCATAGAATTAATTTTTCTCCATGTTTGTCATCTCCATGTTTATTCTTTTCTTTTCTCACCATGAATATGTAATACTGAACCAACTGTAGATTTTACTTTTTTTGTAATTTACTGCATTTAGAGAGTATTCTAAAAAGCAAGTTGTTAAACACTGAATAGTAGAATGTCCAGTAAGATCACTGTGTAGGTTTGCTATACATTATACTGCCTGCCTTAACAAGCGTGGAAAGCGCTATTACGATGTTCATTCTATTCTATTCTGTTCTGTTCTGTTCTTTTCCGTTCCATTCTATAAAATCATAGAATGATTGAGGTTGAAAGAGACTTCTGGAGATTGTCTAGTCCAACGTCCTTGCTCAAAGCAAGGTCAGCTAATGTAGGTTGCCCTTATCAAACTTGTGCAACAGTGAAAATTTGTGCTCCTACGAGTCCAGCTTACATTTTAAACATTGACCAATTATATTTTCATACCAGCACAGGAATACACATTCTGATGAAAGCAAAAGCAATATCCCCACTAACTCTAAAGAAAATATAATACTGTTCTGCTTGCTGTTCTTCAAGACAGAATTAATTGGAAACAGACTTAAAAATATCATGGGAGTTCTGAGGTTAAGTATCTATGCAGCTCATTTACCGAGTTAAAATTCTCAGTCGGGGATTTGATTCCTAATGACTTTTTTTTACCACCAATGACTGTGTTCTTCATTAGTGCAGTTGTGACTTCCGTTAAGGCCAGGAGAATCTAATGTTCCTTCTAAATTATCTGTGAACATCATCTAAAACTGCTCTTCTCAACTCTTTTAGTCTCCTTTCTACATACGTTACATGATGCAACCACAGTAAAATTGATAGTATTGATGTGGGAAAACAAAAATACTTTATCACCAGAAAAGAATTAATTATGTTTTATATATAACAGTATTTAAAACAGACCTTGATCTTCTCACCTCAGGAAACCATTATAAGTATAATGTCTAGTACACTGTAATAGATTACTATGTGTTCTACAAAATCCACATTAGTTTTTCTGGCTTCTGTATGCAAAAACTCCTCTCTCACCCATCACAGTTGCTGAAGCTGCTATCTGTTATAAAAGCAGCTGTGTCACACTATTTTCAGTGTGACAGACATCTGATCTTCTGTTTCTAGGAAGAGCTCCAGACGCTGCTTAAACAGTATGTCATAGCCTTATGAGAATGGATATTGGGAAAACAGATACTTCACGTATAACAGAACATTTTAATATAGGTTTTTCACTCTCATCAAAATGTGAAATGCAAAAATGTCTCATGACAGAAATGTCATCTGTTCACAACTCAAAGGATCACAAGAGTCTCAGAACAGTTGAGACAAAGCAAAATATTTTTGCACATATTTAAATACACCACACTTTTTATGAATGCCTATCTCTGATAACAAAAATGTACCTCTGTCACATATGCATTTCAAACTGTGTAAGATTAACAACCCATTAAAGCTGACGTGTGAACAAAGTCTGAACCAAAGGTTAAATATTCTATCATGATCATCCAGTATTTTCACACAGTTAATATGTCATCAGAATGAATTTTCATCATTCTCTTGTTGCCTGTTGTTGTGGTCACATGACATTTTTTCAGCAGCAACTGTTTGTGTGGAAAAGTGACATTAGAAGAGCACTGAACTGCTTCACCCTCTTTTAACATGAGTTATTAACTGTACGCCATCAACACAGCATTGCTACCTCACCAGCAAACATCAAGAAGTGCTGAATAATTCACCTGTGTGAATCTTGAACCAGCTCAAGAAACTCTGAAATGAGCCTGGTTAAAAAAGATGAAAGATGCTTTGTTTCTCAGACACAGGAAATGACTCATTTTCCATACTCTTGGAAGAGGAAGAGATGAGCAGCACACCAGTCTCTGTGAATCGTGAGGTATTGACTCCACAAAAATGCATTCTGTCTTTCTACCAACCTTAAAATAAGGGAAAGGCTTTCTGTTCCAGCAGATTATATGGAGTGAGAAAAATCACTGATCTCAGTGTTGCCCAACAAGTAAGTATATCATTTGAATATTTACTAAAGTAAGTCATGCAATAGGTTATGCCCATCCTCCAAAAAGATGCTCAGAACACACTTTGCCCCAAAGGTATGTTACTGGTGTTACATGAAAGCCAAGACCTCAGTGGTAAAATGTTTGGTGCACGTAACAACACAACTAAATCCTAAACACTTAATGATACTACTAAATACTAACATATGAATTTTTGTATATTTTTTTGTATGTACACTTTCTATGTTACTGAAGCCATGTCTCATGGTTGTGACTAAAGGGGACAAGCTTCCTTAACGTCAGTATACAAGCCACCTGATTATAAATAATTCATGAGACAATAAAACTCCTGGTTCTGAACATAGATGGAGTGAAAAAGAGAATGCGTGGACAGAGCACCTTCCCAACCTCCTTCCAAGAACAGGTCAGTAAAGGGAAAACTTTGTCTCAAATCAAACCGCAAATATCATCACTTTCAAACAGTTTTATTTTATCATTACTAATGTTATGAAGTACTTATAATGGAAACTCAACAAATCACTGTAAGTTCAAAAACAATTAACAATTCCCAGATGGCAGTCTTCATCATGTGAAGGAAACAGTTTCCCAGATCTTTCTCTCTTTAGAAAACTAGACCATTTTTCTTTTCTTGTCAGTGTATTGGGTGTCCGTGGCAAGGCGCTGTCAGTGTGGGGGCTGTGGGGTTCCAGCCAGCTCCAACGGACCCAGCACAGGGCAGAGCTGAGCCTACCAGCCATGTGTGGTGCCACTGTAAAAACATGTTTAAGAAAGGGCAAAACCCACCAGACATAGAAAGAATAAAAAGAGTGAGAAAGACCAGAGGGAATACCAAGTTCAGAGCAGGAGGAGGAGGTGCTTTATGGTGGAGCAGACCTCCACACAGCAACCCATGGAAGACCTATATAGGTGCAGTTGGATTTTCCTGAAGGAACTGAAGACCATGGAGAGACCATGCTGGAGCAGAGGAAAAGTGTGAGGAGGAAGAAGTGGCAGAGAGAAAGTGCTGTGTACTGACTATAAATCCCACTCCCCACATTCCTCTGTACCACTTGGTGGGGGGCAATGGTATCTGGAGCAAAGCAGTGAAAATAATCTTGAGAAAGTTGGGAGGAAAGGATTGTTTTAAGGTTTTTCCTTCTGCTTCCCACTACCCAAAGCAGTAATTACATACTTATTTTAATTGGCAATGATTTAAGCTAATTTTCTCCAGGTTGAGTCTGTTCTGGTAACAGCAATTGGCAAGCTATCTCCCTGTCTTCATCTCAACCCACAAGCTTTCTCAATCCTCTTTTCTACCCCTCATCCCACTGGGGGGTCAGGCAGGAACAAGAAGCTGGGTGGGCATTGGCTGTTAACCAAGGCTAACCCACCACAGTCAGACTCACAGTCTCTTGAGACTAATGTATTTGTTTATCAAAGTAAATAATCAAATTTACCAACTTGTCTAGGTGCAGAAACTGTACTGAAAACTTCCTCACCAAAATCTGAGATTTAAATTTGTGTTCTGTTGAGAAAGCTTTCTCTTCCATATTAAGATAAATCTCAAAATTTTAAATCTATTTTACAAAGAACAAAAAAAAGGCAAATTAAGAAATATTTGTACATTAGAATACACCAGGCCCTTGATGCAGAAATAATCTACTCAAGTACATCCTTCAGGCAAGAGACTCTTTTATGTTCTTGTGTCTTTTTACTCTCTCAGGGTTTTGTCCACATATCTCATATTTATCTCAAACATATTTCCCAGTTAAAAAGTGATTAAAATTGGCATGTTCCTATCAAACTTTCCTTTTGGACCACGTGGAATTTTATGGCAAAGATATTTGTTTAATTGTAAAAGTTCTGACCTCATTTACAGTTTAATATGAGAAAAAGTATACATCACACACTTTCAAGGAAAAAAAAAAGTCAGGGAATTTTATTCTTCCAATGCCAATGAGTTTTGAGCTTGACTTATCGACCAGTGGTGTTTTTTGCTTTTATTTTTATCAAATATATACTTATTTATTTTTATTCTCTTTTAAGCTACATGATATTAAAAAGCTTGAGCATATCAGCCAAATTACTTTGGGACACAAAGCTAACTTTCTCTTCAGGAAACAAAAAATTCACTTCCTATGTCCTTTCTTAAAAAAAAAAAAACAAAACACAAAACCAACAAAAAACAAACAAACAAACCCCCCCACCTTTTAATAAACATCTCTAATATGTCATGAGTGTAATAAACTTCTTGATTCTTCTTATGGATTCTAACAAGGTTCATTTAAAAGAGTTGGTTTTTTCATGCTGTTGGTTCATGACTTGCTCACAAATACAATGTATTCAATGATTGTTCATCTCAGTCTGCTTCTGTTGTTCTTTTCCTCTCCTTACACATTTATAAGAAGAAAGAGGTCTATTGAGAGCCGAGGCTGGATGTAATCATTAACCATAGAGAATAATCCTAATAAACTGAACTTCATGTGGAAAATGAAAGGTGATTTCAACCTTGGAAATGAGTGTCATCTCCAAATGTTGTGTCTTGTACTAGTTTCAGAAGTATTAAGAGCAAAGTTAATGCTACTAGATGAGTCAGAATTAAATACAACCCACAGATTAGCAGCTATTACCATTGCAAGGTTGGAAAGATCTGAGCTAGAAAGGGCTTCAAACATGAAATACTGATAAAGTTCTGCCAAGCAAAGGATAAAAAAGAATTTAGGGATCAAAGAAAATAAGCAAAAGAAGTCCTTCCTTTTCCCTTTCTGCCCACTAAAAAAAACAAAAGCATAACTAAAAAACTAAAAGCAAAACAAAATGTCTCAGGTCATCATTAATTTAAGAATCCTTGATGAAATAGCAAGTGTTGTCCTGAGGCATAAAAGGTGAGAAATGCATTTTTACTTGTTTAGCATCTTCTGCAAGTGGACAGTGATAATTCCAACAACCAGGAACCCTGAATACATCCTGGATCGATCTTCACTGTACAGGTAGGATGATAAGAAAGAGAAAGCAACAGAACTTAAGGGGTAATTAGGGGCTTTTTGTATACAAATTCAGCAGAAAGTATCCTCTACCTTTATGTTTTCTAATGTCAAACTCATTGTGTATGCCAGGAAGATAATAGTGTAACAGAAAGAAAGCAATGAAATTTATCAACAAAAATATTAATTGTTTATGCACTTGACCAAAAGATTCAGCTGTTATGTACAAAAGAATATAGATGAAGGAATGCCATATACTATTGTAAGCGGTTTTCATTATAAATGGCTTCAGATTGTGTAATCTTTTTATCATAAAAAACAGTATCACCACAAATCTGATTTGTGCTATATTGCCTTTCTGCAAATACCATCCTTGAAAACACATTATACTTTAGGGTTCCAGAACCTAAGGAGTAAGTGAAGTCTAGCAAGGATAATAGGTTAAAATTCATCATCAGTGCTTTCCTGGTTGCATATGATTCTATTTCAGAGTATGCATTGTGTGTCTATTGTATATGATGTCAAAAGTAAAGGCCTGAGATCACCAAAATAATTAAGCTTATATCTAATTTTGACATCAGTCATCAAACAATCTTAATGATACTGTTTGAGTGCTTTAAATTTTATCTTTATTCATGATTCTTTCTATATTGCCATGTAAAACTACAGTTCTGAAAACAATTCTTTGGTTTTATGAATGAATAGTTAAATAATTTGTGTTAGAGTTAGAGAATTACCCACCCCAAAATGCCAGAACTTAGAATTTATGTTTTATGTTCTCAGAACAGAAAAAAAAAGAACAAAATTGCTGGAGTATGAAGCCAAGAAAAATCCAGCAGCAGCTTTGAGTAATCCCTGAACCCTTTGTTTAAACTAAAGAGGAAATTTCAGGGATGGGTGAGAAAGTAAAATAAATGAAAACTGACATTCATCAGTTGAGTTGTGAATGCAAAGTACACTACAAATCTTTTTAATTGGGTGTGCAGAACAGTGATTCAAAAACTAATGTGGATAATAAAAGCAGTACACAGTAGATACGGATTTCAAGAAAAAAGAGTTTAGACCAGTAGTTACAGCCCCAATGTTCAAATCCTGTTTTGTGTTAAAAAAAAGAACTTTAGGGGCAATTAATATAACAGTTCTCCATTGCAAATATAAGCTTACAGTAGAGAGCTGAGCCACTTTTACTCCAGAATGTGGCATCAGTATGAATTTAGAGCTTGAAATGGCAAAAAAAGTTTAATTTTCAGACCTAAATATGAATTTATGTGTAATCAAAGAATTATTCAAATGACTGATTAACAAATCTGCATACAAATTTGTCTGTGTAGTTGGAATGATATTGTGAAGACCTTAAAGAAAGCATAACAGATACACTCACCAGCTTCTTGCTTCATTAAGATTTATGCTAGAATACCTTACCATACAGATACAATGCCCCCCCCCCCCCAAAAAAAAAAAAATCCTGGCCTTCAAACTTGATATTTTGCTGAAACAGAAAGAACAAGTGTTTGAATGCTGCTTTGTTAGCTTGACCACTTTCAAGTGAGTTTGCCAGTAAAACTGTCTTTCAAAGATATATTGACACATTAACCACCAATGATGAAAAAGCTTTTATTTTAAGTATTCTTAGGCTAATTTAAAATTTGTACTGAATTAAATTTTGACATTGACATGGATGGGAAAGGAGTTGGGTAAAAGCTTTTGATTTTGCTAGACTTACTTGATTAGAAAACATCCCATGTTCAGACTGCAGCCTATAAATATGATTGAGCAAGTTTTAAAATAACAAGAGAAATAATCACCGTGTAACCACAGCAACACTAAGCTGCAAGCTGCAAACCAGGTAAGAAGCTAAGTCAAGACACTTGATGTTGGTTTCTGAAGATCCTTCCTTGCACTTTTGGTTGTTGTGTTTCTATATGTATTCCATGGTTAGGCTGTGCTGAACCCTCTATCTACATTTTTATCCTTTTGGATAGCTAGCTTTAGCCTGACTATGTCTATACAAACTTCAGTTCATGGCATTGGTTCTAGTACTAACACAGTTTCTGCAGATCAAAGTCTTTCTAATAAAAAGGACTTATATGAAAAAACAGTCCAGAACCTTGAGTCATATTAGACATTGTAGATTGAAAAAAAAAGAGCAAAATAAAACCCAAAACCAAACCAGAGATCAAAGTCCTCAATCTTTTGCTAAATACATTTCTGAGAAATGTAAATACATTAAACTATTAAGCTTTACATGAAGTTCCAAATTTTATAATACTACATAAAGGACATAAATTAATCCAAACAAAATGTTCCTCTTACAAATAGTTAATGAAAAAAACAAAGAGCTAGCCAATTCTGAAACAACAGTAGAAAAAGGTCAAAGAGTTGAGAGGAATTGAACCATAATCTGTCTATCACAAAATATGTTTGAGCTAGAAGTGTCTCCGAATGCTTTGTATCATATCCATCATTGTATTGAATAATTACTCTAGTACCTTTGCCTTGTTATATTATTTCCTCCTTTTCTCAGGACAAGAGTGCTTTTTCTCTCCTCCTGTAATATGCAGCCAGGTCATATGGACTTGTACTTTGTCACAGAAATTGCAACTGGCTCCTGCCAACCATGGAGAAGGGCTAGGATGCATAGTATTGAATTACACAAGTAAATATTTATTCATGCACAGGATGTGTCCCAGACATATGGGGACACCCCAAATGTGATTTTACACACGGTGCTTAAACCCTTCAAATATTCAGGTACAATGTGATTTGACCAATCAGTAACACCCACGCTACTAGTTACTAGTCATAGTAAAATTTTGTAAAGCAACTACATTTTTGCAGCATTCTTGCTGCTTGTCTATTGATCCAGGTGTCCCTTGAGTCAGACTTTTTATGGTTACTTACCTATGATGCCAGACAACACAGGGAGGGTTTCAAAGATGTGTTAGAGGGGCTGGGATGCTGGCATTATCTTGGTTGTGCAGGGATATCCTTTACCCTCCATGGACAGCTCTAAGGTTCCAAGAAGCAAAGTCCTTATTTCCCAGGCTGGGCTGTCCTTTAATGTTTTTTACTTAACCACGAGCAATACCAAAGTCTTCAGTAAAATTCCACTACCTCATTACATTACAGTGTATAATGCAAAATAATATTTATTAACAAAGTTAATACACTTTCGTCCTATAAGGAACGATTGATGTAATGGTTAGGGAAGGGGATTTTCTTAACAACTTGCGAGAGTGGAAGTTGCTCTAGTTTAGTTTTACAACATTTATAACTTGAAAATTTATTTTGAAGAAAGACTACTGTCCTTGACTGCTATCTCAAATAAAGCTGCCCCAAACACTAAATCTTATGGTAGGCCTCTGCCCTGCTGCTGTGTCAATTGCATATGTTTAGACAGCTTTGTGAAGGAAGCTCAGGGTTTTTTTTTGTTGTTCCTTGATTTACATAAAGAAATGTGTACCTCATTAGTTAAGATCATCCACTTGAAAACAAAACCTGCTGGATCTGAAGACAAAATGATGAAAAATGTGCCAATGTATATGCATGATCATGCAATGTGCTTGAACTAATCAGTCATAGCTGAATATGAAATGGAATATGAAATAGCCTGAGCTTTGTTAACAGTATATGGTAAATTATAATAACATGAATAAAACAGTTTATGCAAAGAAAGATTTAATGAAAATAATTATGGTTGAAATTACTGTAGTATTGCCAAGATAGATTCATTGGAAAGACGTTTAAGACAGCTGAATCAGCAACATCCTTCTGTACATGTTTCTAATCAAAGGAATATTTACTTTTACCAAATACTGCAGAATTCTAGGTGAATTTTGCATTAAATGTAACTGCTCACTGCAAACAAGAAGAGATTCTGGATAAATAATTTTTTTTGGCATCCTGCCCAACTACCAAAGATGGGATGAATGTGGCCACTCTGACTTTTACTCCTAGATTACATGGGATCTTTCTATTGCATTTAGTGATTCTGAAAAAAAAGCAGAAGTCATAAATAAAATCAAGTGAAAGTTTACACGTTCACAACAACATCATGTAAACATGTATAGATATCTACCACTGTATATGGGTATATTGACTGTCTCTAGATGCTTACCTATATGAAATATTCTTGGTTTAGGATTACAGCAAATTTTCTATGCGACTAAATGCATAGAGACTCATCCTTATGTACAAACCAGAAAGCTTCAAATAAGTCATGCAGACCATTTCTGACCTATGTCTGACAGATGAAATTTATACCATCAAAGTTGAAATACTGTAATTCACATCTAAGACTTTAGACTAAATCACTCTGAAAGTATTGTTTTGTATGAAAGAAGTCACATATACATCAAATGCTATAAGTATACGTTGAGGTTTAACCCCAGCCAGCAACTAAACACCACACAGCTGCTCGCTCACTCTTCCCCCCAAGTAGGATGGAGTGGAGAATCAGAAAAAAAAAAAAGTAAAACTTGTGTGTTGAGATAAGAACAGTTTAATAATGGAAACAAAAAAAAATATTATAATAATAATAATTAAAAATAATAATAGTAATAGCAGGAGGAGGAGGAGGAGGAGGAGGAATGAAAAGGAAGATAATAAAAAGAGAGAGAAATAAAACCCAAGAAAAACAAAAACAAGTGAATCACAATGCAATTGCTCACCACCCGCTGACAGATGCCCAGCCAGTCCCTGAGCAGCTATCGTCCCTCCCAGCCAACTCCCCCCAGTTTATATACTAACCATGACCTCACATGGTATGGAATACCCCTTTGGCTAGTTCAGGTCAGCTGTCCTGGCTATGATCCCTCCCAACTTCTTGTGCACTTGGCAGAGCACAGGAAACTGAAAAATCCGTGATTTAAGATAAGCACTACTTGGCAACAACTAAAACATCAGTGTGTTATAAACATTATTCTTATACTAAATCCAAAACACAGCACTGTACCAGCTACTAGGAAGAAAACTAACTCTGTCCCAGCCAAAATCAGGACAGTATATAAATTCCTATTTATAGGAATGAACAGAGCAGAAAAAAGTGCTCCCTATAATTAAGGTTACTGAGCATATTGTTGTAATTTTGGCATACTTAATTTATTCAAACTGGAACTTTCACAGCAGCTTTCTACCTCATGTTCAAGATCAAAGGTTTGGGATTTTTTTTGAAAAGTTAATAAAAAATGAGTGAACACCTTCAAATATGAGAACATTTATGGAAAAAACATACTGGGACTTTTTTTTTTTATTTTTGCCTTTTTTAATTTTTGTGAACAGTTCAACACAAAAGAGCATTGCCTAGATATTTTAAAGTTAAGACTTGAAAAGTAGTGGAAAGGAGACCATATTTTTCTGTAAGAACATGGTAAGTCAGTAACCCACTGTGAGAGAGAAAAAAAAATATTATTCATATAATAAAATTAATTAAACTTTTTCTATTAAGTCACATTAAGATTGTAAAGAATACAGCAGTTCTCCACTGCAAACATAAGCTTACAGTAGAGCTAAGCTGCTTTTACTCCAGAATATGGCATCAGTATGAATTTAGATCTTGAAATGGCAAAAAAAGTTTAATTTTCAGACCTAAATATGAATTTATGTGTAATCAAAGAATTATTCATTCAAATGTCTGATTAAAATCTCTGCATCCAAATTTGTCTGTGTAGTTGGAATGATTTTGTGAAGATCTCACTAGATTTTCTGGTATTTCCTAATGGTTTAGCACCGGATGTTTGTGTGTATTTTCAGGTATGTGTATATTTTTCTGTACTGCAGCTAGGCAGTAGTACTTTAGGTTTCAGCTCTGTTTTCCTAAGCCTTCTATGAACACATGGAAGAATAGATCCAATGTAAATGAGTTAGAGGTTGAGGGTCTGATACTACAACTAAAGTAGCTTAGAATTCTTTATTGAATTATTCATGAGATTAATCAATGCATAAAGAATTATTCAGATTGCAAAGACTTATTAGTAAACATAAATTTTAATGAGCCAAAGCCTAGATATATGTATTCCCAAGTCTAATAAACCTTTTCCTAAAACTAAAATATCAGTCACAGATTAGTGTGTGAAAAAGTATGTCCACTTAATTCTCGATCTCTTAAATGGAAGTAAGCATTCATTTGTATGTCCTCCAACTCGTTCTTCAGCCATGAAAACTGTACACAAAATTTCAACTAATAAAGGAATTTAAAGATGTTTTCATTTAGTTGTAAATGTCTTTGGTCATGGACATTACAACGTTTTTAAGAGGCACAATTAGGTAGAAAACGTGGATATTAAATCTTTTCTGAGATCATCATACAGTAAACAATACCACACATTTTTCTCCTCTGTGGTTGTCTATTATGGCACACCATGGAGCAAGAAAGAAGAAGTTTATATAGCATCTGGAGAGCATCAGCAATGACAGTTCATGACTTTTTCAGTAAAGTTAGGAAATGTGACCTAAAGCCCTTGTCTTATAACATGCAGGTCATTTCAATTAAAATATAAGAGGAAACAAAGTGTAAAAATCCACAAAGTTCATTTATAAAATGGAACTATCTAATCTGAATAAGTCAATTCACTTTCAGAACTGTAATCTCAATAGATTTGTAGCTACTTCTAGCAAGTGCTGCTGCTTTGGCCATATTGTTGTGCAAATTGCATTGAAGCATGTAAATCAAATCTGGCACAGCATAGCTTTCACACAGAAATACCATTACCTTAATATGAAAATAATTGCTTAGATCCTATTAATACAGATAGAAATGAAGATTTTCACTCTGCATTTTGTAGAAGGTTCATCTTGCAAATTCTGAGTCAGCCCAGATCCAGAGACAAAAACTTACAGATCCATAAATGCAACTCATCTGACTGATTGGTAGCAGTTTTCATATCCCTAATGTGTCATGCATAGTAAAACACTTCTCAGGATTTGTAAGATTATGGAAGAAAGGCAACATATTTGCACAGATCACTAGTCAAATTCAGGTCAATACAGTTACCCAAGAATTAGCATATCTGTATAGGATTATCTGAGGAGCATTCAGGCTACATTTGGTGTACCATCTGCTAGGGGTTTGGGGGTTTTGGTTTTTTGTTTGTTTTTTTGGGGGGGGTTATATTTCTTCCTCTATATTGTTTTAATGCTGATTTTAGGTGTTGTAGTATTGTATTGTATAGGTGTTGTATTTATTGTGTCATTGTTTGTTTTTCCAATTCACAATACTTTAATTCAGAACTCCCCAACAAACATGATTTCAAGGACAATTGTTACAGAGCATCTTTCTTCTTGCACAAACGAAAATGCTGGAAGATCACCTGAAAAAATCTGACAGTATAACAGTACATTGCCTCTGCTGCCTAACAGACTCATGGCAACAAGATCTAGAGAAAACATCTCCTTGTGCGAAACATGATTAATTCTCCATAGCTGGGTAAAAAAGTAGTACTGGAGTGAAGATGACTTTCCATAAGAAGTCAAAACAGTCTCAGATAAATGAGTTGCTATCTCCATTGTTTTACTTTAGGAAATCTTCAGTATCTTCATTATCAAAAGATGGGCTTAGGCTGATGTCACATCGCAATTTCTCAGGACGATAACTCAGGGTTGGCGATTCCCAGGACAGGATTGGCGATTCCCAGGTCAGGATTAAAGAGGAACAGCACCAGAGATCCTTTAACTCACAAAACTCAACCTTTATTTGCTCACAACAAGAATTGGCATGAAACTACATCAGTAAACTGTGTAACATGTGCTAACCATACATCACCAAACATATACTACAAGTCTTGCTTATTTGGGGATCAGTTCAGGGAGGAAAATAAGGGGACCCCTCCCCTTGAGTCACAAGGTTCTATACTCCTTCTCAGAGAGAAGCCCAGGGGCGGCTGGATCTACTCCTAGTCCCAGGATTGGTCAGCGGTTTTATGTCTAAAGGGATGAGGTGT
Source organism: Buteo buteo (assembly GCF_964188355.1). NCBI lineage: Eukaryota > Metazoa > Chordata > Aves > Accipitriformes > Accipitridae > Buteo > Buteo buteo. Next base: position 48,008,085 of record NC_134204.1, on the reverse strand, counting down.
AGGGATTATGGGAAGGAAAAAAAAAAAGAGAGAGAGAGAAAGAGAGAGAAAATAAAAATATTTCACCAGTTCTGGGTCCAGCGTCGATTCTGGCAGCCAAGGGGTCCAGTTCCAGAGGGCGCACGCACGTGGGGCTTCAGTTCATGTCCTTTTATTGTGTCCTTGCCCCTCCTTTAGGCAGGCACTCAAACTCATTAGGCTAATTAGGTGTCATGCACGGTTTGTGCTTCCAGAACCTTTGGGAAATGGGTCCGTGGGCTTGGGCGTCTTTTGGGGAGTAACTTCTCACTCCCTGCAAGCATGACCGTTGTTTGATTTTTGGCCATACACAGTGAGCTGCCCTGCTCAGAGTGTCAGAACAGGGAACTGTGCACCCTACGGCAGGGCATGGCCTCCGTGCCCTGTTGCTGACTGGCTTCTCACCTGCGGCGTTCACTGTTATGCAGGGTTAGTTGTTAGGCTGAACTTGCCCCCCCCACCCCCTTCCCCAGTGTTTCAGACATTAAGTCTTTCAGTCTCTCTCAGCTGAATTTTCCAGTCTAGACAACAGAACATATGGAAAAAAGAACCTAGGTGTCTGGAGAGACTAAGCCAACAAAACAAATACAAGTCCAGAAGTCAAATTGGCAGAAACCTTTCCTAAGACTTCGTCAACACTTAAAATAATTACTACAGAAAATGTATCTTCCTATAGACCCAAGTTTGTAATCCAGTTTTCCACAGACAATACCGACCTAGTTCGGATAATCATGAGGTTAGTTTTGTTTCAGCAACAAACACAAACTCTTCCCCAGTAGCCAATCACATTATTATCTTTTCAGTAATCCAACAACAGCTGTGATATCTCCCTCTCAATATTTACTGTCTCCAACTTGTATACCTTTTGTCTACATCTGTGAGATCCTATAGACTTTAACTGCTTTACCACCACCTTATGAAGACTGGTTGAGTAATATCACCCTTTATTACTAAGACCACATAGCTTATTTAAATTGACTTCCTGAGGTGCTAATTCCCATTCCTTATTTGGATTATTATGTTTCCTCAATTCTTTGCTGACTTTTGACAATGTTTTGTTTTAATTTTTCAACAGTACAAGATTTTTTTTTTTTTTAGATTTGTGTTACTGATTCTTAGCAGACCATCTAAACAATTCTGTGTCATCCTGTCTTTTTGGCATGAATTACATTTGCTGACAGGCTTGTCATTGCCAGAAGCTCTGAATGGTGGCAGATCTTAGCTCATCAGGGTGCTGTACTTCGTTACCTCTATCAACAATGATATGCCTGCCAGCACTGCAAACTCTAGCCGTCTGGTCCTAATTTTACTACTAAATTAAAATCCATTAGATCACAGAAAACTAATTGCAAGTCAGTGTGTTTGAAATACCTCACATAAATAAGTCATAGGAAAAGGAAGAGAGAAATTTCCTCTTAAATCCTAATTCATACTCCTATAGTACCTTTGTATATTGGAATGCAGAGCCTAGATCAATTGTACTCATTAATACTGTAATATAGTTTCAGCTATCCACTCTAAAATGAACAGCAAACCAATTAAGGCCAATAAATATCTCATAGTCAGACTTTTGATTAATGTGTAGTAGAACAGTAAGCTAAATCTGTAATTTTCACTTTAACAAAAGTTTTACTTTTTCTGTTCTTATCTCTGTGTGTCAGCTTTGATAATCTTGCCTTATTTTCTATAATGCTAACATTCTCATTATTTTTACTGTTTTTAAATGAGAGTCTGAAAGTTTTCCTGGTTTAGGAAGCAGTGACAAAAACAAGCTTAAAACCTGTTCCACTTATAGGAAGATAGGGAAGTGTTTGAATAAAGTGCTTGTTTGGGTCTGGGGGTTTTTTTCCCCCTTTTTCTTATGGACACATGACTTGTTTCTTTTGCTCTTTACATAAAACTTATTCAAAGGACTATATTAGTTTAAAGTCAATATTCCTTGTTTGATGTTTCTTCCAAATGTAGCATTACCAAAGTTTATGTAAGAGGTCTAGACCGTCTACTGTGTTAGACAATTGTCAATGTACAGTTTGAATCTTTCTGTACTGTTCAGTACAAATGAAATTTTTACATGAAATTCTAACCAGATAACTTTTCTATTGAGCTAGTACTTGGATTCATAAGTATAATACTGTGATGGTAGCAACACTCACCTGTGAATACCAATCACCAGGCATCATTTATACCAGCTGTAACTGCTCATCTCAGATATTTCATGGGGAGGGACCCCTTAGCCACAGTGAAGGACTACAACAGTTCCATAAATCTGGTTTAACATTGACCTCTGCAGTGTCAGACAATGTGCTGCATTAAAACAATCCAAGATACCAGAAGTCAAGGCTTCCAAATTTTGTCAAATTCTGTGGCAAATTCTTTCCCCTCCTCCAAGCCTTACAAAGTAAAATATCACATCACTGTACCTTTCCTTCAGGTTTTCTTCTCACCAATACAACCCTTCAGAGCCGGTTAACGGACAAAATTTTCTATACCACTGAGAGAATGCACTGCAGATTTTGCAAGACATCTACTTAATTTCTGGTCCTAGGGCAGTACTAGAATTGACCTGGGGAGACTAAATTTAGCCTCAATAGCCTGATTTTAAAGGAAGCATGTTCTATTAAACTATTAAAACTATTTGATGGGGATGACTGTAGCCCACCTTGTATAAGACATTACTGACAGTATTGTCTAACGCAATCTTAAAAGTTTCAATTGATGAGGATTAGGTTGCTAATAGATTGCTTCTTTAGGCAACCTATTAGAGTGTTCAATTTTCCTTATCATTAGAAATTGCTTCTCTAATATACAAATATTTCCACACTGTTTTTTATCTTATGATGTGTAAATACTTTCACAAAAGATGAGATAATGTGCAAATCACCAATAATTCTTCTTTTCCAATAGCATATACATAAACATATCACAAAATGTTTACTACTGGCAAGTTAGTATATAACCGTTAGCTCTACATATGAAAGGAACAATGTGGTTTACAGGATTACTGAGTTATCTGGAGTCATTCATTTGTTTGTAGAGTCTGACAGTATCTATTTTGGGAATTTATACTGACATCCGTCATCATGTTGCTTTTCCTGACAATTAGCCTGTGTGTTGCAAAGATCCTTAAGCCGGTATAGTAAATCCACAGTTCAGGACTGCTCAAGAGATGAAGCAAAAGGGGCAATTCCACATGATGCTGTATTAGAACTGGATAGACTTTTCTGCTATCACATGAACTGTCTTACATGAATAGAGTTTCTGTGATGAACATGGACATAAAGTTGAAAGTTTATGCCTATATCCACAGTTTAGACATGACAAATATGAGTAAGTTGGTGGGGGAAAGTTACTGCAAACTGTTTAATGGTTCAAATTAAATGATCAGAATTATATAGTTGGTTTTGGTATTGTATCCACTTTCACAGACAGAACTTTTGTTGTCATGATAAGCAGAATACAAAAGGTTATTTCTACATGTAAATTGAAATATTTCTCTTCATACATATATGTACCTATGTTATGTATAAGGCACAGCTTTTAAGTGAAAGAAAGACTTGCAGTACCAGTACAAAATTGCCCACACCTATGAATGGATTCAGAGATCTGGAATTGGAATAAATTTATCCTTCATGCATGAAAAACAAGTTAATATATATCAGAAGATAATCAAAGAGGAGGTGCACTGGGTATCCATTGACAAAAAAAATCAGAATGTACTGTGAATAAGGTATCACTTGTGTTAAAACACATAATTTTATAACTTTGAATAAGTGACTAATGTGACATTTTAAAGATATGCTGCAAATTTATACAATTATTTTGGTATACCATTTATCACATAATAGGGACGAAACAAAACTTGATGTCTTCCACAAAATACAGGCTTTTGTTCACCTTGTAACAGAATACTTCAGATTGCCTTAGAGCATAAATGAAATCAGCTGTTTCCACTTGAAAGAAAACTTGTTCCAGTTGTTGGATGTACTTGTCCTACCATCAAGGAAAGTGATCTCTCGTCTTTCCAGGTTACTTCACCTTGAAACCTGTGACCTATATTATGAACTCAACTACTGAAAATTTAGTATAAAATAGGGAATAAGGTTAATGTATAAAGGGAAGGAACAAAGATAATAGTTGTGTTATATTTTTCTTGAAAGCTTCCAAGCAGTAGCAAAGATTTTCCCTTGACTGTAATTTGTAAAATAGTTCAATGCCTTCTAGATGAGTATCTATGTTTATTTAAAAGACTAAATTATTTTAAACATTATGCTTATTCTACTCATATTGCCTTTTTTTCATGAGTTTTTGAGTAGCTCTATCACATTCAAACATTTGTTATAATTTGTTACATGTGGGCAGAACATGATTTATAATGCATCTTATACTTTACAAGTTATAATTTTATGTTGCTCATGGGGATAATTCTTGAGGAAAGGAACTGAAGAGAAAAAGAAACTATTATATTCACTGCTTTTACAAGAAATGCAGTATGCTTTTACTATATAACTATCTGTATAGATTTAATGCAACTGAGGATCATTACACAGAAGTTTTTGAAGCCTAGTGGCTTACATGTTTTGATGAAGGAATATGAATGTCCTATAAAAACAACACCTACATGCACTTGGACAGCACTCTTCATGATGTACTCACAGCAAACACAATCAATAATGTCAAGATGCTCCATAAAATGAAAATGCATCCATATGCAGGAAAAGAAGAAGATGTGCTGAAAAAGTTAGAAGGTGGATCAAAAGGTTCTAAAATATACTGCAAAAGCCAAGGGTCATGACAGATCAAGACATTTTATAGTTTATAGGAATTTGATCTTCTTCTGATATATATAACAAATACAGCCAAGTTGCAATTAAATTTTCCAAAAATTTCTAGAAGAAATTGAAAAAGATAATTTAAAACATGCATTTTTATTAGGTTTATTGTCGGTGTCAGGTTTGGTTTGGCTTTTCCTTGGACAAATCCTGGACTTTTTTTGGAGCACTAGACACTCAGATGTTTGTCTACCTAAAATTAAAAGGCAAATTCTTAACAGAAGGAGAAAAAGATTTTGAAGACATACCTAAAAAATTAAGGTCAGTTTAAACTGAAACCACAAAGAAAATATTTTTATGTGGCCTTTTCTTTTTATACCCCAGTGTTGCTGGAGGGCACATTTACAGTAGTCTGAACACACTCCTTAAAATAATAGGCCAGGAGTTTGGGAAGAGGAGGGGTTAAGCACTATGTTAGGCATATTTTAATTTTAAAGTGCCTCATTTAGGAATAATTGTAACATCCTTTTCAGGTATTTCATTTTTTAGTTATTAATGTTACTAGTTGAATTTTAATACAGTTCTTTTGTTTTCCATGTGGGACTGCAGCTCAAAGAGGACAAATATAGGAAATATTGGAAGTTGTTAAGTTGGCAGTAGAGGAAGATAAAATGAAACATCACCTCCCAGCAGAAAACACAAAAACATAATAAGTGGTTAAACCATTAGGTCTTGGTTAATGGCTGTTTAATCATGTAGCTGGGGAACTATTTATAGAATAAAAGCCCTGTGTTTGAACATTAACACTTGTGTCTTGGGAAAGATAAGTGTAAAAAAACAACAATACAAAGATCAAGATGCAAAAGTCAAATTCCTGAAATACTTACTGTTAACAACAGAAGAAAAGGAATAATAATTCCAAACCCAGAAAACAGTTCATTGAAATCTGAAGGAAAAATGGCGACTACAGGGAAATTTCTCAGTTTGTTACTTGTTCAGATTTCTGAAATCCAGAACAGCAGAGACCTTTTTATACATCTGTAATAGTTCAGTTGTATTAAAAAAAAAAAAGGTAAAAAAGGCTACATAGAGACAATCTCTTTGAGCAAACTAAAGGCAGCTCTTTTCACACTTCTGCTCCATCTCCATTGTAAAGTGCTGACTACAGGTCTTTTGAAAGTTGAACAGAACTCTCCAGATGCCCAGGTGCAATAGACATGGTAGCAGACCAAGCATCATTTGTCATAAATTATCAAAATACGGAAGAATGTTGTATAGCCTTTAACAGGAGACCTAAGGAAGCCATATTGGAGTACCAGGAAGAAAGAAAGAAACGAGGAATTAGATACTTGACACACATGTGTGCAAAGAGAACACAAGTGTGGAATATAAAAAAAAAGAGTATACTTTGCACCCAATTCAGAAGACCCTGGACCCAGATTAGGAAAAGTTGACTTTAGCATTATAGAGGATACAGTAGCTAGGCTATAAGAAAAGGGTTGTACCTTGAGCACAAGCAGCCTGTCAGTTGCTGTGTCAGCTGCCAGCCATGGCAGCAGATAGGCATCAGGTGTCACAACAACTCATGCCAATCAGCACCAGCTGCTAGCAACCCCACCTGTAACGGACAGACCTGGGATTCACAGTGTTGATAACATACTGGTGTTTTGTCTATTGCTGAGCTGTGCTTGCACAGCATCAAGGTTTTCTTTTATTTTCTTTTGTTTTCTCTCTGTCTACCCAGTGAGTAGGCTGAGTGAGGGCAAGAGGTTGGCAGGAAATGCAACTAGGACAGCTGACCTGAACTGACCAAAGGGTTATCCCATACTGTATGACAGTGTTCAGCCATAAAATCTTGGGGAAAGGAGAAGGAAGGTGGACACTTGTGGTTATGACATTTGTCTTCACAAGCAACTGTTAGGCATGCTGAGGCCCTGTTTCCCAGGAAGTAGCTGGACATCTGCCTGCCAATGGAAGTGTTGAATTCTTTATTTTGCTTTGCTTGCACACAGAGCTTTGCTTCACCTATAAACTGTCTTTATCTCAACCCACAGATTTTTAGCTTTTACTCTTCCAATTCTGACCCTCACCCCACAGAGAGGGAGTTGGGCACTTAGCTCCTGGCTGGGGTCAACCCATCACAGAGAAAAAGGCTTGGCTGAAGAGATAGAACTGACAGTTTAAAATATAACCTCCTGTATCAATAACACTTGCATTATTATACTCTAGCTCTGCTTTACTGACTTGTGCTTGACACAGAAAAGGAAGTTTTGCAAGGGACAAAGACTTCTTTCCTCAAAAGAGAACACACCATTGCCCTTTTCTCTTGCAAGCCAAATTAGCATAATATTGGTTATGTCACTGAAAACTGTTACCAAGTCCACAGTATTTAATGCCAACAACTGTAAAACTATCACTCTACAATGATTACTGTTTTTCTTTCTTCACAGTATCGACTATTACACTGTGCAAGATCCTTTGTTTTATCTAGTCTTCCAAATGGATCAAAAAAATCAGTCTAACATTTGCTGTAAAAGGTAATAATCATCTCTCTGAAAGGCAGAGGTAATTTGCAGAATAAAATGTCTCAGGCTTGTTAGTTTTAACAAGAGGGAATGAATCAGAACAGTTTTCTTCCCGTACTTCTCTTAGAGCCTCAATAAAGCCTTAGTTTTAGTATTGTTCTTATTTGGAAACATGAAAAGTTGACAGTTGCCTGAACTGTTCAGAAAAGACATCTTTATGATAAGTACAGTGATCACATAAACTACAGTCTTTGAAGAGAAGACTAAATCTAATGCCTGGCTATTTAGGCCTTATGGAAATTTTGTTTCAGATGTTTCATCCTCTGAGATCCAACAGCTCTGCAGGAAACTCAAATTTCTAAAAATATAAAAAATAAACAGGAATGCATAAAGAAGATAAGAGACACTGTGGTTTGTTTATAAGAATCAAGAGCATACCATCAGTTAGGAAGGTAGCAATGACACCAGCTGAAAAAAGTTGCATGTTAACTAATACCGGTATAATGCAGGTTTACACTTATATGCAAAATACATGCTGAGGCAAGTGGTTTCTTTTGTTCTTCTAAATAAGAAATTGTCAACATCCTTCTTCTACCTGACAAACTGTGTATAATATTTTCACTTGTATAGTTATTTAATGTGTTGTTTTTTAAATTAGATACCTTGATTATAACGTTAAAGTTATTTAAAAAACCCAAAACAAAACAAAACAACCAAACCTCTCAATATTGACATCCTCCTTTTTTAAAATGTCTTTGAAATTCCATATGACATTATGAATATAACAAGATGTTAATGAGTGAACAGGTTGAAATGGAAGAAAACTTACATACTGTGAGACATCTCAAATAGCCTAAGTTGTACTTGGCACTAGGGAATGAGAAACAGATCAAAGGTGCATTTCCACCATCACATTCCTCATTCCAATACTACTGCTAATTTATAATCACATTTGAGTTAGTCATCTTAACAGTAACTCAGCTATCTGGGAATATTTGATACCAAAATGCTTTTATTTATCTATTCTTTGGTTGTAATTTGATGTATATTGATGGCAAGTTGAATATGAGTCAACAGTGTGCCCTGGAAGCCAAAAGGGCCAACCGTGTCCTGAGGTCCATCAAGTACAGCACAGCTAGCCAGTCAGTGGAGGTGATTGTTGCACTTCACACTGCACTGGTGCAGTCCCACCTCAAGTCCTGTGTGCAGTTGTGGGTGCCTCAATATAAGAAGGACATTGAACTGTTAGAGTGTGCCCAGACGAGGGTGACCAAGATGGTGAAAGGTCTCAATGGCAAGACTTATGAGAAGTGGCTGAGGTCACTTGGTTTGTTCAGCTTGGAGAAGAGAAGGCTGAGGGATGACCTCATGTCTACAACTTCCTCAAGGGGAGCAGCAGAGGGGGAGCTGCTGATCTCCTCTCTCTGGTGACCAGTGAAAGTACACGAGAAAATGGAATGAAGCTGTGTTAGGGGAAGTTCAGACTGGACATTAGGAGAAGGTTCATCACTGAGAGTGTGGTTGATCACTGGAACAGGCTCCTCAGGGAAGTGGTCACAGAACCAAGCCTGTCAGAGTTGAAGGAACATTTGGATGATGCTCTTACACATATGGTTTAGTTTTAGGTAGTCCTGTGAGGAGCAGGGATTGGACTCAATCTTTCTGGGTCTATTCCAACTTGAGATATTCTATGATTCTATGATTCTCTGAATTTTTAGTCATAGGTGCAATAGTGATAGGTACTGCTAAACCAGTTGCTACTCTGCTTTTGAATGATCTCAGGATTATATTAATTTGGGAGAATTTCCAGGTAATGTGTCACAGAAGGGTCCTTATGACGTGTGGAAACAGACTCAACAATCAGTGAGATTTTAAAGTAGGCATGTTCATTCAGCACTGGGCAGCACGGGGGGTAGTCCTGCCAAAGTTGTGCGCACCTGACTCGGCAGTTCGCTTCAAGTTTATACAGTCAAGTGTTACATACACATAGAGTTTCACAATACGCCTATACATATGCACGACCTATCCCCACTTCATATTAAAATTAGCTTCAAGAAGTCATTTCCGTAGCCTCCTCTCAACTGCACTTGCGCAGTGCCTCCGTATGGTGGTCATCTGGTGGTCGCAGAGATGAAGATAGACAACTCCTCTTCATCACCACTAGTAACCTCTTTCCTTGCGCAGGCTCAGTGGTTTCTTGGCATTCACCCAAGCCTCAAGACCAGTCTTGGCTGGCTCTTGGGGCCAGCTCCTGCTTCTTATCAGGAACTGTCTCTGCCTTAGCTAATTTCAAAAATGTAAGCATTAAACATCATCTTTCATCCCCTTGGGCTATGTCTACTACTAGTGAAATTCCTTTAACTTCATCACAAGCTAGATAATCATTAAACAGTTACTATCTACATCCATACATCTACTATATCTACTAAGGTTCCTTTGGCTCCCTGTCTCACTTATCCTACATATATTGTCTGAGTATCACACATGCATTATGAGGCAAGATGTAAGAATGTAGCCTTAATATTTGAGACTTAAAAAAGAAAGGCTGCTTTGTACAATGGAACAATGGAATGCTTTGCTGCAAGTGCTACAGCACAGTAATGGGAAGGCATTTCTCAAACTTAAAAAGAGAATTAACTGTGTTCTGTAATATATTAGAACTATGTCCTAAAAGTTTTGTCTTCCCCAATGACTGCCTTTTCTCAAATCAGAAATAACAATTTAACTTTTACCTGACTATGTTCAGATTTTGCCCTTGATTCACATACACTCTTTATCTTCCCAGTGAAATACATCTGGAGTAAATATTCACCCAGTATTATGGAGAAATGCTGACACCCCAAGGTATCAATTAATTTCCTTCAGTGCTGGGCTGAATGAAATTTAGAGGAAACTCTGAGCTGTCACACATATATTTACATACATAAGTTTTACTAATCAGCACAATTAAACCTTTTAGTTAAGAATATTTCTCCAATACTATATTGGGGACTAATTAATCCCGAGAGAGCTGTGTTATTATCTGGTCTATCTCAACCAGTTTTAGGCTAATTTATAGTGAAATAAACCAGGCTTTATGATCAGATTCATATCTGATATTCTGTTAGTCATGATTCTGTATTGTCCTTATGTCTAACAAAATGCCTAAACAGAGATCTTCTGTTTCTTTGGGAAACAGCTCATTCTTCAGACTAAGAAAATAGACACAAGGACACCCCTTAAAAATATTATGCTAAGGCTGGAAGAAAGCATCATCTTGAGGTTGGGACAAGTAGACTGAGGTAATGTTTTTTGGGAGGTTATGCAGCAGATGATTAAACCAGGTAACACTGAATGCCAAGGAAAAACAAAAGTTGTAGGTGGTACCAAAAGGGTCATGTTCCACTATCTTCCAGTACATTGAAAGATTTTAGTATTTTAAACTACCTTTCTGTATTAATTTTATAGATATGCACTTACAGAACAAACTGAAGCTGTACACAGAATACTTATTCCATCTGCTTGAGTTACTGCTTCAGATCCATACCAAACCCAAGAGAGTGATTATTTTGTTTTTCTTGTTCTATTCTCTCTCAGGTATGCCTGCTGTATCATTCAGTTGCCTAGATTTATTCATAAATCCTTTGCTATATAAATGTGTATAATGACCATAGTGAAAAGAGAAGGATGATCCAGCTGTGAATTTGGATATATTTATGACCTGTAGATTGAGGGAGGAGCTGATAGGTTAATTCCATTTATTTTGGAAAAGGTTATACAAGTACCTACATCAAATGCACATGTGATAGTCATGCCAAACAATTTATTTATTCTTTTATTCATTCATGTCTCTCTAATTTAGTAACTTTAATAACTTCAACACTCAGTAGTAGTGTAAGAATAGCTGAAAATGATGATTAATTAAGCGTCAGTCGTGGAACTAAACTATGCCTTCCTTTATTTCTAGATTATTCTTGGATTACTATTTAATACTTAGAATTTTGATTCTATTTAAAACACAAAAGGACAATGCAATCATCAGGCACAATCAACATGGGTTCACAAAGGGAATGTCCTGCCTAACTAATGTGATATCCTTCTACAATAAGGTGACTTGCCTAGTGAATGAAGGGAAGGCAGTGGATGTAGTTTTTCTGGATTTTAGTAAGGCTTTTGATACTCTCCTTCACAGTATTCTTCTTGACAAGTTGTCCAGCTGTGAGATAAGCAGGTATACGGTGCACTGGGTGAAGAACTGGCTGAATGGCAGGGCTTCAGGGGCTGCAGTGAATGGGGCTATGTCTGACTGGTGACCGGTCACCAGTGGTGCTCCTTGGGGCTCGGTTCTTGCGCCAGTTCTGTTTAACATGTATATCAATGATCTGGATGCAGGAGTTGAATGCATCCTTAGCAAGCTTGCTGATGATACCAAATTGGGAGGTGCTGTTGACTTTCTTGAGGGACAAGAGTCCTTGCAGAGGGATCTAGATGGATTGGAGCATTGGGCAGTCATCAGTGGCATGAAATTTAACAAGAGCAAATGCTAGTTTCTGTGCCTAGGATGGAGTAATGCTGAGCACAAGTATAAACTGGGAGAGAAGTGCCTGGAAAGCAGCCCTGAAGAAAGGGATCTGGGGCTGCTGGTGGACAGCAGGCTCGATGTGAGTCAGCAGTGTGCCCTGGCAGCCAGGAGGGCAAACCACATCCTGGGGTACATCAAACACAGTATGGATCAGCCAGTCAAAAGAAATGATTACCCTGCTGTATTTAGTGATGGTGCAGCCTCACCTTGAGTACTGTGTGCAGTTCTGGGCCCCACAGTTTAAGAAGGATGTTAAGGTATTTGAATGTGTCCAGAGGAGGGCAACAAAGCTGGTGAAAGGCATGTCCTGTGAGGAGTGGCTGAGGACTCTGGATTTGTCTAGTTTGGAGAGAAGGTGGCTGAGGGGCGACCTCGTTGCTCTCTGCAGCTTCCTGAGAAGGGGAAGTCGAGAGGGAGCTGCTGAGCTCTTCTCCCTGGGATCCAGCAACAGCGTCCATGGGAATGGCTCAAAGCTGCGTCAGGGTACATTTTGGTTGGACATTAGGAAGCATTTCTTTACCATGAGGGTGTTCAAGCACTGGAACAGGCTTCCTGGAAAGGTGGTCCGTGCCCTGTGCCTGTTCCTGCCTTAAAAAGAGGCTTTTGACAAGGCCTTTAATATGAGGCTTTAACTTTTGGTCAGGCCTGAAGTGGTCAGGCAATTGGACTAGATGATGTAGGTCCCTTCCAACTGAAATATTCTATTCTATTCTATTCTATTCTATTCTATTCTATTCTATTCTATTCTATTCTATTCTATTCTATTCTATTCTATTCTATTCTATTCCATTCCATTCCATTCCACTCCATTCCATTCCATTCCATTCCATTCCATTCCACTCTATAAAATCATAGAACTGTTGACATTCAAAGGGACTTCTGGAGATTGTCTACTCCAACACCTTTGCTCAAAGCAGGGTCAAAGTTAAGTATTCATTGCTACCAATTGCTACCATTTTTACCAAAATTTAAATGTTACAGATTCCTTTTTAAAGAAGAAAAGTCATGTTGCTCAAATGATCCCAGGTAAAATATGCAATAAAAATAATTGCAAGCTTTTTAAAATATATCTTTATGAAGCTTAAACTGAGTAGAAAAAGAGGTTGGAAATTTCCATAGAGAGCAAGCACATGAAAATGAATCAGAAGAGAGACTGTATTTGCCAGAAGGCCAAAAAATTCACTTAAGAATTGTATGTAGCCCCAAAAGGAGTTCTAAAATGAATAGAAGAAAGAAATACAAGACACTAGATTGAAGTAATAATTTATTTATTTTTTTCATATTAAAGGGCTATTATACTATAAAGGAACTGAAGCCATAAATGACCTATAACATTACCAAACAATTCTCAAAGGAATTACATTTTGTGACCCATAAGTAGCTATAGTAGCTAAAGCCCAGATCCTTTAGTCACTATTTTCCTTGATATTGGCACTGTCCTGTATTTTAAAGAATTTAAAAATTGTTTAGAGTTAAAAGAAATCTTATCTCAGTGGAGGATTATAGAATAATTTAGGTAGCAAACACCCCTGGAACTCATATAATCCTTAATGGTTGATTTGGCTATCCCACCTATTCTTCACCCCAGTATGTCCCCCCTAAATTTATTTCCTCACCAAAGTGGATTGTTTTGGACAGTAATAATGTACTAAATAATGCCATGTTTTAAACATACATTAAGTATACTTCTACCATGTAAGATATACTTTGCAGTCATAAAGCTGTGCATTTTATGCCTGGAGAGGATGTCCTAAAAGCACATTCCTCCCTTCCCCTTCTGAAGCAGAATCAGATTCATGAACAACCTGCAGGGGCAGGTTCTTCTTTTAAAAGCATGGAGCTTCCTTGCACCCTTCTAGCATCCTCTCCACGTGCTTAACTCTCTTCCTTTTGGAAAATTTGTTGAAACATCTGAACTCAATTGTATTTCTTCTTATTCAAGATGGTTAGCTCAGGTGTGCTTACTTGTAATGACCTAAGAGAAAAACTGAGAAGGTTCTAAAACAAAATACTATTAAACTCCTATTGATTTTTTTTCTGCTCAAAACAGACCCAAATAAAACTTTCCTGAAAAATTGACTTTTTTTCACCATCCATAGATAATTTTTTACAAATTATTATTTATTCTTACTATGTAGTACCTAGGCATGCCCACAGTATTCCATCAAAGTTCCAAAAATAGAACAATGCCATTAGCATTCTGGCAATTGTTACAAAATAAATCAATACCTTTTATATTCTATATTATAATTATAAAATATTTTGGTCTGGTTGTTCACTTTTTTCTGAGGTTGTCTTTTCTGGATTTACAAAGCCATAGTTTGAGTAATATGCAATTTTACTATATAGCCATCTGCTTAGCACTGGGTGAAAATAACCTACATTAGACCCAGCCTAGTGAAAAAGCCACAGCCAAATTCACAACTTTCACAGTAAAAAAAGGTTCCCATTAACTCTAAAAATAGACATGAGGTTTTGTCAGTATTCCCAAATTGTATGAAAATATTGTGATGACACACACAAAAAGAATGTAGAATTCCTTTTAGAACCCATACTATAAAGTTAGAAACAAGGTATCTGTGGAGTGGGGGGGATCCAATTAACTTCATAATTATGCACGGAAGAACAAATATAAGTAGCAGTGAACTTGTAGACTTACTGCATGCTGCCTTATAAATCCTATTTTATTTGTCCTTTAGCTAACAAAGACACTAAAGCCTTACATGTAACTTCCTAGCCCGACACTGCACTCAAATTCACTTCAACAGAAGTTTGAAGACATTCAGAGAAATCTAGATAACAGATCACATTGTTGTATCAAGATGTATGCTTGGAAGACCAGTACAGGTACAGCAGAGGATAGTAGCCTAGGAAATCTGCTCTTGCAATATGGTAGTGCTGAGAAATAAAATATTATCCATAGCAGGAAAATCCAATGGTCCTTAGGTTTTAATGTCTTTGAGGGGTATATATTTCTTATATCTTTCTTTGTAACAAGAAAATATCTACTCTGTCCTTGTAAAACTGTAAATAATCAAAATCAGTAGGAGATTTGTACGGATTCAAACAAACTGAACAAATAGTTCCCTGAATATATATTATTTTGATAGGAAAATCAAAACACAAGAATATTTTTTCTTTACATTTTTTGAAGAATAGCTTAAATAAAAACCTTCTTTCTCCTTTCTTAAAGTGTCTTTCCTTCATGATAAGTGGCCTCCTCTGATCCTTTTCTAAGTTTAAAGAGTACATTCAGGTAGGCAAAAAAGTAGTTCCAATATCACGTGACTGACCCCAGCCAAACATCCTTCAAGTGTGAAAACACATAGTAACAAAATAAGTTCAGAATTTCTTCAGAACAAAACCACATAGTAACCAAAAAAAAGCTCAGACTTCTTCAGAACAGGATTTGCAGAATATCACCATCAAGAAGGACTGCTATGGTTAGTAAAGAACACCAAGTTCATAAAGAAAATAATTCAATCTATTTTAAATCTTTCCAATGTAAGTCTTTAAAAAGATGTTCTAGCTTTGTAATAATGCCATCATTAGTGAGATGTTTTCAAGCAACACATGCTCAATGGTGCACTTGTTTTCATCTCTTTTCAGTGATGTTGCACTCCTCTTGTTATTCCTCATTTTTTTGGTCAGTTCCCTATCATTTACTTCTAACTATGTTTCAAATTATCCATTGTTCTGGATTGTTCACACCTAGTAATATGCTTAGCAGCCAGCACTTTGGTGAAATCATAGTTTAGAAATTATTTGTAAAAAAATCATATGGTTAGCATCAAAGTTATAAAACATGCTAATTTAAATGTATGAAGAAGCACGACCTTGTAAAATAGAGCATTTATGCACTTCATAAGTCATAGTCATTAATAAATTCTGACATATATGCAGAATTACTGTTTGCCTGAAGATGTTGAAGAGTGTCTCTGAGTAGCAGACAAAAAGAGAGGATACAATTGGGTCTCGAAATCTGTCAAAATAAAATTAAATTTATAAAATATGATGGAGAAATATAGGGAAGTTGGAGCCTCTAATGATTCATACTTAAAATGTAAATATTTTAATAAGTGAATGCATAATCATTTATGTACTTGTTAAGTAAATGAGTGACCCAGAACATGAAAGTAACAGTAGCAGTACTTGTCATGACCACACAGATAAGACAAACCACAGTCTTCCTCCATAAGATACAATATTGAGTGTTTCTTTCCAACTAGCCATCTATTATGTACAGCATCACTTCTCACTCACAATATTCTCACAAACGTTTAGAAGCCCAGTTTTGTCCTTTTTAAGAAGCTGTTTAATAAAGGTATTCTGAACACTTGAATGAAAGGATTTTAATAAACTGTTAAGAAACCAAACAGACTGTGTTTATTACAAGATATGTGGAAAGGGTAAATAGAATTCTTTTTACCTTATCATCACATTTTTGCAGTTCTTTCTTTATATACAACTACAAGTATTTTTAAGCTCCTTTTAGTACGGATCTAATTGCTCTTAGTATGTCTTAATGATAGGGACTAAATTACCAAAGAAAATTAGGCTTAGTATCAATACAAAGAGGTTAGCTTTATATTTAAGTACTGCATCTTCCACACATCCTTCAATTCCCTTGGAATTAATTTTTTTCCTATTCATGTGATAAGAAAAGTCACATTTTCTTTCTTTTCAATTAACTGTCTCCTTCCTTCTATTCAATGGGACTATTAATTTTTTCTGCATAGAAATGAGTTTAAGATACTCATGTTTAAAAACAGGCTAATTATTCATAAAGTTAACTAATTTAATACTTACATCTACTTCAATTTTTAGATCTTTTGCTGTGTGACAGTACTTGCAATATTTCAGGTCTCCATTGGAAGAACAACTTTGTGCTAGGACATACTGAATATAGAATCGTGGAATCATAGAATCATAGAATTGTTTAAATTGGAAAAGACCTTTAAGTTTGAGTACAACCATCAACCCAACACCACCAAGCCCACTAAACCATGTTATGGAGTACCCCATCTACGTGCTTTTTGAACACACTCCACCACCTCTGTAGGCAGCCAGTTCCAATGTCTGACAACCCTCCCAGTAAAGAAATTTTTCCTAATATCCAACCTAAACCTCCTCTGCCGCAACTTGAGGCCATTTCCTCTCATCCTATCACCAGTCACGTGACAGAAGAGACCAGCACCCACCTCACTACAGCCTCCTTTCAGGTAGTTGCAGAGAGCTATAAGGTCTCCCCTCAGCCTCCTCTTCTCCAGACTAAAAAACTCCAGTTCCCTCAGCCGCTCATCATAAGACTTGTTCTCTACACCCTTCCCCAGCTTTGTTGCTCTCCTCTGGACACGCTCCAGCACCTCAACACCTTTCCTGTAGTGAGGCGCCCAAAAACTGAACACAGTACTTGAGGCGCAGCCCCATGAGTGGAGAATACAGGGCAACAATCACCTCCCTGCTCCTGCTGGCCACGCTATTTCTGATACAGGCTAGAATGCCATTGGCCTTCTTGGCCACCTGGGCACACTGCTGGCTCATATTCAGCCGGCTGTCGACCAACACCCCCAGGTCTTTTTCTGCCAGGTAGCTTTCCAGCCACTCTTCCCCAAGCCTGTAGCGCTGCATGGGGTTGCTGTGACTGAAGTGCAGGACCTGGCACTTGACCTTGTTGAACCTCATACAATCGGCCTTGGCCCATCAATCCAGCCTGTCCAGATCTCTCTGTAGAGCCTTGCCATCCTTGATCAGATCCACCCTCCCTCCCAACTTGGTGTCATCTGCAAACTTGCTGAGGGTGCACTCAATCCCCTCATCCAGATCATTGATAAAGCTATTAAAGAGAACTGGCCCCAAAACTTAGCCCTGGGGAACACCACTTGTGACTGGCCACCAACTGGATTTAACTCCATTCACCACAACTCTCTGGGCTCATCCATCCAGCCAGTTTTTCACCCAGCAAAGAGTACACTTGTCCAAGCCATGAGATGCCAGCTTCTCAAGGAGTATGCCGTGAGAGACAGTGTCAAAGGCCTTGCTGAAGTTGAGGTAGATAACATCCACAGCCTTCCCTTCATCCACTGGGTGGGTCACCTGGTCATAGAAGGAGATCAGGTTGGCCAAGCAGGACCTGCCTTACATGAACCCATGCTGGCTGGGCCTGATCCCCAGGTTATGAATACGAGTATTCTGTAAAGCATTTTGGATTAGTGGTTCATTGGCTACATATTCTCCAAAAGAAGTTGTTTAATAAAGCCATTGTTTAATCTATGCAAATGAATTTCTTAAACTTCCCTATTACAAATACCACATACTGTAGACATAAAACTAATTATTCGAGGAAAACTTCAGCCACAGTTTTTATTCTAAACTTTCCATAAAAATTTCGCTAAGCATTCTTTTTTTAAAGTACAGCATAACAAAAAAAAACCCAAAACAAAACATAACAGAAAACAAAACAGTAATAACACTCCAATGAGACCAAAAATTTTGAGTCTATTGTGGAAAATTGTACTTTGCCATTCTTCCAAGAACCCATAAAAATACATATATAGTGTGGTAGAGTAGTATTTCTGGGTCATGTCTATGAAAAATATGAAGCAAAAGCAAACTCTATTCTTTGTATTTTCACAATTTATTATGAAAAAAACCCTAATATAAAAAATTTATTTTGTGCAGATTTTTTAGAGTGTATGGGGTACCACTCAAACTTTGAAGTCAACAGACAAAGGATAATATGGCTTGAGCAGTTGGACACTGTTTACTGAATTTCTGGACAGAATTATTATAAAGATTGTCAGTAAACAGTTTCCCCTGAGTAGAATGTTTTAATGATTTATTGCTTACCTAGGGTGACTCATCTTTTAAGGTAACAAATCTGTTCTGTCTCAGAAAGCAACCTTTATCCCAAATGCATACAGCAAGACATTAATAGTTTGTGCAGAAATGTCTCTGGAAGTTCTTACTCTGTCTTAAGCTCTGTTCCCTGTTGTGCCTCAGTCCCTGCCTGTGCCGTATATTGATGTTCAGATATTCAACAAATCTGTAGCTGAATTAGAGTGTGTTTCTCTGACTCTAGTTACCCAAATCTGGTTTATCCCAACTCTTCTTGTTTCCAGCGCTACAATACTGGATGGCTTTAAGTGAACATTAAGTAATCCAAACCTAGATACCGTGTCTAAGTCTGCCTGCTCTTCTCTTGTTCCTGAAAACTAAGAGTGTTGCAGTTCTGCAGTTCTTAACTGGTATTCACAAAATGCTTCCAGCAGTAAGAGGCTGTAATAAAATTTTGTGCAATGTTACTTTCCTTAAAAATTAAATATTACATATTACATTTGAAAAAAATCAAGCACTGAAGTCAAGATATTCTGAAGTATAGTTAGTTCTTCCTCACAAATTTCAAACAAATGTTTTATATTTTGCACATGTACTGTTCTGTAGTCTAAAATTAATTGATTCTTTTCTGAAGGAAAATATATAACAAAACATCAAAATTTTTCTCTGGGAAATTCTTTCTGGAGAACAGAAATTGATGAAAGGCTTCGAGGTGTTTGAGAGATACCTGTCAGTAGCTGAATGATCTGTAAAAATTGTCAGTGTGAAATTTGTGTCCTTGAGAAAAATGATGACATTTTATTAGTGTATATTCAAAATTGGATTAAAGGTTCTGATGCCTCCTTTTAAAGTTATTTATAGCTAAGTGAGAAAGCAATGGAAAAATTTACATCACAGGAAGCATTCCCATGCTGCCCGAGTATATTGACAAGGAAGCTTAATGAACTTCTCAGGCATTCTAAAACACATCAATTTCTAATTTCAGTTACTTAATCCATACACTCATTTTTTTTCTTTTGAACATACAAAATGAAATAATAACTGCAGCCATTGCAGTCATAGTTCAGTTTGCATCACCACCTGGGAATTCAGAATCAATTAATATGAAATTACTTGAAATAAAAGTACATTTTCTACTACTGTAGGTGAAAGTTTCTATAATTGCAAGTAAAAAATTTTAGCAAGAAGTAACTTTTGAAAATTATCTTTGATATTAAACCTTGTTAACTAATAGGCAGCCTGCTCTATGTAGGTTAATATATTTTGATAAAATAAAGGTAAACAGCAGAAACAACATGTATCAGTTCAAGAAACTTTACTTTCTCTCCCCACTGTATGAATATTTAGATCAAAAAGTTCTTAATATAATTGTTCTGTTAGATCTTAGCTGTCTTTTCTCAGCAAACACAATATTGCTGTAAAATGGTTAACAGTAAAATCAGTACTCTAAAAAACAGAAGCAGATTATGACCAATAATGAATATTTTAAGTTTTCACAACAAAATCAAGACAATTATTCTATAAGTAGTGATAGAATTGTTAAAGGACTTGTAGATAATACTCTGCAGTCCTGAATTGTGTATTGCTCAGTGTTAGCTGCATTCTGAGCTGGGACGTATGCAATAAATGCCAGAATTGCAGTTTCTGAAAAAAAACTAGGAAGAACAGAGGATTGCATTATTTTGTTTCCACACCTGCAGCTATGATGTTTGAAGGCATCAGCACTCTAGCTCTAGAGTTCAGGGAATATAGCTTTGGCTTAACCATTAGAAAATGTTTTTCCTTTCCTTTCACAAAAGAAAGAAAAAAGGCCTGGTGGTTTTTCCTCTGCTCCTGCATGCTCCTCTGGCTATTTAGTGCTGCTAGGGAAGAGAGGTTATGGACTGCCATTGGAAATGCTTTGAGTAACTGTGGACAAAATAGCGATAAAATAGAGAAAAAAAAATCGATATTCTGAAGTCAAACAAAATATTGCTTTTACTAATTGAAAGCATAGTTCTCTCACACAAACTTGCTCATCAGTTATACAAAACCTGTGTTCAAACTGTTGAAAAACTGAACAAGGTGTTCATATACGTATGCATATGTACATGGCACTCAACAACAGATAACCACCAATGCTTAATAAAATTACCAAGTTTAGCAGAAGCAAAATATTTGAGTTCAAAATTTTTAAAGCACTTTGCTTAATAGGTAAGAAACTTATCCAGTGAAGTGTCTCAAGACTCAAGGGTAGTGTTCTCTTAATCAGCAAAACCGGCCTAAGATTTTCAGCCCCCTACCAAATGAGACGCTACCAAATATTACATGTTTAAAACAAAAGTCTGTTGACTAGTTCAGTATTTTACTTTTTAAAATAACCTACAGAGGAAACTCCATTTAGAACACGGCAGCTAATTAAAAATAAATAGCTCATTTGGAAGTATCTTCTCTATTTGTTTTTGAACAGCTGAAAAAGATTGATTACTAATGAACTAGCTACAAAAAAAATTTTTCTTAAGTCTTTCCTCCAAAATATTCTTTTTTTTTTAATAGCCAATCATACTTTGCTCCACTTATTCATGTACATTACTTATAACAAGGCTTCTCTTAATTATAACTAACAGGTTAACATAGTCAAGTTGTTTCTATTCTGTTTGGATGCCTCTGCAAGTTACGTATCAAAGCACACATTTCAAGGTGGTCATACAGGCATTTTAAAAAATAATAATAATAATGCAGAAGTATTCAAGTGAGTGAGTATTCATAGAAATTTATGTTCTGCAGGTGGTCTTAGGAACAAATATTTGTTCTTACAACTGTTCACAGGAGACTTAAAATTAACTGGTAATACTAAATTGCTTATATTCCTCTTTACTTAGCTTTTACCTATCATCACAACTAACTCTTGTTTATCTAAATTAGTAACTTAAAGTAAATATTGACCCACTATTGACAAATAAGTCATATACCTTGCCAACTAATAAAACAGAACACAAATAATCAGAACCAAATGTGAGTAAAGGTATCTTGATTTCAGTTCTTGATTTGGTTCTGACTACCTATTCTGTAGAAACATAATTTTTCTTCTAAGCTCTTAAACGATTAGTGTACATTGCTTCTAACTTTTAATGCATTAGAACCTAATTATATTTGTTTCCTCTAGATATCATAGGAAAGTATAATGTAAAATATGACAGAGTAAATAACATAAAAAGTCACAAATGTGCCTTATCATTTTGAAGTAGGTATATTTAGAGAAAGGGATGCTTATTAGAATATGCACTTTCTGTTAAATAATCATATGCTTTAACTTCATAACTTGCAGTATGTACATGAGTTTATCTTGCACAGAGACATTAAATAATGTATATTGTACACATAACATGAGTGAATTCTATCATAAGGCAAGGGTAGATGAGCATGGAAAAAACAGGAGTGACCACTTGGAAACAGAAAACCCTGAAAGCACATCCTAGATTTGGTACTTATCTACCTAAGTATACCTGTAGCCCATAATAATTTTAAATGTTTCAGAGATGTAGAGTCATTCTGAACTGCAGAGCATTCAATAGAGATTCCACACTTGCTGTTTACTGACTGATCATAATTAGCTGAATTTAGGCCAGATTTTAAAATACTTCATTATTTGAACAAAAGTACTATTCCATTCTAAAATTATCAATCCTGAATTCTAATGCAACTAATATTTGGTCCTCCTCATTCACACTGTGTAGAGAGTTTGTCTTGATGAAGGGGCTAAGGTTAGAAGTTGTATTTATACCCACATTTTGCCATACAAAATTTGAAAGCAGCCAATGGAGGAAAGAAAAAAATATAAGGGGAACAAGGAA